>NC_073361.2:2650833-3012500 GCF_027580225.2 Misgurnus anguillicaudatus | reverse complement strand
GTCAAACTACAGGACTGTAAAACCTGTTAGTCCAGATGCTGCGGAACAGGTCAAGTGACTCGCGCAGGCGGTTGGTGCTGTTGTCTTCTCTTATAACCATGTTGTAACTGCTACTTGCTGCGACAAAGATGATGGCTGTCACATCTGCAATTGTAGATAGATACAGCATGTTATTACCAAACAGAAAAATAGATATATCAAAAGTCATTCAGACTTTTAAATGTATTGATTTATTGATTGAACAACTCACTAAGCCAGAAAAAAAATGACAAACTTACCGTTAAAACACTGGATCCATTTTCTTCGCTCATCTCTCTGACCGCCCACATCAAACATACTAACAGACAGAGGCAGAACAATGAGTTTCAACTGAAAATATGTATTCATTTAAATTTACTGACCCAGTAAATCAAATATTTAGATGTTCCTATACATTTGTTTCAAAACCATCTTTTGATGGAAGAATTATATTTTTTATACATTTCTAAAAGCAATAAGATCCTGGTGCAATACTGTGAAAATAATTACTCTGCTTTGTATCAGGGGTCCTATTATGCATTTTCACTTTTCAACTTTTTTATTTACTGTTGCTGTTCACTACAAAGTGAGCTCTTTGAAGGGTGTAGGGGATTTATGGTCTCATGTGCGTTTGGATCTCACTTGGCAAAGTGACTGACAGATCAATGTTATCTTGACAATGCTGCACATGCACATGGAATGCAGGATTCAGTTGTTCTATAAAAATATTATTTTAAATTTTTCTTGTCAGATGTTTATTTTTGTCTTATTTCATACTGATTTTTGGCGTTTACAGTAGAAACAGCATGTTAATAAACACAGCAGCTATTAAACACTTTCATACAATCTAAGCCTGTAGATCATATTTCTATCAACCAATATTGGAAATTACATTAAAACCTGGTGCGACACTATAAAACCACAACTCCCACAGTGCGTTGTTTATTATTTCACATGGCTTTTAAGAAAACTATATATATATACAATCAAAGCTTCAAAAACAGGAAAAACGGGACCTTTAAGATCATGTTTCATTAAGGAATTTGTAAATATATCATAAATATATCAAATGTATACTAACTCTCATTAGTAATATGTGTTGGTAAGGACTTCATTAGGACAACTTGAATGGCGATTTTCTGAGTTTTTTTTTTTTTGCACCCTCAGATTCCAGATTTTCAAGTAGTTTTATCTCTGCCAAATATGGTCATATCCTAACAAACCACACATCAATGAAAAGCTTATTTATTCAGCATTACTTTGTTAATTTTTTTAACTATCATGTAAATTAACCCTACAAATAAATTTGGTGTATAATTGTTCATTAACAAAACTCACTGTTTACATTTACTCAGCTGTATAGTCATTCAGACGCTTACAAAATATATTCACTTGGTTTATTTATGCCTATTTGGTAGGGATGTGCATCTCCATAACTGCGATACGAATCTCGGTGCATAGCCTATGATACGATACATTAAAGATACATATGAGCAGACACACCTCTTTGTTATTATTGGCACAACACATTTTGTGTTGTTTAAACACATCTTGTGTTATCATTTTATTTATTTTAACACAAAATCAACACACAATGACACATATACAATGTTAAAATAACAAATAATGTGTTAAATTGAATAACACAAAACAATATGTAAAAAATGAACACATCCTTTTGTTAAAGTGTACAGATAGTTCCCTTTCAATACGGTTCACTTCGCATTGCGTCAGTTGCTGACGCTATGGGGGAAACTCCTGTTTACTCCGTGATTGAAGCCTATTGGAAAACGTCTGTAAAAAAATACAGACCAATGACGTTTGAGCCCGCGTGCGGGATGCACATGTCCTTATATAAGCGCGGGTCAAGTGTCAAGAGCTCATTAATTTTCTCCTTCAGCGCGAACCTCTCGCTGCTCCGAAGAAGAAGCCTTACCTCGCCATCGACACAAGCCCTGCAGCGGAGTCCAGGCCTAGCGTCTTCCCCTGCCGTTTTCCGGCTGAGAACCGAAGATAGCAGAATCCAGGTCTAGCGTCTTCCCCTGCCGCTTTCCGGCCGAGAACCGAAGATAGCCTTCGCTTGCCGTGGTACGAGCCCTGTGCAGCGGACACATGCCTGACGAGGTCTCCCCTGCGGCCGCCCAGTAAGATCAATATTTTTTAAATAAAGCTATAAGCTAAAAGAGCAGGCGCTGTTGTAATAGCGTCCAGCACGGCGGCCCGAGTGAGCCTCTCTGCTATGAATTTCTCCCGAGCGCGTCACCGGTCTGGCACCTCCCACGCCAGGACCGCGCTTATATGCATCGGTTGTCCTATCCATGTTTCGTGCTCCCCCTGCTGTTCCTCTCTCGCCGGGATGAACACACGGCGAGCCATGAGACTAGATGGATGCATAGACAAGCACACACGGGCTAACCCCCACTGTGTTCTGTTACAACGCAACCGTTCATGCTGAACACTTACAGATGTCCCTCGCTCCTCACATTCATTGGCACATTCATATGAATCTCCCGAGTGCATCGGGTGATACCATTCATACGACGCATGGCTGTTCTATCTGTGTTGCTGCTCCCCTCTGCCGTTCCTCTCTTTTTGAGATGAACAAGCAGGGGAACCGTAGAACTAAGATGGATGCATACGACAAGCAAACACGGGCGGGTCTGCCCCTGTTCCCTGTCATAGCACCGCCACTCATGATCTATCGCTCCTTTCCCCCCAGTGGTGAGGTCTCTTAACGGCTTCTTAGAGTTAGCACGCGGTCTTACGTCTCGCTGCCTCTAAATGCAGCTGTCTAGTGTTCAACGATTACAGAGCTTCATGCCCCTCCCCTCCTGGAGCGGCACGATCTCATTCGTCTGCTCGATAAGGTGGACACGCCTCTATTGGAGCGCTAAAAACACTTATTATAGAGCTTAACCGGCCTGAGTCTGTCTCACTTCGGGAGAGCTCACTATTCTTCTGCCAGATAATTTCTCTCTGGTTTAGACAAAATCAGAGGCAAAACGAATTTGTTTATAATATACTGAGGCCCGAATACCTCCCTTTATTCAGTCCCGTCCTATATCAGTGCACTGAATATTGGTACATTCTTATATACCCGGTTTTTCTGCCCTTTTAATAAACGGCAAACCGCGGGCCTCACGGCAGACTTCCTTCTCTGTGATGGGTCACGTCTGACATTAAACCACCTAGACATACTGCTCTGAAAGCCGTTCTGGTCACCGTCACTACTGAGGCTCGTGCACCTGAAGGGCCGAGCTCTGGTCTTCGCAGCACAGCTGCGTCGACAGAGAACGAACTGTCTGGGAGAGGAAGGGTTAAGTCGTGCCTCGGCTGGACTGCCCTGAAATGTTTTCTGTGTGCTGTTTTATCCAAAACATACTGTGTAATACTGTCAGTTATGCGACCTCACTATAGTGGCGAACGGTATTGAATTCCTCTGAGAGCAATTTCCGTGCTTACTATACTGTGTATTCACACCCCACGGCTGTACGGTGTCTCTAAACACTTTTTCGCCTTACCGACAAGCAGTCAGTAATACGCACACACGGCCCGCCGTCCATAATTGTATCGACGCTTGCCAAAAAAACCCCGGTTTGGCCATATACTGTGTATTGACACCCCACGGCTGACACCCCACGTCACGCTGAACAGATCGTGCATCGGAGCTGCGTCGAGTTCTTCATCTAAAAGCCTTTTTTTTACTATCTTATTCCTATTTATATAATATAACTTATTCATTTTTACCTAGGAATACTTTACCGTGAGGATTATTGATTATTGAACAGTACTATCACGTGAAACTATTTATCACTAATAAACACCCAGTGTTAGCATATAGCCCGCTAGCATCAACAAACGCTGCCGACTGAAGCTAGCATTTTCCGATCTAATGGAGGATTCATCTGATATATGCTTTTCTGACCTGTCCTCGCCTGAGCGGGAAGCTGCGGAGGAGTTGATCGGTTTGAGCAGATCCAACGCGAGCTACAGCCCCCACTTCACCATGTCTCAGGACGTCCACAAGCGACCGAGGCATGCAACAAACGAGCGCTCCACGCGATGCAGCTTTACGGACCGTAAACGAGTGAACGGAGACGCCATTGCCCAACATGAAAGCGATCGGGAAGCTGTGGAGGAGCCGCTGCCCGGCCTTCGCAGATTCAGCATGCCCCACATCACCCTGGACCCAGACGTTCGCAGGCAACTGAGGCGTACCACAACCGAACACCCCACGCGATGCAGCTCCGCGGAGCGCGTTCGGGTAAACAAAGACGCCATCGCCCAGCATGAAAGCGGTAAGACTTCGCTTGTTATTGTAACATGTACTACTTGCTACATGTATAGTTTAGCTTCTGCCGTTAGCATAGATGGGTTTACATGCACTAAGTGTATTGAAGTATTAAGATTAACTGAGAAGGTTGCTGAACTAGAATCGCGCATCCGAACGCTAGTTGAGGATAGCAAAACTGCTAATGTTACTGTTGTAAATACTGTATCGAGCGAAAAGACTAATGGCTCGGTTCCGACATCAGATGCTAATGTAAACATTACAAATACTGTATCGAGTGCGCATAGTGTTCCGACATCAGATGCTAATGTAAACATTACAAATACTGTATCGAGCGCGCATAGTGTTTATCATAATACACATGGCTCGGTTCCGACACCAGAGTCAAGTCGGCGGTCTAACTGGGTGACTGTCAGGCGGCATAGTCATATACGGCGTCCATCTAAGACCCATAACGTTACGGTACTTTCTAACAGATTCGATCCCCTAAGGAATACACTAGCTGAAACACCTGTTAGAAGTGCCCTGGTCATTGGAGATTCTATACTCAGGAACACTAACATTGTGGCACCAAACACCTTAGTCGACTGTATACCGGGAGCCAGAACGTCTGACATTAGATCCAAACTTAAAGTGCTGGCAAATGCTAAACGGAAGTTTTCTAAGATTGTTATTCACGCCGGAACAAATGACACCAGACACCGACAGTCGGAAATCACCAAAGATACTATTAAAGAGATGTGTGAAATTGCAAAAACAATGTCAGACACTGTAATATGCTCTGGTCCACTCCCCGCCTACCGGGGAGATGAAACACATAGTAGATTAGTGTCTCTTAATGGCTGGATGTCAAAGTGGTGCCCTCAGCATAATGTAGGGTTTATAGACAATTGGAAGCATTTCTGGGGTAGACCATTCCTCCTAACCCAAGATGGCCTTCATCCGACATCAGAAGGAAGTGCTATACTCACCAGAAATCTGATTAATAGTCTTAATTCTGATATAGTATGACTGTCCAGGGCCCAGGTCAGGAAACAGACGGATCAGCTTAACTGTCCGTCTGTTAGCTGGCATGATATGTCAAGATCACATATATCCCAGCACTTCGAGTCGATCTTACCAGAATATCAACACATTTCAACTGTATCTGTTCCCCGAACAAGCAAATACAGAGCACCGCTTGCCACATCACGTACAAATTTGATCAACATAAAATTAGAACAATACATTACAAGATGAACCTCGAATGTTAAAATTCGGCCTTCTTAACATTAGATCGCTTACCAATAAAGAACCTATTGTTAATGAAATAATTAATGACCAAAACTTAGATGCACTCTGTTTAACAGAAATCTGGCTTAAAGCAGATGACTACACTAGTTTAAACGAATCCACCCCACAAGATTATTATTATAAACACGAACCTCGATTAAAGGGGAGAGGGGGTGGTGTAGCTACAATATACAACATTTTTAAAGTTAACCAGAAATCTGAACTAAAATTTAACTCATTTGAACTAATGTTATTAAATATGGAAATAACTGATCGTGACAACAAACAGCTTTCTTTTGTTTTAGCTACAATCTATAGACCTCCGGGCCACCATGCAGATTTCCTTAAAGAAATAGCTAATTTCCTGTCTGAGCTTGTAGTCACTGTAGATAAAGCTCTTATCGTTGGTGATTTTAATATTCATGTGGATAACTCAAAAGATGCATTAGGACATGCATTTATGGATGTTCTAAATTCTCTCGGTATTAAACAAAACGTGTCAGGGCCCACGCATACTCGTAAGCACACATTAGACTTAATTCTGTCACTCGGACTCAATATTAATGACATCGAAATATCACCTCAGAGTGATGCAGTTTCTGACCATTACCTTGTGTCATACACTGTACTTCTAGATAGGATTACTCAACCCACAACATGCTACCGACTAGCCAGAACTATAATTTCCACCACTAAAGATAGCTTTATCAGCACTCTTCCAGACCTGTCCCAAATGAAACATGTAGCAGATAACTGTGACGATCTAGATACTGTAATAGAAAACCTGAACAATGTCTGTTCTAACACACTGGATGCCGTTGCTCCCATTCGAAAAAAGAAAATCAAAGAAAAACCGCCAGCTCCATGGTATGATCATCACACCGCAGCTCTTAAAAAGGCAGCTAGAAAAATGAAAAGAAATTATAGAAGCACAAACTTAGAGGTATGGCGTGTAGCATGGAAAGAGAGTGTTAAACACTACAGACAGGCTATAAAAACGGCCAGATCTACCTATCTCAGTACGCTTATTAAAGAAAATCATAATAACCCTCGTTTCCTCTTTAGCACAGTTGGAAAACTGACAAGAAACAAAGAACAAACAGAAACCAATAGTAAACTCCAACACAATAGTAACGATTTCATGAACTTCTTTTCTAACAAAATTACGGCTATTAGGGAAAACATCGTAACTACCCAAGCAGCCATCACTCTACCCATTAGTTCACTAAACACTAGATTACCATATGAACATCTTGATTCATTTAAACCTACTACAATAGATGAGCTCTCTAAACTAGTCACATCATCCAACTCATCATCCTGTATATTAGACCCCGTTCCCACAAAACTACTTAAAGAAGTATTCCCTGTAGTGTCAACCCCGGTTCTAAATATCTTTAACTCATCCCTAGAAATAGGATACGTTCCAACAGCTTTCAAGCTAGCAGTTATTAAACCGCTGATTAAAAAAACACAGCTTGATCAGGGAGAGCTTAATAACTTTAGACCAATCTCAAATCTCCCTTTTCTTTCGAAAATATTAGAAAAAGTAGTGGCAAGCCAGTTACGCACATTCTTGACAAATAATAGTACGTATGAAAAGTTCCAATCAGGATTCAGGCCCCACCATAGCACAGAGACAGCGCTGCTTAGAGTTACAAATGACCTCCTGTTAACATCCGATCGTGGTGAAATCTCAATCCTTATATTACTAGACCTTAGCGCAGCCTTTGACACAATAGACCACACAATCTTACTCAATAGACTAGAAAACTATGTTGGTGTCAGTGGTCAGGCGTTAGCCTGGTTTAGGTCGTATCTAACCAATCGCTATCACTTTGTTTATGTAAATGAGGAAGAGTCATATCACTCCCCGGTTAAATATGACGTACCGCAGGGATCAGTTTTTGGTCCTATCCTGTTCTCATTATATATGTTACCTCTAGGAGACATTATCAGGAAACATAAAATAAGTTTTCACTGCTATGCAGATGATACCCAGCTTTTCATCTCCTCCCATCCTAGAGAAACACACACGTTTTCTAAGCTAACAGACTGCATTAGCGATGTTAGTGACTGGATGGCACATAACTTTCTTAAGCTCAACTCCAATAAGACAGAGATGCTTATTATTGAACCGAATCGCTACAAACATAATATGTCAGATTACAAGTTGCACATAGATGGCTGCACTGTGGTACCATCTTCCTCGGTTAGGAACTTAGGTGTGATGTTCGACAGCAACTTATCCTTCGATAGTCATATCGGCAACGTCTGCTGCACAGCATTCTTCCATCTTAGAAATATCTCAAAAATACGCCATATACTGTCTACATCTGACGCAGAGAAGCTTATCCATGCTTTTATGACCTCTAGAATAGACTATTGTAACTCGCTACTTGGGGATGCCATGCAAATCAGGTAAACAAGCTGCAGCTAGTTCAAAACGCTTCTGCAAGAGTGCTTACTCGATCTAAGAAGTATGACCACATAAGTCCAATTCTAGCATCTTTACACTGGCTAACAGTTAATTATCGCATACAATTTAAAATATCACTTACCACCTACAAAGCCTTAAATGGCCTAGCACCCTCATATCTTAAAGAATTACTATCAGAATACAATCCATCACGTGCACTGCGTTCGCAAAACTCTGGTCTCTTAGTTATCCCTAATATATCAAAAGTGTCTAAAGGTGGAAGATCCTTTTCCTACTTAGCCGCTAAGCTCTGGAATGATTTACCAACCGTTGTCCGAGAATCAGACACACTAGATACCTTTAAATCTAGACTTAAAACTTTTCTCTTTAACAAGGCATTCACATAACTGTTTTAGTAATGGTACTCATCTCACAATAGATAGCTTGTACAACCTGATAAGTAAATAAACTAAATCCTCATTTTCGTCAACATTTCAAAGCATGGTAAATGCTATTAATAAACTTAAGAAAATGTTTACAGTTTTTCTGAATTGCTAAAACACATTTTTTTGAAACCATCGCTCATTTTCTCAAAACCATAAACACAAATCCCAATTTTAAACAAAATTCACAGAACCCCTGACTCTTCTAGCAAAATACAACAATTCCTTCAAAACCATTTCACTTGTATTCAAAATCAAACTAAGCTTTCAAATCATACACACACAAGTCTTTAAAATAAAACACTACAAGCATCCATTAGACACTACCTTAAAAAATGGAAAACACAACATCCAGGAGATCTGCTTACAGAAAAATACATGTTTATTATACATAAGAACACACTTGACAAATACTGTTAAAAATCTATATTACTGTAATCACAAGTTTAGTTCAGTAAATATAGTGAATACTTTACTTTAAGTACTGCAAGTAATAGTACGTTTTCAATATTACTGCAAGCAGCACTTGTATTTTGTAAAAAGTCAGCAAAACAACTGCAAATTTTGCCAATTGCATCGTCTCTGGTGTCCTTTTCTTCCTCATACTCTTCATCTGCCTCTCAGACTGTTTCCAATCCACACAATTGGTAAAAAATACCATTATATAAAAGTGTGTAGAATTTTGAGTTGTTGTGTTTACTCGATGATAACGGTGTTGTAGTTGTGTTCAACTTTTGCCTGCCCGTGTTTAGCATTTATAAAACAAGTTCATTGCAGTGCGAAATGTGTGTTTTAGTGAGAAGTTTGTTTAGAATTTTGCAAAAAAAGTGCATGATGTGACAAATGGGTTTAGGCCACTATGAATTTGGTTCAGAGATTGGGGTTTAGTGTTTTAGCAATTCAGAAAAACTGTAATCTCTCCTTACTTGTTTACATATGTGCAGCAAACCATGAGCCGAGGCATAAACTTTCAAAAACAAATGTCACGTATAAAATAGAAAAGGCTACATATAAGGAAAAGAAACGCTACTTTGTGCACATACAAACCACAATACAAGGCCAAAACTTCAACACTTGACCAATAAAACCCCGAATCGGGCCATTAATTGCCAAGCGCAGAGGAGTGATTGAAAATTATGTATGGCATTATGTTATCACTTGCTCGGCCCTCCACCTGAGGTTTCTGAGTCGAGTAGGGGAGTACTGTGAAGCCCAGACAGGCATCAGGGAGATGGCTGGCGCAGTCACGTCCCCGTCTCCCCTTTACTCCCTTGCTCGTCCGGATTTCAATAAAGCTCGGTGGGTATAGATTTGTGGTGTTAAGCCCACTAGTCGGGGGCGGGACTTCAGTCCTTAAAAGGGTGTCACTGCATCCATTTCCTAAAATATTCGCCGTCCCGTGCATTTTTCTCGTTCTCCCTAAACCAAACTGTGCAGAGTCTGTCACTGGGATGACGTTGTATCTTCAATACGTATATGTACATGTGTGTGTATGTGTGTATATATATGTATGTATCATGTTTGTGTATATGTACATGTGAATACATATGAATGGCCCCTACGCTAATTGGGTTTTGTTTTTCTTTCTTCATGTCTCGTCCTTGTCTCCGAGGACACTGAGACAAACAGACCCAGTTCCGGTAAATGTGAAAGTCGGCACACCTCTGACTCACCGGCAGACCGTCAACGTGATGCCCAGCTGATACATGACCAACGACCACCAGCAGAACCCGCTTTACCTCCGCTTAATCTCCTTAATCGTTTCAATGTATATATAAATATATCTCCCAAGGGTTTTTCTCTCCTAAGACTTTTTTTTACTTCCCCGGCTGAGCCTGGGGTTTTTTTCTCCTAGGGGGTTTTTCAACCCGGGGAGGCAGCCTTCTTGGGCTTAACTTAGCACCCTCTTCTTTACGTTACATTAGCAATACGCACGCTTATAATGTTGATTCATAGCCGCAGCAAATTTAGCTGCTTTTGCTATCGTGTATTATGTTGTGCTATCTGTCGTTTTTCTATGCTTTTCACTGCTTCTATTATTGTAAAGCTGCTTTGAAACAATCACAAATTGTTAAAAGCGCTATATAAATAAAATTGAATTGAATTGAATTGAATTAACACCTTTCTGTCAAATTCGCTCGCAGCCCACCTCAGTTTCTCCGCTACGATACTGACGGCGCAAACGAGCACGGTCTTACGGCTGTTATTTTCTCTTCCTAGAGAGACGGCAGCCTCCAGTGTTTCCCATACATTGATTTATTTGTGGTGGCCCACCACAGAATCAACACTGGCCCCCACAAATAGAATTTTCATGATTCCCATTTACATTTTTATTTCACTATTTAAAACAGCTTAATTCGGCTTAAAATATAATTTGATATATAATACAGATCAAATACAGATACAGATCAAAGAGTAGAAGTGAAACCTATTTCAGATGCCAACACTAGATCAAACACAAACACGACATGATGACATCACATATATGCTAATTAGCGGGTGACGTCATCACCACCACAGTCTCCTCAAAATCCTGTGGGAAACACTGAGCCTCAGACTTTTTCATGGCTCCAAGCGTTTGAATATATATAATATATATAATATAATATATAGCTGATTTATATCAGCGGATCCGAAGACGCTCACACCTCTGCTCCGCTCCAATACTCGGAGATATTAAGGGTAATATCAACCTCAAGTGAGCTTGCTACCCGCCACAATAAGTTTCGTTTATGACGCTCGGAAAGCCAGCTCAAAGCCGCTCACAGTCAGACGCGCGGCATCTCGTTTAAGACGGGCTCACGTACCCCTCTAACGAGCCCCAGAAAGCTGAATATCGTGGCATTCTGTTCATAAGACCACTTCAGTTTGACTAAGCAAAGGTCCCGCCCTAAGATGATGGCCGGGAAGCTTATGCCTTAAAGGCGGAGTCCACGATGTTTGAAAAACGCTTTGGAAAATTAGACGGGCTGTCTACCAAAACACACTTATAGCCAATCAAATCAAATGCCGGGTCGCGTATGTGTGGGGCGGGTCTATCAACAGAAGGTCCAGATTCTATTGGGGTAGGGGCGTGTTTGTTTAGGTGATTTCAAATATCAACATTGGCTTTCAAACATCATGGACTCCGCCTTTAAGTTACACACGGCTGCATGAAGTGCTATCATTACGAGTTTGCCAGCATCTGCTGTGGGTTGAACACGCTTTACGACGGCAATCAGCCTTCGGCGCGTGGAACGCCCGTTTGTCTCATATCAATCACCTTGTACTGTACATGCGGTCCATTAAGGGGATGATTTTAGCACTGCAGCACTCTCGACCATGTTATTGTGATAATGCGGTCGGGCAAACTACGGTGGTTTCATTATTCACCGAACCAGACTGAGATCTCGCCCCCTGTACAAGCTGACGAGTCATCTCCTTTATAAACTCATTGCATTGCTTTATAAGCTATGTTCAATCAGAGTGATACGCATCTCGTGCTTAAACTACCAAGATGCAGACATATTGACCCGTTACGATGGGCGTGCGGAGATTGCATCCGTGGGACACGACCTACATTACGTGCCTTATGACACGTTGACACGAGCTGCTAGGACTCCTTTCGCGAGGTGTCCTTATGCAAAGTCTGATCTAATTAGAGGTTTCTCATTTGACATTTGTGACACGACTGGCTGGTCCCCGCCGTCCACGTTGTCAGTTTACAGCTTCGACATCCCTGCTTCGCGCACTACTGAGGTTTGCTGCATTAAAGGTGTGCCCGTTAGCTCACCTGTATGCACGATATGGTTTTTAATTATATGCGTCCAAGGTGCGCTTAGAGAAGCTCACATATGCACGCTATAACATTTCGGTATACACTAAAGATGCGCTTGGAAAAGCTCACCTGTATACGGCTGTGTTATGCTTTGTGACACATACATTGTTGTTCATCTGTGTACGTTCACGGTGCGTTGGGGGCCCACCGTTACATTCATCAATCATATCTGTACACATTTAGTTCTGTGCACTGATTTATCTATACACATTCACGCACTGAAGGGTTCACCCGTGTGCGCACAATTTATTATCGGAACACATGACGCCGCACTCGAGAATCTTGCCGGCCTGTGCATTATAACACTCTGATTCATCTATATGCATTCACGATGTACTCAAGTGTTCACCTGTGCCCGTGCAATTTATAGTCAATACACATTTACGGCGTGCTTGGAAAGCTCACCGATCTGTGCACTATAATACTGCCTATATGCATCCCGATGCGCTCGAGGGCACACCTGGGTTCACACTATTGTGGTATCTGTATAATCCCACGCTACGAACCGTTCTGCCACATATTATAGTCAGATCGGCCGTTCGTGAGCTTCGCAGATTACTCACTATGTATGCCTGTTGCTAACAGTGGTTATTTAGATGGATCTTTGAAGCCATAGCTCTGGCTCACGCCCCTCTATGAGCTATGTCCTATATGTAAGAGCCCACTCTTTGAGTTTGGCTTCATCATGGACTTGGTCTAGAGGGTATCTATATTTGATATCTGCTACGCGGCCGGCTGGTCTTCTTCGCCATCTACGTTTGTCAGATTGTACAGCTTGTACCCTATGAGCGCAGGTATTCTCGGCTCAATTATGCACGCTTGTGTATGCACGGCGTGATGGGATTACGTTCCCCCATAGCGTCAGCAACTGACCAATGCGAAGTGAACCGTATTGAAAGGGAACGCTTAGGTTACTCACGTAACCCTGGTTCCCTGAAATAACAGGAACGAAGCATTGCGTCTCTTGCCGTGCTACAAACGTCTACGCAGCGAGTGTTATTCGGCTGCGCACTTCAGTCAAATAATAATGAGCCTGACGCTTGACCCGCGCTTATATAAGGACGTGTGCATCCCGCGCGCGGGCTCAAATGTCATTGGTCTGTATTTTTTACAGACGCTGTCCAATAGGCTTCAATCGCGGAGTAAACAGGAGTTTCCCCCATAGCGTCACCAACTGACGCAATGCTACGTTCCCGTTATTTCAGGGAACCGGGGTTACGTGAGTAACCTAAGCGTTTCCAGACATTGGATTTGTACATGGGTGTCTGAACCATTTAAGAGCTCTTTAAGACTACTGCTTTTCCCTCAAATCCATTCCAATTGACTCATTTAGATGATAATTTAAACTCCATTTCTTGTTTTTATGCACAATCATGACACGCCTCGGTTTTCATAGTGTTGTTATAGACCTTTCTCACAACTTCCGTATTTATGACCGGAAATACGCAATCGTCATGGAAATCTACTTCCTCCGCAGTCAAGGCAATGTAAAAAGCCGTATCTGTTCCATTAATTCCCTTTTGATGGTGAAGTTAGACAGAAGTGGATTTAGGCTATCCGGCAAGATTAAGGAGCTAACTTCACCATAAGAAAGGGGAGCACTTATGTATGCAGCAGACCGTTCACTAAAGACGACTAAATTTTAGGGCTCACTGGTCGCCGCTTGCAACCAAATACTGTCTCTACCCATTTTTCTTGGAACGAGTTCACCCCGACACACACATACGATCGCAGACATTACCAGACAAAAATGTTAACTGAGAATGATATCATCCGGCTAACGTTATTGTTGCTACACACAAGACGTTCACTTGGACAACCATAGGCAGTAATTGAAGGTAATTGGTACCATAATGCTTCATTGAAAGCAGACTATAATGTTTTAGTAAGGTAGTCTATATCATATACTATACATACATTATGTGTAAGTGGACACGCTAATAATGTGTCGTTTTAGTTAACAGTTCAGTAACAGTTAGACTCGCTCTCTAATTACCTAGAAATGTATGGACAAATTCTTAGTGGAAAAAGTTTTCCTCCATTAGTCGTGTCACATCAGCAAATTTAATATTTGACAAATCCGTTAACAAAGTTGTGTAGACTCTTTGACCCATTTTAAACTTGCCCGGGTTTATGTTTTTCTAGTGTGTCGACGCTTGACAGGAACTCCGCTTTCACGACGATTACGTATTTCCGGTTACTGTGAGAAAGGTCTATACCCCAAGCAGGTCGTAGCACTTTCGAGAAGAGGAAGCAATCATGAAATACTGGTCACTTTCTAAATAATAAAAGTATAGCACATCTACTAATAATTATACATACATAAATAGAAATTCCTCCTTTAAAAATGTCCGCCATAAAATGGCCCCATCTGAACAACGGATACAAGTAATGAAAAATGCATCTTACTCTCCCCCCACTCTCTTCAATTCCCTCCCCTTCAAAATAATCAGCATACATCTGGCCTCTCGCCACCAACGGAAAGTAAATTGCAGCAGTGTTTGCGAAATTCAAGGTGAAATGGCGAGTCGCGTTCTGTGGTGTGCTCCTCTATTTGTAAAATTTTGGTGTGTTCTTGTTCCGAAAACGGCAAAGTTTACATTCTTTTGAGTGGCAGCAAAGTTAGCCAATCAGGGTCAAGTGCTTGCATTTTATATTGAGGTTGCCAGTTAAGCCCGAATGGACACCAAATAGGTACAACACCACGCGTTTAAAATCCCCCACCCTAATATAGCTTTCTGAGAGAGGTTTTTAGGAAGCTTCTAAGGCATTACAGACCCAACCAACATTTTGTTGCCTACCATGTCTCATCACAGAACAAGGATAAATACCCTGTTCAATCATTCTATGTCACCTTTAACATTTTATGCCGATGCACTGCGCAAATCGAGGAATCTTCCCATCCCTACTATTTGGTGTATAATTGTTCATTAACAAAACTTACTTTACATTTACTCAGATCAGGGTATGTACAGGAATCATAGAGATGAATTTTACTACCTTTTTACCACCTCCACAATATTTTTTACTACAACATGACATTAAGCAGCAGCCATTTTTTGGGGTGTGTGGGAGGGGTATGCAAAGCACCATGTACTACTTACTATTAGGTATAAGTGTGAAACTGTCACATCCATCATACATATTAGGTACACTAATGTTTAATTGTGAGCAAAACTAACTGTTTACATTAACTCAGATCAGGGTATATACAGGAATCATAGAGATGAATTTACTACATTTTACTACCTTTTTTTCTCCACCTCCACAATATTTTTACTACCAACACGACATCAAGCAGCAGTCCTTTTTTTAGGGGTGTGGGAGGGGTATGTAAAGCACCACTTACTACTTACTATAAGGAATAAGTTTTTTTACTATAAGGAATAAGTGTGATACTGTCACACCCATCATACATTTAGGTACACTAATGTTTAATTGTGAGCAATAAGTATTGTCATTGTAAATTAGGGGTGTCCTCGACTAAGGATTTACATATTCGAATCAGAATTGTCGAATCTTTCCATAGTCGACCGATAGTCGAATCATATATATGTTTGTCTGCATGGGTTTGGAGGAGGCCAGACCAGGTACAAATTGGTAACTTTTATTTTCTTTCACAAGCAGCACACATAAACAACTTTCTGTTAAAGTGACCAAAACTGTATTTCAAGTGATGAACGAAGACAAAACTGACGATGCATTTATATAATTATTTTTTAAGGTAAAATATATAAGGCAACATTTGTTTATTTATTCCTCATAACATTTTAAAGCCACGATCTACAGAACATCACACAAAAAACATTTTGATAACTAAACCTAAAAAAAAATAACAAAGGTGATTCAGCCTTGGAAACCCCGGCTACAATTAAGTGTTTTTATTTAATTTGGAGATATAGCGCGTCAAAGCAGTTATGACCAAAAAAAAAAAACAGACAAATGAGAAATGACAAATAATTTGTGATTGTGACAGCACATCTTTATTTACAATTCATTAAACGTTCATTTATAACATGAAAAACACTGAAATTAATGATTTTATAGACACTACGCGTTATTACAGAAATACCTGCTTGCTTGCTCTGACTTTGATCATCTCTGTATTCACTTTAGATACAGAAAGACCGGATGATATTATTTATTTCAGGAATCTCTTTGCTATCATTTAAAAGTGAACACCAACCATAATATTAAATCACAAGAAAGACATTCGTGTCAGGCAGAAATAGATTCGGTGCGGATAGTTTCCGTTTCATCACCGAAATTTTAAAAAACGGCTTACCTGTTTTAGTTTAACTTTTGACAAGATAACCAAAATGTATGATAAATACATTTTAAAAACTTATACCCGTCGAAAAACATCAGTTTTTTAATGTTTAGTTTGATGAACTCCTAAATATGAGACGCAGAGCACCTAGCCCGTTCGGCTAAATTACATGCACAAGCATGGCCAGCACGCAATAGCGCAACATTGATACAACGAAAAGCTATCCAAAATTTACAGACTTAAAGGCAGGGTAGGCAGGAATTATCCAAAAAACCTTTCTACAAGTTTGTCCAAACTGTCCCCATATACAAACGCACAACCAAAATGCAAGTACTCTAAAAAAGAGAGTACAAAACTCGAGCGTCCGCAGACCTCTCACGACTGTGTCAAACACAGTTAATTATTTCCATCCGGGACGAAACATATGATTAGCTTGCTCAAATATCACTCTCTCTCGCGACCATGGCTCCACCCGTTGCTATGGGATCTGCCCAGACATGCGCACACCCGATTGATTTGAACGTGCACGAGGCAATACGAAGAGCAATACTACAGCAGAGAAACAGCACTAACAACTCACAGAAACTGCATTCACATCTTACAGTACCTGCATATCCAGTCAGCGAAGGCAAAAAAGGAATAAATGAAGCAATCAAACGAGAGGAAATATCGCGTGGCTTTTCCTCGAGTCGATGATGCAGTAGCAGTATTGTCTGCGGAGTGTAGTCCTCGTCAGAGTCAACAATGCTTTCATCACAGAAACTCTTCCATGCAAAACACTGGCTGGGTGAGTACTAAAAGCCATCCGTTTATAAAAGCCATCTGTTTATATTCCTAGTGATAAAGTTAGGTGTATTATTACATGTGATTGTGACTTGATGTTATTACATGCACCGCGCTCCTTCCTCTCCGCTTGTCTGAGGTAATTCGCGCGTTCATGTGTTTTGGGGGCGTGGCTTAAGAAGAAACCCAGAAGGGAGGGGGTGGAGTGAATGGAAAAGTTAGCTGTGTTTAAAACAGTGCTGAGAGGTATACAGACACTCGATTTTTATACTCTCTTTTTCAGAGTACTTACATTTTACTTATGTATTTATATATAAAGTCAGTTTAAACAAATTTGTAAAAAAGTTTTTTTTAGATAATTCCTGCCTATTCTGCCTTTAAATTAGATCAGAATTTACGTTTATAATAGATTTTTTTTTTTTTTATAAAATAAGGTCAGAAGTAAAGTGCAGAACAAATATGCAAAATGCCTCAAGTGCACAGAAACAAAACACAAGCCAAATAGTTAAATCAGATAACCCAGAGTGATTTATAAATAAAATAAAATATTAAAAGAATAGAAAAGTATAGCCATAATATAATTGCCAGCTTTGTCTTTTAAATGTAGAAACAAAGAGGCAATGGTTTATTAACGAAGAAACCTCCGTGTAGCCCGGTCCCGGTCACAGGGGATGTTGGATTTATTAACGCATTTTAAAAATATTTATTGAAAGCTGTTACTTCACATATTATTTGCAGCATTATCATAATATGCTGTATATTAATATATTGTGAGAAAGCTGTTATATGTGAAATCAGATAATGTGTGCACCCATATACGGCCAAAATGGAATGATCCTCATTTCATAACACATCTGCGACGATTCGACTGTGAGATTGGTAGTCGAATCAGGCTTCTCCTATCGATGCATCGAATCTTCGACTATTCGGGGTCACCCCTATTGTAAATTATGTTTTTTTTTTGGTAGTGTCGAGTTGTCCATATCTTAACCCTAGCCCTTGAGTTATCCTAACCATAGCCCTTAGCCCAGGGGTGTATACTGTATTTGCATGTATGTATGTAAATGTGTATATGTATCCAAGTTTATATATCAATTATAATTTGTATTTTATTTATTTATTGATTAATTGTAAATCTTATTTTAGTATTTACATTTTTTAATCAATTTTGAAATTGTTAACATTTGTTAATGCACCTCAAACTAACATCAATTACTGTAATGACATAAACGAGAATTAATAAATGCTTATATACAATATATTGTTCTTTTTTTGTTCATAATGCATTTACTAATGTGAACAAATGGTCAAGCTGGTGGGTCAGCTGGTCTTCCAGAATGACCAGCTAAGTCCAGCTAGACCAGCATAAAAAGTGACCAAAACACAGCTTAACCAGCTTAAGCTGTTTAGTTTCTCTTAAGACCTAAATTGTCATGTTTATAAGGATACGTGCAAAAGCCGGGAAATTTGACGCATGTGTGTATTTAAGGCTAATACAGCGGCAAAAAAACTCACAAGCTTAATAACAAGCGGAGGCAGGGTTTGCATGCTCATCTCACACAGAAACAGCGAGCGCATATAGCACTGTTGTTTGTGTTTCATTGTTTTAAAATCACTTAATTGACCAGCTGTTGACAATCAGCAATCAGGTATCCACCTGATTGGCATCAACAGAAACCTATATAGACTGAAAACCAACTCACCCTCATTCCTCGATAGTTTCAGCATGAATTGAACATTGCTTAAACTTAAGACAAACATCAACCAACACCAACATCTTCTCTAAGAAGTTCCACAATCTTCACATCTCTCTCCAACCAACTCTCCCATCTACAAAATCCACACCCCGCCGCAAAGCCACAAACTAAACAAGGAAAGATCACAAAGCTACATCTCTACTCACCAAAAGGTTTTCCATCCTCGCAAGAGCGGTTTCGTCAGACCGCACCAGCAGGCCTTCAGCCTGTCCAGGTTGTGATCAAGATTCTGCCGCCAAGCCTCAATAATTTTTTCGCTCCGAAGATCGCCGCAAAGCAGCCTGTCATGCACTGCACGATGCAACACATCCCAGCGATACAGGTTTCCCATCCAGCTCTAACCCTTTCCCGTGTCTGTGGCCTGCGGCTCCACCATCGGGCTCGAGCACGAGGCTGCCTCCGCTAGCAGCACATGCCCAGACGCCCCTACCTTTTCCCCCTTGTTTTCTTATAATTATAAATCAAACCGGTATGACATACATACACAGCACACATTAATTTGTAACTTACATCATGTTGCCAGTTGCGCAAGAAATAACTTCAAAGCCACATGCACACTGGCAGTGGAAGCAGCTCCTTTTATCCAACAGCTACATTAATTTAATTCCATACTGGGAAACGCGATCGTTTTACATAAGGAACACAACCCGAGCCCATATTGATTCCATGACTATTTCCCGAAAACATAGCAACTTTGTCGCACATCCGTCGCTGAACTATGTTGTAAATGATGTCAAGACAAATTAATCTGTTCAGATCGATTTAATTTCCTCTTATTGCTGTAACTACATACATCACATCATAGCTTTTGTTGTCACATTTTAGTCCTCTGTTGTTTAAATCCAAGATTCATCTTTCATTCGCAAGTTTCCTTGTACGTCACTCATTCCAGGGATTCCCCAGGGTCTTAAAGCTCGTAGTTCTGTGCAGTTTTCCAAAAACAGCGCTTCAATTCTGTTTACAACCTAAAAGACATGAAACAGACTTTGTCTATATTTAGATTACGGTCATAGAAATCACTGCATGCTGCTTTCTTATTTGTTTAAAAGCATGATCTACCCAAGTCTACATGTTATACTAACTAGGAACTATACTTCTAACCACAGCCGTCTAACTGATATTTGGACATTTAATGCGGCTGATAAATAACGTCACTGAGCCTGACTAAACTTAAGAGCACTTTATTTGAGATCTTTTCAAATAAAAGACCATGTCATTTAATTCAACTTGGATTAAATTGCAATTTTAAATAAATTATTTATTGATAAATAATGTTCTATTAAATAAGAGGTTTTTTTTTGTAGCCTATTGCCATCAATCATAGTTCTTAGAAATAAAATTGGGATCGGCCAAAGCATGTATCAGCATGTCACAATTAAAGTAAAACTGAAATTCTGAATTAGCCAAGGAAATTGGAACCAGTGCATCTTCACTTGAAACCCCCACCTCAAATGCCTCTTTAGATAACATCCTCCAAGCTGTATCCCCCAGAATCCTACAAACCTACCCAACCCCTTGAAAGAGCTTCAAGACCTTCTACTCTTCTTACAACCTGTTTTTCCTGATTTTGTCCCTACTCACCATCTCATTCATATCCTACCTCAATCACCACAAGAACCTCAAAGCCAGCTCCATTAAAGGATACCTAAGTGGAATCCAAAATTTTCCAAGAACTTCTTTTTTGGCTCACCCTCTCCAGTAATAGCTAGCACCCAGACATCCACGCTCATTAGAAATCCAAAGAACCCACCCGTCCTGATGCAAGACAGCCAGTAACCTTAGAAATACTCACCATATGCATCTCCACCCTTTGTCAAGATTTCCACTCCACTAACAATACCCTCATACTCTACGCAATGTTCATTCTGGCCATCACTTGCAACTTCAATCCAAATAATCACCCAACAGTTTCAGATCTATCACTTCTGGACAACGATACCATTTCTTATTCCATTAAACAAAGCAAGACGGACCAAATGAGAAAAGGCCATTCCATTTACATCTTCAACTTCCAAACACCAATTTAACCATACCAGACTCTCCTAGCATATCTACATTCCAGAGACTCCCAGGCTAGATCCACATCAAACCCACTCTTCACAGATGACTCAAATCGCCGGGTTACACGCTTCCGGTTCCAAAACACCTTAAATCTGTCCTACTCCTATCTGGCTTCCCAGCAGACCTCTTCTCCAAAACCTACATTCGATCGAATCGCTCCAACATCAGAGAAGCTCAACGAACCTTCATCAGCGGATCCCACTAGCTCCAAGACCACATAAACTATCAGACTTTATCCACTGCCGCAGCAGTGATGTTTCCTCTGCTCCAGCAGGAGCCCCCCCTTTTTCCCTGCACTCTACTAACCTCCACTGGTATGGAAGTGGTTTCCCTCTGCTCCCGCAGGAGCCCTCCCTTCCAGAATTTCTCCACCGCCACAGCAGTGATGTTTTCCTCTGCTCTAACATCAAACCGCTCCCACATCAGAGAAACCCAACAAACCTTCATCAGCGGATCCCACCAGCTCCAAGACTGTATAAACTATTAGACTTTATCCACTGCCGCAGCAGTGACATTTCTCTGCTCCCGCAGGAGCCCCCCCTTAACCCCCACTGCTATGGAAGTGGTTTCCCTCTGCTCCCACAGGAGCCCTCCCTTCCAAAATTTCTCCAGCACTACAGCAGTGATGTTTCCTCTACTCTCACATCAAACCGCTCCCACATCAGAGAAACCCAACGAACCCTCATCAGCGGATAGCAGTGATGTTTCCCCTGTTTGCGCAGAAGCCCTACTCTCCACTGCCGCAGCAGTGACATTTCCTCTGCTCCCGCAGGAGCCCTGTTTTCCACCGCCGCAGCGGTGTTGTTTCCTCTGCTCCCGCAGGAGCCCTGCTTTCACTAACCTCCACTGCTATCGCAGTGATGTTTCCCTCTGCTCCTGCAGGAGCCCGTTTCCACTGCCGCAGCAGTGATGTTTCCCCTGCCTCCTGCAGATGCCTGTCTCTCCACCGCCGCAGCAATGTTGTTTCCTCTGCTCCGCAGGAGCACCACTTTCACTAACCTCCACTGTCACAGCAGTGATGTTTCCTCTGCTCCCCCAGGAGCCCTGCTTTCCACAATTTTCCTCCACTGTCGCAGCAGTGATGTTTCCCCTGCCCTCACAGGAACCCTATTTTCACAGCGGTGCCTTTCCTTTGCTCCCGTAGGAGCCCTGCTTTCCACTAATCTCTACTACCATCGCAGTACTGTCTCCTCTGCTCCCGCAGGAGTCCTACATTTCACAAATTCTCCACTGCCACAGCAGTGATGTTTCCTCTGCTCCCGCAGGAGCCCTAATTTTCACAATTTCTCAACTGCCGCAGCAGTGATGTCTGTACTGCTCCCGCAGGAGCCCTGCTTTTCACAATCTCTCACAATCAGCAATCAGGTATCCACCTGATCGGCATCAACAGAAACCTATTTAGACTGAAAACCAACTCACCCTCATTCCTCGATAGTTTCAGCATCCCTCCACCTCCCCTTCTCCGCACGATTGTATAGTCACCTTACTAACCAGAACAGGGGGTATTGTTCTGGGTTCGGGCCTAAGGCTGAGCCTGGAACCCTCTCCCCGCAAGGAAGCGCTCCGGGCTCAGTCCATTAACCAGCTCGGAGCCCTCTCCTCAGACAGCACGCCAAATACGCATATTAATAACTCTGTTCTGAATTATTTGTAAGTGTGAACTCGTGAAAACGTGACGTTGGCACATAACCTCGAATGAGAAAATACTACGAGTTAATCTGCACAGACTGCTTAAACTTCGGCAGCAAATAAGGTAACTATAGACGGTTTCAGCAGTAACAACATAAACAAGCGGCTGTGGTGGTCTGCACGTAACTTTCGGTAAACTCCGCTAAGAATAAATAACAACAAAGTTCATTAAACGTAGTTTATTTATATAACAAGCAAAAAACAACACATAGATTACCTAGGAAACCAAAACATCTGTTATTTGCGACGAGGCATTTGTTCAAGAGATCAGTTAAGCAACTAGTCAGACCATTAAAAAAAAACGAAACCGGAAGTTAAGTTTGGATCCAGACGTGCATCGCGTCAGCGCAAGTGCGTCCGATGAAACCGTCTATATTTGCTATCAACTCCGACTCACTCAGGTCATGTTATCACTGTATATATATTTTTTAACTATGCTAGATGAAGTTAAAACATGGAGATACAAATATTAAGCAAACATTTTTTTACTACCAAGTCAAATTGCATTTGTTACCTTTTACTACCTTTCAATGGCTTTTAGATTCTTTTTACTACCTTTTACTATCACACGGACACCCTGTCAGATGTATAATCATTCAGATGCTTACAAAATATATTCACTCTGTTTATTTATTTATCTATCTTAGCTTATTTATTAGAAGCTAAGATAAGGTTAAAAAAATAGAAAACGAAAAAATTATGAAATATTTAATAAATGGTGATATTATTGATTTTTCAGTTTAAAAAAAGCATTTATTCTAAATAAATTATAAATGTAACGTGATAAAAACGCTATAAGAAACGCATAAAGGGAACAGATTTCGACAGAACACCGGACATCATTTCATTTCATTTATTTATAGAGCACATTTCCAACAACGGGCAGTTCAACCAAATAAATAAAAAATACAAAAACGCATCATATAAAAGCACATCATAATAAAACATCACAAAATAATATACAGGAGAGACACACGTTTAGAAGTCATCGATCTCAACTCACAGACTTTCACTTAAGAGGTGAATTTTCAGGTAGTTTTTAAAAAAGACCCAAATGTGGGGGCAGATCTAATATGAAGTGAAAGACTATTCCAGAGCTGAGGAGCAGCCACTGAAAAAGCCCGATCACCCCTTCGCTTTAACTTGATCCTTGGAATACAAAGTACCCCTTTTTTCTCAGATCTTAGGAACCTAGGGGGCATACACCTTAACAAGTACAGAGAGATAAGAGGGAGCTACACCATTTAAACACTTATAAACGAAGCAAAGAAGTTTAAAATAAACACTCAATGAAATAGGAAGCCAGCCAAGAGAATCTAAAATAGGAGAAATATGATCAAATTTACGGGTTCCAGTCAAAAGTCTTGCAGCAGCATTCTGTACTCCTTGTAAGCGATTTGAGAAACACAGCCGTAGAGAGAATTGCAATAATCTAATCTTGAAAACACAAAGGCATGGATTAACACCTCCAAGTCTTTACATAACAGAAAAGATTTCACTTTAGCCAAAAGTCTTGGATAGTGGAAAAATGCAGATTTCACCACTGCGTTTATCTGATTATCAAATTTCAAAGAAGAGTCAATCAGAACCCCCAAGTCTTTAACAACTGGTTTACAGAATGGGGACAGTTCTCCTAGTTTTGAGGGATCACATATTTCAGGGGAACCAAACCAAATCAGCTCAGTTTTATTATCGTTTAAGTTTAGAAAGTTATTGGATAACCACATTTTCACATCCCTCAAACACTTTTTTGGGAAAACTGTAATAATACTCAAATGTATTTGCCGGTGTGTAACAAGACCAACTCATCTCTGGATTCCTATCCAGAGATGAGTTGGTCTTGTTACACTGGCAAATACATTTGAGTGTCATCAGCAAAGAAATGAAAGGAAATCCTGTGTTTCCGATAAATAGATCCTAACGGTAAAATATAAAGACTAAAAAGCATTGGTGCAAGAATGGATCCTTGTGGCATGCCACAGGTCAAGGGAGCAGAAGAAGAAAATGACCAGTGTTGGGTGTAACGTGTTACAAAGTAACGCGTTACTGTAATAATATTACTTTTTTTCAGTAACTAGTAGTGTAACGCATTACCCGTCTGAAAATGGTAATATTATTACAGTTTTCCCGAGCTAGTTACTTGCGTTACATTCGCCAGTAGCACCTTCATCACACAAGGCACACAACACAGAGAATAAAAGGGAAGGGGAGGAGGGCGTGAATGGAACAGTGATTGGTCTAAGTTTGGCACAAGGTATCATTTACCATCACCGATTGGTCGACACCCGGCAGCCAGCAGCACAGAGCGGCACACTCAAAGACAGATCGGGAAAATGGAAGCGTCAACAAGGGCAAGCTCTTTTTCAGAGGAAGGTTCCCAGCAACAGAAAGCTAGTTTCGACGGGTGGAGATTCAGTCAATTTTTTTTATTATGTTCAACGGAAGGAAAATAACTTGACGGTGAAGTGCACACTCTTTAATATTTCTCCGAACGCTGTGCCCCACGTCCGGTAGCGGGTAAGGAAGCCAGCATTAATTTTTATGATGTATTAAAAGGTGGTGTATTTACGGTGGGTTTTCTTGCCGTGGAGACCTTGATGAATGTGAGGTTATGCCACGGTCTCCCGGTGCTCATTTCATTGTTTGTTTGTATGTAAACAGGGGTTGCGTGCAGGTTTTTTATTCCATCAATTTTGTATATCAATTTTACCGTAATTGACGAAGGCTGTGTCTTTAGCTTGAGTGATATTAATGATATTTATTGAATTGATTGTGTATTTATAGGGCTTATTCGATCTACGTCATCAATGTTCGCAGCGGCCATATTGTTGACATAAAACTGTCAGTCTGTCAATTGACAAGCGAGGCAGCGTGGGTATTATGCATGTATTATCGGTGTAATTTTTTTTTTAAACCGCGCGATGGTGTGTGGTGTAATACACGGATGTTCTAACAACAGCAAAAAGAACCCCGGAATTAATTTTTATGCGATACCGACTGTCAGAAAACATGAAAGGAAGGAGACAGAGGAGTTGAACCAGCGAAGGAGAGACTCACAACAGCAAAGTCTGTCCCCATCATTTTACCCCAGGTAACGTTAGGGATATATGCTCACAGCAAAGACTGTCCCCATAATTTGATCACATATGGTTAGCTGTAAGCAGTGGCTGAAACTGCTCTTTCAAATAAGCTGCCATAAATTGAGACAGTTATTAAATTCGTATTAATAACTATATGAACATAATAATAGGTCTGGCATTGATAGGGAATTAAGGGCCGTTCACATAGTTTTAAAAATCGTTTTATATTAAACAGAATAGCGGAGCTCACACCAAAACTATAACGATACAGATACAATGAACGACATCATTGGGATCACTTTCTGAGCGATTTTTCCACCTGATGAAGGATAAACCATTGATAGCATTAAAATCTATTTGAACTTCAAGTGCACGGCCACTTAAAATGACAGTGAAGCTCATTGCTGAGGTCTATAACATTAGATTACCTCCAGTTGCTGTAAAAATTGACTACGTAATGCTTTTTAATCTATTACATTAACTAACTGTTATGCCAAAAGGTAAGAGATTACACAAACTATTAGATTCACTGTTTAGAGTTACACGAAACGCAGCGTGTTGAGGACTGCAAAAGTTTTTATTACAAGCAATATTAAAGGCAAGTGATTTGCGCGAGTGCCATGAGCGAATTAGCATAAACGTATTGTTTGGTGATGTGGACGATGATATAGTTATCGTCATAGTTATAATGTGAACGGCCCTGTGCTTGTATGATGAATGCGAATACTGTATGAACGATATAGTTATAAATATCCGGATAAGTTACGGCTGGCAATAAGGACGGATCTTTACTTAAGGCTATTGGGTCTATTTTATATTGTTCTACAATAATCAAGCTCATCTTCTCTTAATACAGACGAGATTAAGCCATTAGGCTACTGCTCCCCTCGACTCAAATCTACGTGCGGCTAGGGGCAGGACAGATGTTATGTCAACAAGATGGCCGCGGCTAGCGACTTCCGGTGTTTGCGAATAAGCCCTATTACTTTGCGGTGTTAAATTGATATATTTATATGTTTGGGTGTTGGATGAATTTGCTGTGCATTGCTGTGTATAGACGGGTTGCATGGCTACGTCATTAACTGGTTGCGCGCGCAACCGAGAGGCAGAAAGAAGAGACGTGCATTGTGTTGTATGCTAGTAGCGGTGTCTGTAAGTCAAAATGTCAAGGAGTTGATTCGTGGATAATAGTACCAACAGAGCCAGTGCTGGGTGCCTGATGTTAACATACCAGTAGATTCGACTATTACGTTACTAGCCTAACATTATAATTCATACATGTATCACAGTAACACTGCAAAAATAAAGACAGAAAAACAGATCCTACTAAAATCAAGTTTTATTTATATACAAACAATAAAGAACGCTTCAATAATTAAGGTTGTTGCAGTAGCGGATCAGCTCACCAATCGGGCTTTCTGCCTCCTGGCTGCGCGCGCACCCTGCAATGTTTTTAAACTTGCAACCCGTCTATAGTTGGTGGGTAAATAATGTGCACTAACATCATGGTATCCCCCTGCTAAGAATACAGAACTCTTGGAAGTCTTTATCAGGAAATAATTTATTGTTAACCGTCATTCTTTCTCATCAGCTGTCCATTTAAAGGTGTCCATCTAAAACGAATTGCAACCTGTTGTCATCCCTGTATTTTGAATGAGTAAATTGTCAAATTTAATCTAATAAAATTGTAACTTTTTATTGATTTGGGGGTTTTGTGTTTGGATATTTTCTTGGCCGTGGCTTGCCCAATTAAACATTCTTGTCCAGAAAAAAAATGGAACTAGTAATATAACTAGTAATATAACTAGTTACTTTCTCCAGGGAGTAATAAAGTAAAGTAAGACATTACTATTTTTGAGAGTAATATGTAATACGTAATATATTACTTTTTTGAGTAACTAGCCCCAACACTGAAAATGACTTACCTAAATTAACAGACATCTTCTCTACTGATTTCATATTCTAATTATTAATTGATTTCCAGATGATTTCATCACTCCAAGCTGTCCGTTTAATTGCTTATTGCATAAACGCCTAAGTTTATCTTCAAATGATGTCTTCGACGATGGTATTTTATAAAATGAAGGCCATCTTTTTTTAGCATTCCTATTCTGACACTCAGTAGCACAACAACACATTTTCTACTGCGTTCTCTTGCTTGTTTTACTTGTAATTCATTTCCGCCATTTTTCTGCAACCACATTGTGCGCGCAGCTTGCAGTAACATAACTGTGAAATCTACTCAAAAAGTGAAATCTACTCCATAGTGATGACTTCAGGTTGAATGCTCAGTTTATCACAGCACCCCCTAGTGGTCTTGAGATATAACAAATGGATTAAAACTACTGCAAACTTAGATCTAAAATCATCACAGTCGTCATGGAAGATGACTTCTTTAACCCGTTAATTGGCGCTGTCCCGTGAGCGGGACACCTACGTTTATTTCAATATTTTTTATGTCAATTTTAATCTATCACGACAAACTATATATTGTTGGAAAGGTCTAAGAATGTAGTTTTCATATTTCAAAACCTTTTAGCAGTAATAATAATGCAGTAACTGTAATTTATTCATTTGTGACACAAGTATGCAGCAAACCTCACAACAAACCAGCACAAACCTAAGTTTTTTGACAATTTTATGTATTAAAAATAATACTATATTGCATTTTTATTTATTACAAATAAACGTAAACTGGTTTAAAAAAATGAATATTTTCACCTCCAAACACTTCCCTAAAAAACGTTGAAGTGACTTCTTTAAAACAAAAAATTACCAAAATTAAAACCAAAATTAGGCTTCTAGACAAAAAAAAGCCAGAGTTATATTAATTTAAAGGTGTATATCACCTTTTCACCAACCCCCCACTCAAAAAGGGATGCACCAGTTAAAGGGTTAAGTCATCAAAATTGAGGCATGCCAAGTCAGACAATCCCCAATGATCATAAATTCATGAGTTTTTTCCCTTTGTTTTAAACTGCTTTACCAAACTAATCTTTTTGTCCATATATTTCTACTTAGATTTGTATGTTAACTCAAACCTTTTTTTTCCACAATGCATTGCGAGAACTATACCCAAGATCTCGTGAGCACAAACAGAACTTCCTTCCTTAAAGTGACCATGGAATGTACACTTCGCTAATAGACTTCTGTAAGGGCCCCTTCACGAAGGGATTCAGATGCTCGCTTTTGGCTTTCAAGTGTGCATAAATGCTGCTTGAAAAATGCTGTGTGTTTGTTGATGGCCTATCATGCATGGACAGCAGCCCATTGGTTTGTCTTTTGTATTGATAGTGTAAATCCAGTCACATTTTTTTAAATGAAAAATGGTGCTGATTTTTTAAGCATTATGACATTATTGTTACACTGTAAAAAATACTTTGCTGCCTTAAAATCTTTTGTTGAATCAACTCGGATTTACAAGCCATCTCAACTTACTATTATTTATCTGGACTAGAGAGGAGTTGTTATAACTACAGGTGAGTAGCCATAACTTATAAAATTAAGTTGACTTTCTCAACTATACTTTATAAGTTGTGACAACTCATCTCTGTTGACATGACTTGTAAATCTGAGTTGATTTAACAAAAAAAATAAGGCAGCAAAGTATTTTTTACAGTGTACAAACACTGCTAAGTATATTTTCCAGGAATGCCAGCACAAGTTAAAGACAGAAATAGCGTAGAAAGTAAAAAATAAATTAGCAATACTTCAAAGTCTGTGTTTCAGTGTGTGAAGAATCTGAACACGCAAATCTGTCTGTCTTATGTTCCCATCTTAACTTGCTAAACAACTGGCCCTGATGCAAATGCAATGACATAGGAAGAATAAAACAATAATTAAAATAATATGATGATTTTTATATTATATAGGAGTTTTATATTAATTTGAATGGTTTTCACAAATTAACTGGAATGATTTGGCGGTTTGATGGTGTCGCAATTTACTTTAGAGCATCAGCTAAAAAATGTCACTTTAACAGTAAAAGAATGATCTAAACAGATTAATAGAATAATCATTTAACAAATACAAAAATATGTAAATTGGAGGGAGTTTGTTATCTAATGTATCTGAAGGATTTTTGTGAGATTCTTGGCTAGCTTGTAGAACCATTTAAATGTATTATCAACACAAGGAAGACACTGTGTAATAAAATGAAATTTATTAACAAAAGATAAACAAGAATAAATAAAAATACTACTAAATAATACTAAAATACTAAAGAATAGAAAAAGATGGAAACTAAAATGCAAAGAATAGAAAATAAAAGTGACTGAGCTGAATTTATGGCAGAATGTTTTCTGTTTGCTAATAAGATGAAAACCTGATTTCTTATAACACAAATAATTAAAGAATTATCTGCTAGACATTTAAAAAAAAAACAGTTATGCAATATTTAAAAGCATCTATGGTAAATAGTTACTGACAGATTACACCAATGCCAAGGTTTCAGGAAAAGGTTTTGTTAGGTATTTACGTTCTCTGCAATCGAATGAGCAGTCAGGTGGTGGCACATCTGCCACGGGTCAGGCTTTTCCACGCTGCAAATGGGAAAGTGTCATGTTTAGTTCAACAACCTTAATCATAAAGTGCTGTGAGATACTGATCTCCTGGAGCACCGAACGGATCGTAGCAATCTGAAACACACAGATACGGTCCTGAAGTCGGTGCAGAAGGTCCTTAACAATCTGGAACATGCAGATGAAGCTTCACCTTTTTGCAGACGTTTTTGCCATTCTGGACGGGAAGTTTAAAACATGGTGTGATCTGCTTAGTTTCTGGACGCACAGGCTAGACTAATCCATACACAGGTTGGGGGAGGGACAATTTGGCATCTCCAATTTAGGGATCGACCGATATGGATTTTTCAGTGCCGATACCGATTTTTGTTTCATCAGCCTTAGCCGATGACCGATACAGGCTGCCGATTTTCTTGAGCCGATATTTGGAGCCGATACTGGTTTTGCTCACTCAATTTACATCATAAAAATTATGTAAAAAATGGCATGTTGTTAAAAAGAGATGTTATTAGTTTGCACAGTTCTTACATTTATTGTAGTCTAGAACTAGTCTAATCCCTGTCCAGGAAACCGCCCCATAGAGATGAAAAAAAAACACTTTGTTCAGCTATGATCAGCTGTTAAGCAGATCTTTCAATGTTGTCGTGAAAAGGTTGGTTGTTTTTAGTCACATGACCTGCAATCGCTTGCGGGTTCCAGCACTCTGTCTGTAAATTATGCCGGAAAAATCGGCAAACACGGCAGCCATGTATCACACATAAAACTAGCAAATATCGGCCCGATATATCGGCCGGCCGATATATCGGTCTATCACTACTCCAATTTGCATGTTTTTGGCCTGTGGGGGATCAGATCAGAACGATAATCAAAACATACATAGAGTATAAACTGCTTTTGAAACCATAGGTGCAGTGGTCACCAACCCTATTCCTGGAGATCTACATTCCTGCAGAAGTTGTCTCCAACCCCAATCAAACACACCTAAACCTGCTAAACCTGCTAAAGCATTTCATGGCTACCTGAAAAAAGAGGCAGGTGTGCCGAAGCAGGGTTGGATCTAAAGTATTCAGGAGATTAGATCTCCAGGGACAGGGTTGGTGACCACTGCTTTAGTGTTCTATAAGTTGGGTAAGAACACCACTTAGTGGATAATAGGGGAAATATGGATTGCTGTAAAACTCGTCATTGGCAGGGAAACATTTTTATAATGTGAATGCTTTGTTAACTCTTTCCCCTGTGAGAGAGAATTACTTGCCGTACTTCCTTTGTGGTGTACTTACTCAAATGCCCATGTGGCCTTGTTATGTTGGTAAAGCAAAAAGAGAGTTAAGAATAAGATTACACGAACAGAAAAGTAACATACATAATGATGATATTAAGTCACCCGTGGCTAGACATTTTAATGAATTTGGGCATAATATTTGTTCTTTGAAATTTCAAGACATCGAGTTAATTAAACCTCTTCAACGTGGTGGAGATAGGGAGCGCTATCTTCTTTAACGCAAGGCTTTTTGAATTTTTACACTTCAAACAGTATACCCCAATGGTTTAAATGAAGAATTGCCTTTAAAATGTTTTTTTGTGAAACCACTCAATTTGAAATTAATTTATTTTATTTGTTAACATTTATTTAATTTGTTATATGATGTTTTATATATATTTCTTTCTTTTTTATTTTTGTCTAGTATTATATTTTTTCTAGTATTATTTTTTTCTTGTATTATTTTCTTTATTTCTTATTTATTCGTTTTTTTGTTGTGTCATTTCTTGTGTGTGTCCATAATGTTGGTTAACTTGATGCACCTGACGGTGCTGATGATTTGAAGAATGGGGTTCACCTGTGATGTTTTCTCAATAAAAAGAAAAAAACAGTGGCTGCGTCCGAAAACTCAAGGCAGTGACTCGTTGCCTCACTGCCTCCTGAGGAAATGACTTCGGAGGCAGCGTGTTTGAAATATAAACAGAGAGCGCCTGTGTGATAACTAATCACATATTTGAAAAATACAATACTAATTTCTCGCTAAAAATGCAATTAAAAGGTGTAAAAAGTGAAAATCTACCTTTATTTACATAAAATGTGTGCTCCAATCGCTTCCTTGGACGCCATTTTATTTTTTCAAACTCGACCAGGCTCAACCAATCACATTCTTATTGAACGCCCATGCATAGGTATCACAGGACACAGGAAGTAAACCTAACATTAAATTCGGACATGCCTTGATGCCTTCCTGCCTTGGAAAGCTGCTGCAGAAGGCAGCTATTTAGAGTTTTCGAACGCAGCTAGTCTCTTTGGTGTTTCAAAGCACATACTGATTATGGCTTAAGCCCGGTGCACACTGTGAGATTTCAGCCACGATTTAGCTGTCTGGGACAAATTTTGAAATCCTAAAAGATTTCTGGAATCCCAGGCTAAAATCTGCCGTCTTTGATCGCTAGTTTGACATGTTCACAGACAGCCGATTAATGACAGTTGCGATCAAAATTATCCTCCAACAAAAATCTGGCAGTGTCAGAAATTTTGAGACACAATCCTGCTGTGTGACATCTTCCTACGACAACCGGCAGATCAAGAACCAATAGAAGCACAGAACCCGATGATGCAATTAGTACGGTGACAACAACAGTCAACGCAGACAAATGTCAAAAAGAGCCAGGTGGACTATACAGCAGGAGGAGAAACTTGAGGAGTTATTGAAAGATAAAGAGTGTTTGTACAACGTGTCATCACCACTGTACCATGATAGGATATAAATGAAGCAGCCCGGAGAGAAACCGCGCTGGAAATTCAAATGCCAGGTACTCGTCTACTCCTTCTTTTTATGCTTATTATTAAAATGAACGGTAAATGTTGTTTCGGTTTGCTAGCCTTCGCTTCAGCGTGTGTTTGCACAGCCGTCGTCGATCGATGACGTAAAACTGCGGACACGTTTGTTTGTTTGCGTGCGTCCGATTTTTAAAAGTCAACTCGTACAGTCTGACATTGATGGAAACTGAGATCATACAGTGTGACATGGACTTAACTACGATATTGATCGCACAGTGTGGCAAGGAACAATCCTAAAGGACTATTTAAAATCGCACAGTGTATACCGGGCTTTAGGCCGAAACGCGTCTGTGTGGGCATGGTACAAATAAATCTATGAAATTAAATCTTGAGAGTGTGGTTTTTCATTTTTATTTTGATAACTTCTTTATTACTCGCATCCATAAACTATTTGGGAGTTGCACATCTGTTCTCAATATTAACTCTTTCCCCGCCATTAATCAGGGAAAGAGTTAACAAAGCATTCACATAATTTGTCTAGTAAATATACTTATGCCGCAATAGAACACGGCACACATTTATCCATTATACTATATGACATTTGCATTATGTGCGAGCGGCCCCTACACTAACAGGATTTTGAACCCTTGAACCCGAGGACACTGAGACAACAGACCCATCTCCACTATCATAAAGCTCATCACACCACTGATCCATTTAGCCTCCCTTCGTCGTGATGCCCAGCGGATGTCTGACCAGCAACCACGAACCACTTCCCTTTAAATGTTTTTATTCTTATTAAATCTTACAGCATAGTATTTTTTTATATATAGTATTTAATATATAGTATTTTTTCTACTGGATCGTCCAAGTCTGCCCAGCGACAACCAACCACTTTCTTTAAATTTTATTTAAATGTTAAAAAATGTTAATTCCCATAACATTTTATAATATAGTATTTAAAATATAGTAAATCTTCTATAGCTGCGTCCTGGAGGGCCACTGTCCAGCAGAGTTTTGTTCCAACCCTATTTAAACATACCTGCATTTCATTTCCAAGTAATCCTGAATACTTTGATTATATTTATCAGGTGTGTTTGGTTAGGGTTGGAACTAATCACTGCAGGACAGTGGCCCTCCTGGACCCAGGGTTCCCCACCCGTGTTCTATAGGTTCAGCAAAGTCTGGATCTCCCTCAAGATTTTTTTTTTCTCCTAAGGACTAGCCGCTGTGCTTTGCTACTTTAGTTGTCCATTGATTTTTCTGATTTCTCTGTTTTTTATTAATGTAATGTAAAGCTGCTTTAGAACAATTAAACAATTAAAAAAGGCTATATAAATAAAATTGAACTGAATATCCCTGCTGATAAAAACAGCATACCAGCAAGACCAGCATATGTTGTGTTTTGGTGCTAGTTTGCTAGTGAACACCAGCTAAACCAGCATTAGCACCAGCTAAACCAGCACCAAACCAGCATTAGCACCAGTATCCCATGCTGGTCATACCAGCAAGACCAGCATATGTTGTGTTTTGGTGCTGGTATGCTGGTAACCACCAGCTAAACCAGCATCAAACCAGCATAGGCCAGCATAATTCCCATGCTGGTTTGATGCTGTTTTTTTCAGCGGGGATTAGTTACACAAGAACTAATGCAGAAGAAATAGTTAGTCCTGCTAAAAAGTAATCACTTCTGATAACTAATAAGGAAGAGTGGTTAACTAAACCGTAAATAATAGCACACTTAAGAAAGCTATGGCATAGCATTGACGCCATAGGCTACATGTCAGTTTTTATTCAGACTTTTGCGTTTGTGATAAAGCGAACACCACCAGTTTGCTTTGAGATGTGGGTATGTCCCAAAATACCACAATAATGATGGCCCAAACCGTAAGAGTACTTTCGTACAAGGTTTATTTACAGTGTATGAGAAAATAACCAAATGTGATATATCTATATTTACAAGTGCAGACAAAAAACCCCAAAGTACCAAATAAACAAACAAAAAGGCAAAATAATGATGAAAACGTATACACAAGCAAAGGAGTCGCAAGTTTGGAGCTCCGTTGAGATTATCAGCTAAATCCTATTTTTTCACTATCTTATTACTATCTATATAATATAACTTATTAGTTTATCTTAGGAATACTTTACCTTGACGATTACTGAATTGTATTACTAAGCGATACGATTTAACACCCAGTGTTAGCATATAGCCCGCTAGCATAACCAGCCGGTGCCGGCTAAATCTAGCATTTCTTACCGTCTGTTTACTTAAACCTTCCTTCGTTGGCGATCTAATGGCGGATTCATGCGATGTATGCTTTTCTGATCTGTCCACACCAGATCGGGAAGCTGTGAATGAGCTGATACCCGGCCTTCGCAGAGTCAGCGTCCCTAACATCACCCTGACCACAGACCGTCGTAGGTGGCCGAGGCGTGTTGCGAGCGAACACCCGTCTCGATGCAGCTTCACGGACAGCGTTCGGCCGAACGGAGACCCCATCACCCAGCATGAAAACGGTAAGACTCCGCTTGTCATTGTAACCTGCACTTCTTGCCACATGTACAGTTTAGCTTCTTCCGTCAGCATAGAGGGGTTTACATGTGCTAAGTGTATTGAAGTAGTAAGGCTGACGGAGAAGGTTGCAGAACTAGAAGCGCGCATCCGAACGCTAGTTGAGGACAGTAAGACCGCTAATGTTAATGTTACAAACACTGTTTCGGGTGCGTCTAGTGTTACGCGTAATACACATGGCTCGGTTCCGACTTCAGAGTCAAGGCGGCTGACTAACTGGGTGACTGTCAGGCGGCATAGTCACATTCGGCATCCAAATAAAGTTCCTGTTTTAATATCAAACAGATTTTCTCCACTCAGCAATACACCGGCTGAGACGTCTGTTAAAGGTGCCCTGGTTATTGGAGATTCTATACTCAGGAACGTTGATATTGAGGCACCAGCCACCATAGTCGATTGTATACCGGGAGCCAGAGCGTCTGACATTAGATCCAAACTTAAAGTGCTGGCTAATGCTAAACGTAAGTTTTCTAAGATTGTTATTCACGCCGGCACGAATGACACCAGACTCCGCCAGTCGGAGATCACCAAAGATACTATTAAAGAGGTGTGTGAAATTGCAAAAACAATGTCAGACAATGTAATTTGCTCTGGTCCCCTCCCCGCCTACCGGGGGGATGAAACTTACAGTAGATTAGTGTCTCTTCATGGCTGGATGTCAAAGTGGTGCCCTCAGCATAACGTAGGGTTTATAGACAATTGGAAACATTTCTGGGGAAGACCTGACCTGCTAAAGAGAGATGGCCTCCATCCGTCTCCGGAAGGAAGTGCTATACTTTCTAGAAATCTGACCAATAGTCTTACTTTTGATATTGTCTGACTATCCAGGGCCCAGGTCAGGAAACAGACAGATCGGCTTACCCATCAGTCTGTTAGCTGCCTTGACATGTCAAGATCACATATATCCCAGCACATAGAGCCTTTTTTTACCAGAGTACCAACACATCTCTACTGTGTCTTTTCCTCGAACAAATAAATACAGAGCACCGTTTACCTCGTCTCGCACAAATCTTATTAACATAAAATTAGAACACAATACATTAACTAAGGGTGTCACGATTTCGATTTTAAATCGAAATCGATCGAAATTAAGTCACAGCTTCGAACTTCGAATTAAAAAATGGGATCGTCGATGCTGCCACGCCCCCATTTCACGTCCGGTCGGCTTGCCAAGCGAGGAAAAAAACTCTCAGAGATGCCTTTAAAAACATCTGTCCAGCGGAACGCGATCATATTTTAAACACGAGGGATGCTACAACTTCTTGAAATGCATATCATAAACAGGATTACCAGTGATCTGACTTTGGACAGAGTGCAGCTCTCTGCACGTGCGCGATAGTGAGGGAGGCGCAAAGATGCAGCGGGATAACTTATATTTTAAACAAAAGGATAGTTTGCCTCAGCTTGCATGAAACGCATAAAACTGAACAAATACATAAGGATCACTACTTTAGTTTATGTTCAGACTTCGGACAGATACGTGCATGTGAGACAGAGAGAAGCGCAGCTGCTTATTATGCTGGATTTATTTCAGATGCTATGAGTCCAAGACACACGCATTAAGTCCATGTGCATTAAGTCCATGTCAGAGATGCGCGGATGGACTATTATTTCATCCGCAACTGCATAACAAAACTCATCATCCGTCCACCATCCATGCGCACCAACGTTTCTGACCAGTTTTCAAAACTGCACCCGCCCGCCATCCGCTGACTGGGCGATGCAAGGCGCTGCTGATGACAGCCGCGAGACTAGAAACCTCTTGAATATCAGCAGTGAACTCTGTCTTCGATCGGCGCACAGGGACAAAAATAAATAAATAAATAGCCTAAATTAAACGCACGAATTACATAGCCTGCACTGGTGTCATCCTGATTTACCACGTTGTAAAACTTATTCCAGGCAACCCTTTCTGGCATTCTATTTCCTTTGTTTTTAATTCTCATTTTTTGAGTTTGCCACGTTCCTCCTTCGCCGGCGTTGATAAGAGCTGTGTCAAAATGCGTCCTCATTTCTGCGCGCTGTTAATTATAGAACGAATGGATCCTTAACAGCTGAGGATATCCCAAACAATTAAAAGCTTTATTAAATAAAAGTGTGTATTTATTAGAAAACTTTTTCTTGTCACTGTTTTAATATTATAAGTTATGTTTTGTGTTAATATTCTGTTTATGTTGCGTATATCTAGGTTGATTATTTGATATGCTGTTGAATAGATTAATCTACATCAATGTGTCATATGTTCTAAAATAAATTAATATTTTCTGATTACATATTTATTTTAATAAGTCAGAAATGTCTCCGCTGTTTTCTGGTGACAGGCGTGGTGGGCGCTACTGGGGGCGTGTGCAGCAGGTGACGCAATTTTGGGTCCTCAGAAGGCTAGACCGTCTCATTTCAGTTCTTTTCTTGAACTTCTGAGGCTGCCACTATGAAAGACAGAGATGTCGCATGCTTAGAAAGACAGAGCTAATAACAAGCAGTCGATCCGGCACCCGTCCGAATTTAAATAAAATATTATTCTTCGTCACGTCATCCGCCCGATCCATGTAACTGCCGACCGCGCAGAGTCATGTGCGTGCAAGAAGGAATCCTCTCTCTACAAGCTCTCGCGTTAAGTGAAGCCCACAAACCCCCATGCGAGTTGTGCAATGTGCATGTTCATGTTAAAGTATTGTAATAATAATAATAAATAATGGCATATCATTTTTGTCTAAATTATATGCCATATAAAAAAATGTAAAAATCGAGAATCGGATCGAATCGTGACCTTAGAATCGAAAATGTAATCGAATCGAGGATTTGGAGAATCGTGACACCCCTAACATTAACAGATGAAACTCAAATGTTAAAATTCGGCCTTCTTAACATTAGATCGCTTACCAATAATTACAGACCAAAACTTAGATGCACTCTGTCTAACAGAAACCTGGCTTAAAGCAGACGATTACATCAGTTTAAACGAATCCACCCCACAAGACTATTACTATAAACACGTTCCTCATCTAAAAGGGAGAGGGGGTGGTGTAGCTACAATATACAACAACATTTTTAAAGTTAACCAGAAATCTGAACTAAAATTTAACTCATTTGAACTAATGTTATTAAATATGGAAATAACTGATCGTAACAACAAACAGCTTTCGTTCATCTTAGCTACCATATATAGGCCTCGGGGCCACCACACAGATTTTCTTAAAGAAATAGCCGACTTCCTATCTGAACTCACAGTCACGGTAGATAAAGCTCTTATTGTTGGTGATTTTAATATTCATGTGGATAACCCAAAAGATGCATTAGGACGTGCGTTTATGGATGTTCTTAATTCTCTCGGTATTAAACAAAACGTATCGGGGCCAACGCATACTCGTAAGCACACATTAGACTTAATTCTGTCACTCGGACTCAATATTAATGATATCGAAATATCACCCCAGAGCGATGCCATTTCAGACCATTGCCTTGTGTCTTACACGATACTTCTAGATAGGACCCCTCAGTCTACAACATGCTACAGATTAGCCAGAACAATAATTTCCACCACTAAAGATAGCTTTATTAGCACTCTTCCAGACCTGTCTCAAATGAAACATGTAGCATATAACGGTGAAGATCTGGATATTATAATAGAAAACCTGAACACCGTTTGCTCTAGCACGTTGGATGCCGTTGCTCCCATTCGAAGAGAATCAAAGAAAAAACGCCAGCTCCATGGTATGATCATCATACTGCAGCCCTTAAAAAAGTAGCCAGAAAAATGGAAAGAAACTACCGAAGCACAAAGTTAGAGGTATGGCGTTCAGCATGGAAAGAGAGTGTTCAACACTACAGACAGGCTATTAAAACCGCCAGATCTACCCATCTCAGTACGCTTATTAAAGAAAATCAAAACAACCCTCGTTTCCTATTTAGCACAGTTGCAAAACTGACTAGAAACAAAGAACAAACAGAAACAAATAGTAAACTCCAACACAATAGTAATGACTTCATGAACTTCTTTACTAACAAAATTATGTTTATTAGGGAAAACATTGAAACTACGCAAGCGGCCACCACTATACCCAATAGTACATTTACCTCTAGATTACCATACGAACATCTTGAGTCATTTAAACCTACTACAATAGAAGAGCTCTCTAAATTAGTAATGTCAGCCAAATCATCGTCCTGTATACTAGACCCCATTCCCACAAAATTACTAAAAGAGGTATTTCATGTAGTGTCAGACACGGTATTAAATATCTTTAACTCATCCCTAGAATTAGGATACGTTCCAACAGCTTTCAAACTAGCAGTTATTAGACCGCTCATTAAAAAACCAAACCTTGACCAGGGAGATCTTAATAACTTTAGACCTATCTCAAACCTACCTTTTCTCTCTAAAATATTAGAAAAAGTAGTGCCAAGCCAGCTACGCACATTCATAGCGAATAATAATACATATGAAAAGTTCTAATCAGAATTCAGGCCCCACCATAGCACAGAGACAGCGCTGCTTAGAGTTACAAATGACCTCCTATTAACATCCGATCGTGGTGAAATCTCAATCCTTATATTACTAGACCTTAGTGCAGCCTTTGACACAATAGATCACAGAATCTTACTCAGTAGACTAGAAAACTATGTTGGCATCAGTGGTCAGGCGTTAGCCTGGTTTAGATCATATCTAACCAATCGCTATGACTTTGTTTATGTAAATGAGGAAGAGTCATATCACTCCCCGGTTAAATTCGGCGTACCACAGGGATCAGTTTTAGGCCCTATCCTATTCTCGTTATATAAGTTACCTCTAGGAGACATTATCAGGAAACATATCATAAGCTTTCACTGCTATGCGGATGATACCCAGCTTTACATCTCGTCACATCCTAGCGAAACCCACCAGTTTGCTAAGCTAACAGACTGCATTAAAGGAATAGTCTACTCATTTTTAATATTAAAATATGTTATTACCTTAACTAAGAACTGTTGAATCATCCCTCTGTCATCTGTGTGTGTGCACGTAAGCACTGGAGCGCGCTGCTACGCTACGATAGCATTTAGCTTAGCCCCATTCATTCAATGGTACCATTTAGAGATAAAGTTAGAAGTGACCAAACACATCAACATTTTTCCTATTTAAGACGAGTAGTTATACGAGCAAGTTTGGTGGTACAAAATAAAACACAGCGCTTTTCTAAGCGGATTTAAAAGAGTAACTATATTTTATGGCGTAATAGCACTTTTGGGAGTACTTCGACTCGCCTGAAAAGTCCGTTCCCCTTCTCACTCTCATAATGGGAGAGGGAGGGTGTTACTGCGCCGAGTCGAAGTACTGCCAAAAGTGCTATTACGCCATACAATATAGTTAGTCTTTTAAATCCGCTTAGAAAAGCGCTATGCTCTATTTTGCACCACCAAACCCGCTCGTACAACCACTCGTCCCAAACAGGAAAAACGTTGATGCGCCCGGCCACTTCCAACTTCACCTCCAAATGGCACCATTGAATGAATGGGGCCAAGCCAACTGCCATCGCAGCGCAGCAGCGCGCTCCAGTGCCCACGCGCACACACACAGATGACAGAGGGATGATTCAACAGTTCTTAGTTAAGGTAATAACATATTTTAATATTGCAAATGAGTAGACTATTCCTTTAATGATATTAGGGACTGGATGGCACATAACTTTCTTATGCTAAACTCCAATAAGACTGAGATACTTATTATTGAACCAAATCGCTACAAAAATAGTATGTCAGATTACAAGTTGTCCATAGATGGCTGCACGGTGGTGCCATCTTCCACGGTTAAGAATTTAGGTGTAATGTTCGACAGCAATCTATCTTTCGATAGTCATATCTCCAACGTCTGCCGCACAGCATTCTTCCATCTTAGAAATATCTCAAAAATATGCCATATGCTGTCTGCATCAGTCGCAGAAAAGCTTATCCATGCTTTTATGACCTCTAGAATAGACTATTGTAACTCGTTACTCGGGGGATGCCATGCAAATCAGGTAAACAAGCTACAGCTGGTTCAAAACGTCGCCGCAAGAGTGCTTACTCGATCTAAAAAGTATGACCACATTAGTCCAATTCTGGCATCTTTACATTAGCTACCAGTTAAATATCGCATACAATTTAAAATATTACTAACTACCTACAAAGCCTTAAATAGCCTAGCGCCCTCGTATATTAAAGAACTACTATCAGAATACAATCCACCACGTAAACTGCGCTCACAAAATTCGGGTCTCTTAATTATCCCTAGAATATCAAAAGTGTCTAAAGGTGGTAGATCCTTTTCCTACTTAGCCCCTAAGCTCTGGAATGATTTACCAAATAATGTTTGAGTATCAGACACAGTCGATCAATTTAAATCTAAACTTAAGACATTCTTCTTTAACAAAGCATTCACATAAAATATGTCCAGTAAATGTACTTTTCCCGCAGTAGTTATTTTGTCTAGAACAAAGCACTCACACACCTCATATGGGTAATACACTATTGCCGCAATAGTTAGCCTGTCTGGAACCGAGCTGACTTAAACAACCATAATGTATGACACTTGCATTACATGCGAACGGCCCCTACGCTAATAGAACTCTGTTTTTGTCTCCCTGTCTCGTCCTCTGGCCCGAGGACAATGACACAAACAGACCCAGTTCCTGTTGCTGTGAAGGTCATCGCACCACTGATCTACTGGCTGTCCTTCAACGTCATGCCTAGCCGATGCCCGACCAACGACCACCAGCTGAACCAGTTTAATCCACTTCCTATCCCTACCGTATCTATATCTATATATATATATATATACATATTAATCTCTCCCAAGGGTTTTTGTCCTTCTAGGATTTTTCCCACCGGGTTTTTTTCCTTGGGGGTTTTTAGTCCCAGGGAGAGTCAGCCAACTTTGGCTTAGCTTAGCACTTTACTGTATATGTAACACTATTAATACGCTTGCTTGTACGGTTTAACCTTAGCCGCTATGTTCTACTGCTTATATTATCTATTGATTTTCTGTGTTCTCCTTTACATCTACTCATGTAAAGATGCTTTGCAACAATTAACATTTGTGAAAAACGCTATATAAATAAAATTGAATTGAATTGAAATCAGCAATATATCAAACAACTTTCCTCCACTACCACTCACTTTGGTCGACTTGGTAAACAAGTACTTTCGGTGAGTCTGGCCTCTCTCTTTATAGGCCAGACTCCTCCCCTAAATCGGGAGCTTAACTCTCAGGTAAGTATAAATTAATTAAAACCCTCCATCTTCAAGGATTTTAAATACCCATATTAAACAAACCATAAAAATAACATTTATCTTATAATTAACCCCCAGGGGTCCAAAAACGCGGGGACGCGTTTTGACGTGTTTTCTCCTTATCATAGCAGAATCAACTTAAAATACTCCATCATTAATAATCAAACACTTATGTGTTTGACATAATTTGAAACTCCGAAGGGTCCTCTTTAATTAGTGTACATTCACAATAACAAGAGATCTTTGTGTTTTTGTCAAATAAAGAAAATAAACAGGGTGCGCATTCAGACATTTCTGTCTCCGCCAGCTGTCTCTCAAATCACGTTACAAAAATCAGTTGAAACTCTGCGAATACTCGTCACACAAACATGATACACATATCTAAAGAAAGCCTGAAATGTATACTTTTAAACAAGCTAATTATAATCAAAAACAAATATTTCCTGTTTATATAATCTGCATTGAAGTAAAGAGAGTACAGTTTTTCCTGGCTGAGCTCATTATCTCTAATGCGGTCACGCCCTCAGGCTGTTGACATGGTAATGAAGAGACGAGCAGTTCCAACAATAATAAACAAAGCGTAAAGTTTTATCAGATTTAAAGACTTTACCGCATGTTTGGATTATAAACTTTATACACACACGTGAGGAATATCTTCATTTATGTCTGGACATTGAGGAAGATAAGCGTTTCCTAAGAACTTTCCTAAGTTTAACGTTACCTAAGAAGAAGAACAATGGAAGACGCAATGGAGAAGGATATATTCCTGAAGAAACTGTAAGTCATTTGTCTTCATTTATATTTGCTATCATGTAATATGTTATGGCTTGTGCAGTTCAGCCTACATAAGTAACCTCAGCAGACGGCACGCTTCGGATTTAAAAACTTTCGCATTGTTTACAAACGAGGGCGCGTGATTTCACGTAATGGCGGATTTCATTGATACATGCTGTACAGACAGTGTTAGACACAGTTATTCATGGCATTATCATTATCCTTCATGGCAACTTTGAGCAATGCTGCACTGCTGTATCTTTTAAGTGTGTGCTGTAATATGATTCCTTGTTTACATGCTTATTTACAAATGAGTAAGCGTGATCACGTAATGGCGGATTTCATCGTTACATGCTGTACAGTGTTAGACGCAGTTATTCACTTTCGTATCCTTTATGGCAACTTTGAGTAATGCTGCACTGGGGGATCTGCTGTAATATGATATTGTTTACATGCAACGCATTCCATACATTGCGCATAAACCTTTTTCTCTCAAAAATACAAACATGTACATACATGTAGCTCATATAATATTTTAGCCCAGTTTGTGCTGAACACAGTGGTATGAGACACTTGCCATTATTATGTTTTAAAGCAACTGAAAAAAGACCAGATGTAAGAGCATGTCAGAACCTCTGACAGTGTCCCAAAATGGTCGGACCCCAGAGGGTTAACACATAAATCAAACGCAATAAACACTTAACATTAAAATACACAAAATAACAATACCCCTTTAACAAAAATAAATGGACTCGCCAACCTTCGGGTGTACTGCGCCGGTGTATCGCACTTTGGTGACGTCATAAACACGCGCCGCTCGATCCCTCGGGTATCCTTCATGGCAACTTTGAGTAATGCTGCACTGGGGGATCTGCTGTAATATGATATTGTTTACATGCAACGCATTCCATACATTGCGCTTTACACGCGACACAGTTTTATTATGAGCTCCGTGTTGTTTACACGGAGACGCAAGCTCGCGCACATCCATTTGCGATGTGTTTTTAAAGTTCATACTCGCTTACAGAAACGCGTTTAAAACAGAAGCTAGACGATAAGGGGATGGGCATCTGAAAACAGTCACCTGAAAACAGCTTTTTATATAACTAATCATTGCAGATGTTTATCTGAGATACTAATTTAGTTTATGATAGTTTATCTGAATGTAGTGCTATCATTTACCCATCAGTATGTAAGGGTATTTCTGTGGACAATTTATGCTGACAGCTGTTCATAACTCTCTTACAGGTCTGCATCCCTCTCATCAGTACAAAACTATGAAGTGGAAAAACATATTCACACTCTTTGGACATAAAGTTATATGGTAACATGAGCCACATGAAGTTTACAGCTCTGTTGTTTATCAGTTTCTAATACAAGTTAAGTTTTTTGAAAAGGGTTCGTTTCCAAATAAACTGATAATGTCCTACTGACCTTCATTTCTATTTTGATTATATTGTTAACTTCTTAATAAACCTCAAACAAACATGTACATTTGTCCCCACATTCTTTACTGTAGTTCACTCTCAGATTCCTGCCTAAAGGCTCATTATGCAGCTCATTATGCGAGCCTTTGTTTGCTAGCTGTCAATCAATTCTTTCCGCATACGGCCACTCTAAACAAAAAGTGTCTTACAATTTCTAAATCAATATATTGGTTTATGTGAATCAGTAGGCAGGATGATTTTCACATCATTTTAAAGAAAAAATTCTAGACTACTAGATTCTGTTTAGGAAAGTCTTGTTAAAACATGTTTAGTATGGATATTGTGAACTTATATCAGTGACTTAAAATTTTAGCTTTTTTAAAAACCACGCATAAACCTTTTTCTCTCAAAAATACAAACATGTACATACATGTAGCTCATATAATATTTTAGCCCAGTTTGTGCTGAACACAGTGGTATGAGACACTTGCCATTATTATGTTTAAAGCAACTGAAAAAAGACCAGATGTAAGAGCATGTCAGAACCTCTGATAGTGTCCCAAAATGGTCGGACCCCAGAGGGTTAACACATAAATCAAACGCAATAAACACTTAACATTAAAATACACAAAATAACAATACCCCTTTAACAAAAATAAATGGACTCGCCAACCTTCGGGTGTACTGCGCCGGTGTATCGCACTTTGGTGACGTCATAAACACGCGCCGCTCGATCCCTCGGGTTTGCCGGCACAGCGTGTCAGTCCGAAGGCAGCTAACCAAAACAAACAAACAAACAGCGTGTGTGCAAAGACAATGTGTGTGTATGGAGGGTCCGGGTTATGGATGCTAACAGAGGGGAAGAGTGGTGTGAAAACATGTCCCTGTGCCATCAGAGTGTGCGTGCACTCACAGCTTCGACAGGCGGGGGGAAACGCGATGGATTATGAGAGGTAAGTGAATGCGATATGTGTGTGTGTGTGTTTGTGTGTGGTTGCCAGTAATGTTATGATTACCCAGCAGGGAGGGCTAGTTCTCCTCCGTCACATTATCCCCCCCCCTCTCTAAGTAGAGCACTGGCCGGAAACCGAGACAGGTAGTCGGCGACCACGTTCTGCTTTCCAGGGTGATGCCGCACCTTGAAGTTATAGGGCTGTAGGCTGAGTTACCATCTTGTGACCCTGGAGTTTTGGTCCTTCATGGAGTGGATCCACGTTAATGCTCTGTGGTCTGTCTCCAAGTCAAACTCCCGTTCCAAAAGGAAATATCGGAGACTTTCTAGGGCCCACTTGATGGCGAGGCATTCCTTCTCCACCGCAAAGTAACGTGTCTCTCGTGGCAGCAGTTTCTGGCTGAGGTAGGTTACAGGCCTTTCTTTTCATGTTGTTCCCTGTAACAGAACTGCTCCCAGTCCTGTCGCCGAGGCATCCACCTGTACGAGGAACCGCTGGGTAAAGTCTGGACTTTGCAGCACAGGATCAGCACATATCCTCTCCTTCAACTTGACAAAGGCATTTTCCCAGTCCTCCGTCCAAGGTATTGGATTCTTGGCCCCTTTACAAGCAGGTTTGTGAGTGGCACTGCCAGAGTGGGAAGTCTGATACAAATCTTCGGTACCAGCCGACCAGTCCCAAGAAAGACCTCACCTCCTTCTTCGTCTTGGGTCTGGGGCTCCTCCTTATGGCTTCCACTTTGTCCACCTGAGGACGCAGCTGTCCATTTCCCAGGTGGTATCCCAAGCAGGGTTATTATCGTAAACGAAAACTATCACGAAAACTGAAACTATTAGTGAAAAAACATTTTCGTTAACTGAAATAAAATTAAAAAACTAAAACTAAACTATAACTATAATGTGGACCTGTAAAACTAACTAAAATTTTGGAAAACAAAACTTGCGTTTTCGTTTTTTAAATGTTATTGGATCAGCAGTTGAACACGGAGTCAATCATATTACCGGATCATAAGCAAATGAGCAGATGTTGCTGAATCATTAATGACCAATAGGTGTCAGTCTATTAGAACTCCTGACCTGCACAGCAGCGTCACGTGATGTGTATGATGCTGTCAGGGCACTGGATCCCTGCCCCAGAGCCAACAGTTCGGTTCAGAAAACATCATCTTGTTGCTAACGGCTAGTTTAGTAAGACAATTTGTTTCTGCTGGCAAACCATTATAATAACTGAAGAAGGCTTAATTATCTCAGTGTACTGTACACGGAAGCATTAAAACGTTAAATATGGCTGAAAACGCTGACGCCAACCCCTTGCTTGGCAGTGTTAGCTGACGCTTTTTGGTTGCTATGACACAGAATGTCCGCTTAACTAATCTGAAACTATTATATGCCTTTGCAGATAATCAACAAATAATATTATTAATATTTAGTCAACAAATAGGTATATTATGTTAGTACAGCGATCTCTTCTGTTACAGAAATGGACACTCATAGACAGAACATTAAACTTTGCATTGATTTTCAGTTGTTGTGCACAGTTTGTACAAGAAGGATTTGCTGATTTACTCTAAATTATCTGGGTTATTTTTAACCCAATTCTGGGAAAATATTGGACAGAACACATATGTTGGTTTATAAATAAACATATGCTGGGTTGTTTCAATGCAATGCTGGGTTGTTTTAACTCATGTTTGGGTTAACAACAACCCAGCACATGATTATTTATAACCAAACATGTATATTTATATATGTATATTATATTTACCCAAATAACACAACAGAATTTAGAGTGTTTTTTGGTGTGGTATTTGTCCCGGCCTTTGATTGATAGGACTAAATAAACAAAACTTATTTTTTTAAATCCTCTTATTCTCATCGTATTTTCAACATTTCCAGATTTGGGAAGGTGTATGTACACAACCATGATATTATGCTAAAGACTAAAACTATACTAAAACTAAATAAAAACTAAAAGTATTGATTTTTGAAAAATAGAATCGAAATCAAAACTATTTATGCACCACTAAAAAGAACTAAAACTAAACTGAAATAAAATAACACATTACAAAACGAAATAAAAATAAAAACTAATATTTTTTTAAAAACTATAATAACCCTGATCCCAAGTAGGGGTGTGACGGTCATTATATAACCGTGAGACCGACGGTTATAGTTGAACACCGTCATTAGAACTCTATAACCGCCAAAACCGTGTTATTAAAATATATATTTTAAATTATCATAAAGGATTTTTTAAATACTAATTAAAAACAATTGTTAACAGTCTGTGTTACACGCCCCCTCACGTTCTCACGCAGTGAAAAATACAGAGCGGAGCAGACACTGACAACGCGCTGACATACAGGACAAGCCAGGTTACTTTTCGGTTACTTTTGAGATTAAACATATTAATCAAAGTCTCACCTTTCAAATCATCTCTTCCTTCTAGTAAATTTATTGTATCGAATAAACATGAATGACCATGAGAAGGAATGTTGTTTTAACCGCGGAAAGGCGTCAGTACACTCTGCTTTTCAAGTTCAAATCCTCCCATGCTAATCTACTAACTCTCTTGAACGCACATTCACTGCTAGTTGTCTTGCTGTTAATTTTAAAGAAACGTAGAGCAAGTAGCTAATCAGTGTCTAGTTCATTCCAACGCCGGGTGAGCACTGTGCAGCGCGTCTGCAGAGAGCGTTTGCTGCGGGTGGTCATTGTGCTTTTACACCGGCTGCGTTTAATAACAATCTCAAGTTCACATTACTTTCTTTTACCTGCATTTATGAGCAAAACCTCTTCAATACGCTTTTAATCCACATTGTTTTTGTGCTGTTCTGGTCCGTGTAATGACAGATATAGACACAATTACAGACATAAAAAGCCCAATGCACAAATCTGTTTCTCTGAAGATTATTAAAATAGATGACAGATGAGAGAGTGACAGCCCAGTCTTCTGGCAACAGTGTGTTTTTTAATATTTCATTGCTTTCTGTTAAATTGTTTAAAGTTATTACTGTTTAAAACACACTTGGCATCACATTCGTGATTTTATGGTAAAATGACACTTTCCCGTCAATCCACGAGCATTTAAACGAGCAAAACGCCCCCCACCGACGGTTATGTTACGAACCGTCACATTTGACTCACGTCATAACCGTCATCACCAATTCTGAAACCGGCACACCCCTAATCCCAAGTATCTTGCCTCCTGCCTTGCCCACTCACACTTGTCCACATTTAGGGTCAATCCTGCATTCTGGATCTTCTGTAGGGTGCTCTTTAATTGTTGCAGATACTCACCCCATTAGTTGCTGTAGCTGACCACGTCATCCAAATAGGCAGCAGACCAACCCTCACAGCCTTGTAGCACTTGGTCCATCAGCCTCTGGAAGGTTGCTGGCGCCCCATGCAGGCCAAATGGTAAAACCGTGAATTGATGCAGTCCAAGTGGTGTCCTAAAAGCTGTGTACGGTCGTGATGCTGGGTCTAGGGGTACCTGCCAGTATCCCTGGCAGAGATCCAAGGTTGTTATATATTTCGCTTTCCCGATCCTCTCCAGCAGATCATCAATTTGAGGCATCGGGTAAGCATCAAATTGAGACTGTGCATTCAGCCTCCTAAAGTCTATGCAGATTCTCAGTGTTCCATCTTTCTTCGGGACGATGACCACTGGACTGCACCATTCACTGGTCGAGGGCTTAATCACACCAAGCTCCATCATTAGCTCCACCTCCTTCTTCAGTGGGTCCACGAGCCGTTCAGGTACCCGGTAAGGCCGTTGTCTTGATGGTGTTGGGTTGCTCAGATGGATGTAATGCTGAGCCAACTCAGTCCGCCCAGGCCTCTGGCAGAAGAGAGCAGGGAATTGATCCAGGAGGTACTGCAGGTCTTTACGCTGGAGGTCCTCTAGGTGACTCAGATCCACCACAGACGCTCCTCTCTTGGCTATTGACTCCACAGGTTCTTCCTCCACACAGTCCACCTCTTGTACCATCAATAATGTTTCTGGCGCTTTCTCACCGGCTGGCTCTCTCCACTCTTTTAGCAGGTTGACGTGATGTCTGCTTGGTCTTCCCCTTGTCTGGATGGTGTATCTCATAGGTCACCGGTCCCATTCTTCGGATCACACTGTATGGTCCTTGCCACTTGGTCAACAACTTATTGGCCGATGTCGGCAACAGGAGTAGTACCTTCTGTCCAGGTAGGAACTCTCGTTTTCGTGCATATTTGTCGTACCATAACTTCTGTTTCTTATGTGCCTCTTTTAGGTTCTCCTTCGCCTCCTCTCGGTATCGCTCAAGCCGATCTCTCATCTCCAGTACGTACTGTACTATCCCCTTCTCCTCAGCTCCACTTGTAGTGCCTTCCCATCCTTTCCTCAGAAAGTCTAATGGTCCTTGCACCTGCCAGCCGTATAGGAGTTCAAAGGGTGAGAAACCTGTCGACGCTTGGGGAACCTCTCTGTAAGCGAACAGAACAAACGGTAGGCACTTGTCCCAGGCTTTACCTGTGTCGTTAACAAACATCCTAAGCATGTTCTTCAGAGTCTGGTTGAATCTTTTGACCAGTCCGTCGGTTTGTGGATGATATGGGGTTGTTCTGATTGCTTTGATGCCTAGCTGGTGATTCAGTTGACCCATCAGCTTTGATGTGAAGTTTGTCCCTTGGTCTGTGAGAATCTCTTCTGGAATACCAACCCTGGAAAACAACTGTACCAGAGCCCGGATGACCTTCGGTGTGGTACTAGACCGAAGAGGGAATGCTTCTGGGTACCTTGTAGCGTAATCGCTGACCACCAAGATGTACTGATTTCCACTGCTGCTCTTCTCCAAGGGGCCTACAATGTCCATCGCTATTTGCCTGAAAGGAGCAGAGATCACAGGGAGAGGTTGAAGGGGTGCTCGACCCCGCTGGGATACAATACTGGTCTTCTGACAGATGGCACAGTATGTCTGTACATCAGTGTATACTGTGGGCCATTGAAAACGTGAACAGATGTGTGCATGTGTTTTCTGTTGGCCGAGGTGACCGGACCAGGGGACTGTGTGTGCAAGATGTAATACCATAGGGCGACAACATGTGGGGACAATCAAACGTGTTACATCATTAGTTTGTAAATATAACACATCATTCAACACCACATATTTCTCATTGCACACATTATCATTTTCCCCACACTCAACCTTTTCAAACAATGGTTTTAATGTTACATCACCCCTTTGCAAAGCAACAATATTCTCTGGGATCTCCCAGCCATCAACACTGAGACCTTCCACTGAAGATTCAGCGACTGGTGTATCCAGGTACTTTCAAACTGCCATTGTTGGGGTGACTTTCTGGGCCCTTGGTTTCACCCTGCAGCAGACTATCATCAAAGTCTGGCAGTGGTTGGAGACCTGCCTTAGCTTGGGCTCTGGTCAACATAGGACATGACAGGTTAACAATGGCATCCTCATAAACATTCACATTCTTGGTTTGTAACAGATTTTATATGACGGGTATATCTCTACCAAGAATCATGTCAGCAGGTCAATTGTCCACTATTGCAACAGTCAATAGAAACATTTGATCACAAATACCCACAGTAACAGCACAGATGTTGTCATTAGATAATCAACATTATGAACATAACATGGTTTAATTAGGGATATAGAACTCCCAGTGTCCACAAGTGCCTGTTAGGTTTGTCCATTAACAGTCACATCACAAAATTTTTTTAGGTTTCCAACAGAGTCTCCTACATTGTCCCCTTCCCTTGGAACATAACAATAACCAGTCAATTTTGCCTTTCGTGCAGGGCACACAGATGCTTTGTGACCCGACTGCTGGCAATAGAAACAAAGCAACCCCTTCCTCAATGATGGGTGTTGTCCCTGGGTGCTCGTATGCTCCACACCACTTCTCTGAGCCACAGCATCAGTATTACTTTGTGCGAAAGTGCATACAGTACCTTTGGGGTTTTGAGTGCAGGGACCACCACAGTGAGCATTCAGGTACCTTGGTGCCAGCTTCGCTGCCTCCAGGCCTGATCTCGGCTCGTGCTCCTTCACCCACATGTGTGCATCATAGGGCAGAACCCTGAGCAGCTGCTCGAGGATGACGATCTCGCCGATATCCTCCTTTGTGTGATCCTCCGGCCACACCCAACGATTGAAGAGATTCTTCAGCTGGTTATATGACTCTGTGGGCGTCTCACCAGCAGGAACTGTAGCCGCCCGGAACCGTTGACGATATGTCTCAACCGAGACGTCAAACTTTGCAAGAAGTGCCTCCCTCAGCTCAGAGTACTGTTTTGCCTGGTCCTCGTCCATGGCCAGATACACCTCCAACGCCTGCCCTGTCAGCAGCGGTACCAAACGACAACTCCACTCCTCCTGAGGCCACCTCCATGTCTTATCAAGACGCTCGAACCGCTGAAGATAACTTTCGATGTCCTCCCCTTGTTGAAAGACAGGTATCTTCGGCTCTGCCAATTGTAACGGCTGATTGGGAGCAGGGAATCTCGGAGAGCCTACTTCATGATCTGCATTATAATGACCCGTACCTCTCCGTGCTGCTGGGGTTGGTAGATCCATCCGCAGACTTCCAAAGTCAATCGATGACTGAGCAGGAAGTGCAGACTGCATTATGGTCTCCCGCAGACCTCGAAGCTCCAGCATGTGCCGCTCTTCCCTCCGCTCTTGCACCTCCAAGAACTGGCACATCAGAATCACCATCCCATCATTAGCCTTAGACCCTGGTGAGACGGGCTTAGGTTGTGGTAAGTTGCACTTTGGTGATGTACCGGAACGTTCAGTAGGCGACCCCTCGTCCTCCACTGACTCTGCAGTGTTCCAGGTCACATCCTCCTCCACTGCCTTCACCTTAGACCGTGCCCGGCCTTTATGCTTACGGGGAGCCATCCCACCGCTGCCACCAACTGTGATAAAGCGAACACCACCAGTTTGCTTTGAGACGTGGGTATGTCCCAAAATACCCCAATAATGATGGCCCAAACAGTAAGAGTACTTTCGTACAAGGTGAAGTTTATTTACAGTGTATGAAAAGATAACCAAATGTGATATATTTATATTTACGTGCAGACAAAAAAAGTACCAAATAAACAAACAAAAAGGCAAAATAATGATGAAAACGTCAAGCAAATATCAGCAATATATCAAACAATTTTCCTCCACTACCACTCATTTTGGTCGACTTGGTAAACAAATACTTTCGGTGAGTCTGGCCTCTCTCTTTATAGGCCAGACTCCTCCCCTAAATCGAGAGCTTAACTCTCAGGTAAGTATAAATTAATTAAAACCCTCCTTCATGGTCAAGGATTTTAAATACCCATATTAATCCAACCATAACAATAACATTTATCTTTTAAAAGATAAATACACATATTAACACATAAATCAAACGCAATAAACACTTAACATTAACATACACAAAATAACAATACCCCTTTAACAAAAATAAATGGACTCGCCAACCTTCGGGTGTACTGCGCCGGCGCGGCGCACTTTGGTGACGTCATAACCACTCGATCGCTCGGGTTTGCCGGCACAGCGTGTCAGTCCGAAGGCAGCTAACCAAAACAAACAAACAAACAGTGTGTGTGCAAAGACAATGTGTGTGTATGGAGGGTCTGGGTTATGGATGCTAACAGAGGGGAAGAGTGGTGTGAAAACATGTCCATGTGCCATCAGACTGTGCGTGCACTCACAGCTTCGACAGTCGGGGGGAAACGGGATGGATTATGAGAGGTAAGTGAATGCGATATGTGTGTGTGGTTGCCAGTAATGATTACCCAGCAGGGAGGGCTAGTTCTCCTCCGTCACAGCATTGTTTTTCGCATTAAGGTGAACTTGCGGATCTCTGCTAGGCAATGTCCACACCAGGCATGTCATAGTGTAAACCAGTGCTTCCCAATCCTGGTCCCCAAGGACCCCCTTCCAAAAAGTTTTAGTTGTTTCCTAATTTAAAACACCTGATTCAACTAATCAGCCTCCTTCCAAAATGATAAACATGTCTCCCTAACAAGCTGATGAGTTAAACCAGGTGTGCCAAACAAGGAGACACCCAAAACCCTTGGAAGGGGGCCCTCGAGGAACAGGACCGGGAAGCAATGGTGTATAATGCACATAGTATCAAAGCAAAGGCAAAAAAGAAGCATCTTGTTGTTAGAGAAGCATCAACAATAATATAGGTAAATAGACAGCAACTTTTGTTGCAACTTGACTTAAATATTATTCCGCAACTGGGTCCATCTTTGTTTTTACCGTCGGAAGCGAAAATGCTTATGAGGAAATAGAATAAAAATTCTAAAGATTTTAGATAGACGTCTTGTTCTAAAGGGAATGGTTATATAAGATGCTTAAATGTCTTAATTTAACTAAGGCTTAGTCCTGGCATTAGCTAAGTCTTGTCTGTGAAACTATGCCTTAGTCTTATGGTTTACTCTAGGGCAGGGCTATTCAAATCTTACCCTGGAGGGCCAGAGCACTGCATAGTTTAGCTCCAACCCTAATCAAACATACCCACCTGTGATTGGTGTGTTTGATCAGGGTTGGAGCTAAACTATGCAGTGCTCCGGCCCTCCAGGGTAAGATTTGAATAGCCCTGCTCTAGGGTGATGGGTACCAAATAATTTTAATTTTTATTGAAAGTAAACTAAATTGTTAACATTTTATTATTTTTAGCTAACAGTTGTATTGACATAATTCATTTAAGTGACTTTTGATAAGTAGTTAATTCATAGTTAGTTTAAATAAGTATAACTTAATAAATAGTTCTCCAGGAGGTACACAGCATTCAGTAATTAATAATGACTATTAAATAAGTAACAAGTAACTATTTTTTACTTACCTCAAAGATAAGTATGTTATTACTTACTAATTAATTAACCAATCTTTTTTTTTAATTGTCTGTAGTGACTACAGTGTTAAAGCATCCCCATTTGTTCTGCATTAGCTGTGTAACTACCCAAGTACGAAACAGCTTTTGTGTCTCCAAAATACTCTTTGTTCCTCCGTTTGATCTTAAAGGGGTCGTTTTACGAGATTTGTTTTAAGATGCTAAATGCATTTTATTATGTTAAAATTGCCACTTTGTAGGTGCAAGCAAAAATGTGCCTTTTTTTGGGTGTGTCCCAGGGGTGTAGCCACGAGGGATCCTGGGTGGGCCTTGGTCCGCTCATTTACATGTCCGTCCCCCTCAGATTTCCAATTGCTTAAAATAAAAGAAATAAAATAAGAAAATGTTGATTTCTTAGTCTGATTAATAGATTGACCAATCAAAATGCTGCGCGGTAAAATGCAGCTGTTTTCAAACTTGATTGGATTAGCTCATGTAACTTACGCTGTCATCTTCGCATGAGAGTGACAATATGCCATCTACATTATCTGAGTCTGCTTTTGCAACAGCGAGTGAAGTACTGTTGCACCAGAGGCTTTTCAGGACACAGAAACGCCTACACCACAGGGGTGTAGCATTGAGACTTCCACAACACAGATCGGCATAATGCCCAATGATTTGTCTGCAATTGATGAACCACCTTCACAACCAGTGATGACCACATTTCCTTACACTGAGTTTGCCGGAAATGGGGTTTCCCCAAAATGGTACAATGATTTGAACATGGCTTGAATAGGTCAACAAATAATGCTGTGTTTTGCAAAGCATGTCGGCATTTTCTCTGCATTTTCCCGATCCATGCGCAGAAAAAGCATTAATCTGCGATGGATTCACAGACTGGAAACACCTCCGCTTTCCATTTGTAAATATGAGGCATATAAAGCAACCTGTAAAACCCATGGTACTGTTTTAAAGCAGCTCTTTCGAGATGACCGCACATTTTTGGAGAAAAACTGCGAACACATGAAAGTGGTCATTGTTATGTTCTGTGCCTGATAAAGCATTTTCTTATGTGCAAGAAAATAGTCAACGATGGCCACTCTTTAGGGGATCGCACACCGGCTGCGCAGCTCAGTGCCGCGTCGAGTCGCGTCTAGGACAACTCGGAGGTATTGTAAACCAGAAGTGCACATTAAATAGCGCAAGCTTCGTCAGATAGCGTCTACTTCAAAATGCAAAATATACGTTAGCAGCCAATGTTAATCATTAATGATTTGGGACAAATATGATGTTATTTAATGTTAAACAATGTGAGTGGCGCTGTGTGGCGCGACAGGGATTTGAGCAACTTCCTGAGTTACAGCTGGGCGGCGCGGACAGGCGCCACCTGGCGGCGCCGGTGTGCGTATACTCATAGGAAACAAGGTGTTCGATTTTTTTAGAATGGCGCAGAGCTGCGCGGCCAGTGTGCGATCCCCTTTTCTCTTCCCTCATTGAGGTTTTGGACACCTACCGCTCTGATTTCTTCCAAACATATATAGACTCATAAAGATAATGGTCACACTCAGTGCTGGCTGGTGCTAAAAATTTTAAATTAAACTTTTACTGTAGTAATGCAGGTCTGTAAATAGCCGTTTATCAGGTGATGCATATCATTAATCCACACAGTGTAAGCTTATCCACGATCACTTCTTGCTGCTTAAACTGGTCCAAGCTCCTCAATCCTTTATTTAGTCTTCAACTAAACATCTTGTAAAGGGTTATTTTGTAAGCATAAATCATATTTTCTTTAATCTCAAGGTATTTTACTTGCTTTCACTGATCAGTACTGTAGCTAGCAGTTACATGGCAATCTGCAACGCAGTTATGAGACTCTGAGAACGATTCAATCACATGAGGTCAAAGACATAAAAAACAATATTGATTCACCTACAACATAAGTGGGAGGGTTTGGGGCGCACAGTCCTGCGCCCCAGGGCGGATCCGAAACCAGCCAATTAGAGCTCATGTCACATGTTTTTACCCTTTTTACTGACCTACATAGACACTCATACCGTTCACGATAATACCGGTATAATTTTTTACATGATAAAAATGTCATATCATGTTATCAATGATATAGCGACGCGATGACGTATGTCGCATTCACGTTCCCTGAGGCGCAGAGCAACAACGCCTGAGAGCAAGAGCAGTGAGGGGGAGATAATAGCAGCGGGTGATGTGCGGCCAAAAAGTAAACTAATGACTCAACCAAGCATCACTGTTTAAATTACTTTAGTTTCAGTTAAAATGAACTGTGACGGAGTTGTGTTATATATGGAAAACACTATACCACTGAGATGACAACATAATATACTGATTGAATTTAAATGTTCACATTCTAATTGTACTAACCCATTTTCCGATAAAGGTCAAGTTCTCCCTGATACAATTTTTTAAACACTAGTTATTTGTGTAATTTTGCTATAATAGCTTAACTAATACCTGTAATATGATAAAGCTCAAAATTCACTGTCAGGCGATATATTTTCTTTAATAGAATTCCTCTTTAAAAGCCTATAACGAACGGCCGGTTTGGACTAGGTTTGGACTACAGCCCTCTATTTCCTGCTTTAATGACGTCAGTAAAACAGTTCGTTGACTAAACTCTGCCCACATGAATACATCAGTCACCAGTTTGGCTTAAACGGCTCTGCTAAGCTAAGCTGCTATCGAATCACAGCACACTAAACAAACTACACAATCAGAACTTGTTATGCATTTCTGAAGGAGGGACTTCACATAACAAGGAAGACATCAGCCTGTTTTGAGGAAAGTGAAAACAGCGCTATACAGATAAGTATACTATATATATATAGTATTGTTCAAAATAATAGCAGTACAATGTGACTAGCCAGAGTGGTCAAGGTTTTTGGTGTATTTTTTGTTGCTGCGTGGCAAGCAAGTTGCCAGTGGGTTCAGTGGATTCTCAGAAAACAAACAAGACCCAGCATTCATGATATGCACGCTCTTAAAGCTGTGCAATTAGGCAATTAGTTAAAAGGGGTGTGTTCAAAAAAATAGCAGTGTCTACCTTTGACTGTACAAACTCAAAACTATTTTGTACAAACATTTTTTTTTCTGGGATTTAGCAATCCTGTGAATCACTAAACTAATATTTAGTTGTATGACCACAGTTTTTTAAAACTGCTTGACATCTGTGTGGCATGGAGTCAACCAACTTGTGGCACCTCTCAGCTGTTATTCCACTCCATGATTCTTTAACATCATTCCACAATTCATTCACATTTCTTGGTTTTGCTTCAGAAACAGCATTTTTGATATCACCCCACAAGTTCTCAATTGGATTAAGGTCTGGAGATTGGGCTGGCCACTCCATAACATTAATTTTGTTGGTTTGGAACCAAGACTTTGCCCGTTTACTAGTGTGTTTTGGGTCATTGTCTTGTTGAAACAACCATTTCAAGGGCATGTCCTCTTCAGCATAGGGCAACATGACCTCTTCAAGTATTTTAACATATGCAAACTGATCCATGATCCCTGGTATGCGATAAATAGGCCCAACATCATAGTAGGATAAACATGCCCATATCATGATGCTTGCACCTCCATGCTTCACTGTCTTCACTGTGTACTGTGGCTTGAATTCAGAGTTTGGGGGTCGTCTCACAAACTGCCTGTGGCCCTTGGACCCAAAAAGAACAATTTTACTCTCATCCGTCCACAAAATGTTCCTCCATTTCTCTTTAGGCCAGTTGATGTGTTCTTTGGCAAATTGTAACCTCTTCTGCACATGCCTTTTTTTTAACAGAGGGACTTTGCGGGGGATTCTTGAAAATAGATTAGCTTCACACAGACGTCTTCTAACTGTCACAGTACTTACAGGTAACTCCAAGACTGTCTTTGATCATCCTGGAGGTGATCATTGGCTGAGCCTTTGCCATTCTGGTTATTCTTCTATCCATTTTGATGGTTGTCTTCCGTTTTCTTCCACGTCTCTCTGGTTTTGCTCTCCATTTTAAGGCATTGGAGATCATTTTAGCTGAACAGCCTATCATTTTTTGCAACTCTTTATAGGTTTTCCCCTCTCCAATCAACTTTTTAATCAAAGTATGCTGTTCTTCTGAACAATGTCTTCAACGGCCCATTTTCCTCAGCTTTCAAATGCATGTTCAACAAGTGTTGGCTTCATCCTTAAATAGGGGCCACCTGATTCACACCTGTTTCTTCACAAAATTGATGACCTCAGTGATTGAATGCCACACTGCTATTTTTTTGAACACACCCCTTTCAACTAATTCAACAAATTTCCCAATTGCACAGCCTTAAGAGCGTGCATATCATGAATGCTGGGTCTCATTTGTTTTCTGAGAATCTACTGAACCTACTGGTAACTTGTTTGCCATTATATTTAGCCCCCTCATTTTAAGATAGGACCCCCAAAAATAAAATTCTGGCTACGCCCCTGGTGTGTCCTTTAAAATGTACATAAGCCAATGAAATGCAAACACTGATCGCAATTATGGTGGTTTGTTGAAATCGAAACTCAAATGTGCTGTCAATAATTTTTCTCTTTCTCTCTGCACTAAATGACAGTGCCATGGTTGGATAGTGCAGATTTAGGGGCGGTATTGTTGTAATAAGACTTTCTACCTACGTCACAAAACAGGCGAAATTTCAATAACCTAATTTCACACATGCTTGCAGAGAATGGTTTACCAAAACAAAGTTACTGTGTTGTTCTTTTTTATATTTTCTGTGTTGATAGAAGCACCATGGACCCATTATAGCACTTTAACATGGAAAATGTCATATTTTCATGTTATGACCCCTTTAACAAAACACATCCACACCCTTCTGCTTTAAAAGCTATTCTGTGTAATGCACAAATAGTGTGTGCAAGTGTGTATCTAATTTTGAGTGGTTACATGTGACATTGCATCTGAAATGTAAAAGACAATTACAAAATAAAAACATACCTCTGAAACATCCTATCCAAGTCATGCTTGTGTAACCCGATCCTACTGTAACCCACAGTCGCTTCCAGCAGCAAACTGATGAAAGGCCAAGTATGGGAGTCAGGTGCTCTAACATAAAGGGCCCTATTTTAAGGATCTAAGCGCATTGTCTAAAGCGCACAGCGCAACATCTAAATGGGCGTGTCCGAATCCACTTTTGCTAATTTAACGATGGGAAAAATGGTTTGTGCGCCGAGCGCTTGGTCGAAAAGGGTTGGTCCTATTGTAATGGGAGTATTTTGGGCGTAATGTGCAATAAACCAATGAGAGTCTCAGCTCTCATCACCTTTAAAAGCCTGTTGCGCTGGCGCTATGTCTAATCCTATTTAGATAACAGACTTTGTAAACTGAAAAACTAAGCGGAGGAAGAAGATCCCCAGTTTAAGATTAATGTTAAATAATTGTGTTGTTTTTCACTTGTATTGAAATTGTTATTTTTTATTAAAACCTTTAAAAATCGTTTTCTTTTAGTCATGGAAGTAAAAAAGTAGGCTTGTAATTGCTTTAAATGTGTGGCTGTCCAATATCATCAAAAAATATTTTACAAGTATGTAAGATAAGGTTTATACTCTAAAAATACTTTTATTTGTAACAAACAGGAGATAAAGAATTTACAAGCGGCTCTCCGCACATTCGTTTCAGCACTTGGACAGCGTTTTTTTTAAGCAAAGAGTTTTTTTTAAGCATTACTTAAAAATGTTTCTCATCTCACCATATCCACAGGTACAGAGTCATCATATACAATAAATCCGTGAGAAAGCATTTAAAAAAAAAACATTTAAAAACAGATGCATTTGTTTAAAGCAAAGCATTTATTTACTTACCAGGCTACAGGTGAAGCAGCTCTTTGCGCCTTCTAACGTCTCATAATTAGTCCTCATTTATGTCCAAGAGACTCAATAATAATCTTTTACATTCAATCCTTTAATCTTTCATATTTAAAAGCGTTTTTGTGCTGCTGCGCATTCATGTACTATGTGATAAGCAAACCCGCGTTGTCCTCCCGTTTATAGGCGCATATTACTAATGCGCTCTTTAAATAACAAAAAACATATTGCGCCATTGACTTTAGACCAGGTTTTTGTTGGTCAATGGCGTAGTCTATTTTAGTTGCCTAAAAATAGCAATGCGCCAACAATGCGCCTGAACACACCTCGTTTTCAGACCAAAACGCCCATGGGCGCAAAAGGGGGCGCAAATGCATTTGCTATTTAAACAACGTGGCGCTAAACGTGAAAATTATAATTGCGCAGGGTGGAAACTAGCGAAAGACACTTGCGTGGCGCATTGCGCTGCATTGCGCCGGGTGTAAGATGAGCTGGACATGGGCAGGACTTTTACCTGTGAATTTGGGTCATTCTACAGAAAAGGTGGAATTCGGGTGATGGAAATCTGCTTAAATTAACTTCTTTCAAAACACCCAAAACTTCTATAATAACATTAATTAACTTGTCAAATCTATGAATCCGCAAAACGAGGAGCTTAATCTATGTTTAATTTTTAATACATTTTAATAAAGAATCCATGACGGTGTATCTTCAATACCTGACAAAATGAGAATATAATAATAGATAATGATAAAACATATAAATTTAAAAATTTTTCCATCTTGTTTTGTTTTTATGCTTTTATGTTGGTCAGTTAAAGGAATAAGTACTCATTAGAGAAGACGGTAACACCAATTACGGTAACACCAATGATGGTAACACTAATGACAATTTACAGAAAAAAAAAACATTTTAACAAAATGGCTGCCATTAGCCATGTGCTATTTCATCAGAGATGTAACAATCACATACTTATTCACTATAATGTATTTTTATGTAAAGATCTTAACACTCCCAGCTATAAAAAAAGAGTAACACTAATGACATCCCAAAAATCATGATATTTTAGACAAATAAGGTAAGACATCTCACAAACCTTTTGCCTTCCTCCACTGCACTTCTTCCACTGACCTCTTGTCCCAAGAAAAACTTCAAAGAGCTGATGCATTGTTTCAAAATAAAGGTGCTTTGGGTAGGGTAACATCAATTACATAATTTGGGGGACAAATATTTATTTGATATTATTCATATTAATAGTGTATTTTTACCATTTCAGCGTTGTAGTAAATTCATACAGGGTTAAAGGTAAATGTAAATTACATTTGTTTTATAAAAAACATGGTTTTAAATAATAAGTACACAGTTCAACTTCCATGTATGATCAAAGGTACAGGGCAATTTTCAGGACCAGACATTTAAAAAAAAAAGTTTAAAAGGGAAAAAAAGAACATTACATAAATAAACTCTCTCATCATGTTAAGGACAGTCTATATTTATTAAATATATATCATTATGGGATTATTGGATCAAATTAAATTATTAAGGGGTCTGCAAAAGCAAGGGACAAGCATTTCCACCTTTTTTGTAGAATGACCCATTTGCATGAATATTGCTACCCATGTTTGGACTGATGCTATTGTTTACATGCGAGAAGCTGCAGCACACTCTTCCTGGTATGCTCAATATGGTAAGCGCTGAGACAATACTTGCTCTAAGTGAGTGACCAATCAATGACTGGGCCAGCATGATCAATCAGAGCATGTTGGAAGAAGAGGTTTCATAGAGTTCAGAAGTAACGGAGCGTTTGAGACGGACCAGAAAGAGACACATAAAAAAGAAATGTAAAAAATCAGCCATGAAAACCTATTTTAGGATAAATCAAAATAGGTTTTGAAAACAAAATCAAGATTTCAAAAAGAGCATAATAGGACCCCATTGATAACACTCGTAGTTATATTTATTGTGTTGTGTTTATATTTGTTATATTTCAAAATCATAAAAAATGTGTTTCCATTCAAAGTTGCGGTGTGGTATCAGACATCTGAGCACCACTGTACAATAAATTGACGTAAAAGCTTAATGTAAAATTTAATTGCTTTGACTTACTGAAAGTTGACTTTGTCCACTTGAAAACGAGTTTCGAAAATCCCTGAGGTCAAAACACGACACCTCAGCAAGTCCTGCAATAAATGTAAAAAAAAACTTTTAACATGAACCTTAAAAATATACACAGGCTTAAAATAAAATAAACAGATTACATGCCCTACATATAATATACTGAGACTAAACACAGAACTCACATGGGGAAATAAATGCAGTGTCACAGCGCCCTCACCTGATCTGTTGGTGTGTAGTCATTCTGTCGGACAGACTCAATTCTGTCCAGAAAGCTAAGAAAGTGAAAGACACATAAACATCATAAACTAGACAATGAAGTATAATAATCAGTATGCAATTTAAGTCAGAAAGCCGTTGGGTTAAACAAGTATTTTCCAACCATGTTCCTGGAGGCACAGCAATATTATATATTTTGGATGTTTCCTGGATCTAACATATTTCAAGGCTTGAACTCTTCTAATGAGCAGATTATTTGAATCATTAAGGGTACAAATCAAAAATGTGTATTTTGTTGGTTTACATACAAGAACAAGTTTGGGAAACAAAATTTGGTCATTTTGGCAAATTCAATTATCAACATAATTTAGCTTGAATAGCTGCACCCACAAAACATATATATTTAGTGTTCATAAGTATTATGAAGCATTTGCCTTTTTTTGGCATAAACAAGAAAAGAACCTTTAGACAAGGGTTGTCTAATTTTTACATTTCTAAAGTTTCAGTGCTTTCTCAAAGTTGTCCTCCAGGCGGTGCTATAGTGTAACTTACATGAGCCCTGCTCACTTTGCACGTTTAACTGTTAGGGTAACAACATTTGCATATCTTTTGCAAATGTAAAGGTTATGTATTGACCACTGCAGACTCTTAGTCAGACTCTTAATCATACATGTTACCAAAAACAAAGCAAGATGTAGACTGTTTTTCTGTAGTTCTGGTTTGATGTGTAATACAAGTATTTTTAAGTAGTACTTTTAGAATATTTACAATACAGCTCTATTAATGCTCAAAGAATACATTTTAATCATATTTGAAAGCATGAAGTCAGTGTTGTGTAGTCGACGTGGTTCACTACAACAGCACAACACAGTTAAGCTGACCTTTGATAAAAGAGTGACCCCTTTCTGCTAAAGGGAAGTGTAAATCAATATTTCCACCTTTTGAATGGTAGCTTCAAAATGGAACATCCTGCATACACTCTGAACTGTGCAATTCACTATTATGCACAAAGAACACATTTGACACACATTACTTGGTGGTTGGTCATGTATGCAAATTGGGATTCATGCTAAGATTAAAGTTTGAAAAACTTCCATCGACTTACATTTTTGGAATCCAAAATGTAAGTCATAGGTTATATAAACATAAGTACCTAAATGTGCGAACTTAATCACATTTGGTGTTTGCTTCACATACATTTTCATTCTGAATTGTTTCATTGTTTTTTGCATCGATGTGCATCTATTTATTGCTTTTATCCCCTACACAGTAACATGCTGATTCTTGTGTGCAGTCAAAAAAATAAAAAAATAAAGATGCATCACAGTTGTTCTGATGCTGCATTAAAATTACACAGAAATGAAACCTAAAACCCAAACTTACCAAAAAGTTCAAACTATTTTACTGCCTTGTAAGCACTGCATCTTTTTAAGGAAATGTACATCAAATTTCACTCTGTTCTAGCTACTGTACATAGAGTAGAACCATCATGAGCCTAAAGCCAAACACACATCTTCATATCAGTAATACAGCGGGCTCTGGTACAGAATGCGTTAGTGTATACGCATATCAGCCAGACAGACAGCTTATGTGCCTGTCTCACCCTCATGTCTTTGTCTTGCTTTCACTCTTTTTTGTGGGAGGCCACAGTTTATGTGAGAAGAAACAAGACAATTTCACATCCTGACAGCTCTTTTAAACACACGCACATGGCTGCGAAAACTAAAAATAGCTGTAGGACTGGTGTGTCTAACAGCAGGCCATGACTGATACACTGTAAAAAAAAATGCAGCATGAGGTTAAAACAACTTGGTTTTGCAAGTCAATTCAACCTACTATTTTAAGTTTTGGCTTGTGAAAAGTTGACTTATAAAAAATCAAGATGAAAAGATAAAGTAACATAAAAATACATGTTGATTTGACAAAATGCTGCATATTTTAAACACACATTCTAAAGAAGTACCTGACTGACATGTGCACTAGCGGTCTAGCACCTCAGATCATCTTGCTCTTAAAGCAATGCTCCAGGAAGATATAAAAATTAACCCATTATGGATGGCAATCCAAGATACACATGTCCATTATCTTTTAGACTAACACATCTGGAATTATTTTAGGAAATGTTGTTTCTTTTCCAAGCTTATAATGGGAGAAAACAGGGATCAGGGAAAAACTTCTTACTTAGACGTATGGCTGGGCGATTTGTCAATAATGTCAGCTGATTCCCCAGGGGTTGAAAAACCTACTAGGAAAAATATATATTAGATCACGTTGAAGGAAGGCCAGTAGATCAGTGGTGTGATGATGACCTGACAGGAACTGGGTCTGATAAATGATACACCTTTATTACGGTCAAATTTAAAGGCAGATTTTTGCTCCTGAATGAAATTTGTAAAAACTAGGGGTGTAACAGATCACAAAACCCATGGTTCTGATCACATTACAGTTTATGATGCATGGATTCGATCATTCCATCAATGACCTGTATGTATGTATATTTTCAAAAACTTCCCAGGGCCTTGAATCCCCCCCAGGTTCACAAACTTTCAAGCATTTCAAGGACCCGTAGGAACCCTGAAATACTTTCCAAACAAGTGATCAATTGAGGTACAATACAGATTAGAATATTACAACGTCTGTGACCTTTATGCTAGTCTAGGGCACTGGATTTTCTTCACTGTCGCTCATTTTTCTTACTCCATTTTTCTTACCTCCAAGTCTAAGGCTGGGTTTACACTTTGCATTAACATGCGATCTCGGTGATCCGATCACGCAGATCCGATCATCAGTATATCAGGACACGGCGCGTTTACATTTGTCCACATCAAAGTGGCTTCTGTATCCGGATGTGTGATTGGATCCCGTGCGGGGAGACGTGCTGAATGAATAGCTATCAATCAAAATGGGTACAGCTGTCTTTAGCCACATGATTTAGGATTGTCGCGCTAACCGCAAGTATTGTACAGTGCTACTGAGAAGCCAACAGCAGAGAATAACTAGCAACCCCAACAACCGTGATGTTCACATGTTAAGCTTTATATTTTTAAGCTTTAAAGCCTTATCTTTAAAAGCCCTATATGCAGCGTCTGCGAATGTTTCAGCCGGTGTAACTTTACCTGAACTTGACTTTCACCCGCATGCTTTTCATCAACAACTAAATCCGTGTGAAACATGACCGACTCCACTGTTTTATTCTACCTTAATAACGGGCTTTTGGCTCTGCCTGAATTTATATTTATATTTCTATTTTAACCATAAACTGTTGTTAGTTATGTCTCCTGGTAATTTTAATATGATTTAATTAAAAGAGCTAAGAATTTCCTAAATTTTCTGTTCATAGTGCGTAAGAAGTAATGTAATTTACAAAAACATTTAAGTAACCTTGCATAAAACCAACACTGAATAAATGTATTTGGTTAATGTTATTATGGTTTGTACATGTTTTAAAGTAACTTGTGTTATGTGTTAAATGAGACAGAAACAGCCGATTGACCAGAAAGAAGCGCAACATTCACGTTGATATGTCGCCATGGAAACTCAAACATTATAAAGATCCTGATTTCTGCCATTTAATATTAAATCTCTCTATGAATAGTTGTAACATATTAAACATATGCCTAAATAACTTAAATACAGTCAGCAGTGTTAAAATGCTTTTGTTTATCGATTTATTAAGATACTTTTAAGCGTAGCTAGCATTGCTCCACAAATATGAGTTTGTGCGTCTCTCACATGCGCTCCATGTCCTTTATTTTTGACAGCTGTCAGTAAGAGGAGATAATAGTGTGCGGGGTTTTGTGTGACGTTGACCTGTAAATGCAGATACGATGGCTGGATTGCGTTTACATTACACTGAGATCCGATCACAAAGCGTCCTCGACTACCACTTCATCAGGACACACAGATCGAATAACATTCCTATCACACGCGCGTTTACACTTGTCTTTTCAATGTGTATGTGGACAACATCCGGATACAGGTCACATGTTAATGCCAAGTGTAAATGCAGCCTAACTGACACTGTGACTGTAAACTAGGACCGCATGTGGTATCCGGAAGTGCAGACTTCAAAATGCCTGCACAGTATTATGCATAGTGCGTAAACATTATCGATCACTTATAAAGCTGTCATCACAGACTTATTAAAGGTATTGTGGAGGATTTTCTTTTTCCGGGTGGATCATCAAGACTATTAGTCCTCCTTGTTGTCAATCAGGAGTGTTGCGCAATTGCATTTTTTTAAAAAGTGGAGAAGGCGGTTCTTTTCTAATATTCGAGAAAATCCTCTGCCACACATTAAAAGAAATTTATACAGATAAAATGTTTTTATCGAATTATCGCCCAGCACTACTTAGAAGCCCAAAAAAAGTGCATCCATCCGTCGCAAAGGTAACACACACAGCTGCAAGGGGTTAATAAAGATCTTTTGCGGGTAATCAATGCAATATTGTAAGGCAAATATTAAAATTTTCAAAAACACCAGCAAATTAAGAAAACATCATCAGTTTGACAACACATGCAGTGCAGATACTCGCAGCACAAATAAATACAGAAATGTGCTGCAAATTCTCAAACCACAAACGAATACAGAAACGTGCCTGCAAGCAGAAGAAACGACAACAGAAGTGTTTTTTTTTTGGGGGGGGGCACAAAAATTGATGCACAAGTCTGAGAAATGTTGGCCGTTTCTCAAATGAAACAGTGCCCTCCTGAGGTCTCATTTGTAAGCTACATATGTAATTAAACTGTCCAAAAAAGAACACAAAATTAGATAATTTAAAAGAGAAAAAAGACATTGTTGCTTGGGGGAGTAATGTAATACAAAAAGATGAAATAGTTACATGTCTGTATAGGGATGTAACTATGTGGGTTAAGCAAAGGACATTATAGAACTGTTTAAAAAATCAGAAAAAATGGGGGCCTGTGCCCCAGTAGAGCTTTATGTCTAGTAACGCCCCTGCGCCCAGTCCCTAAATTATAATTTCTTGTAAAATTTCACTTTTTTCAACGACAGACCTGCAGTACAGAGGGTTCAGTTAAGCCTTAAAATTTTATAATTCTTTATTAAGTTGTATGTACAACAAAAAACATACTTTTAAATTTGCTAAAAAAACATGATGTCGATGGTAAAATGATGGGGACAGACTTTGCGGTTGGGAGTCTCTCCTTCGCTGGTTCAACTCCTCTGTCTCCTTCGTTTCATGTTTTCTGACAGTTGGTGTCGCATTAAAACCGGGGTTCTGTTTGCTGTTGTTAGAACCGCCGTGTATTACACACACCATCGCGCGGTTTTTAAAAAATTACATTGATAATAGCATGGATAATACCCACGCTGCCTCGCTTGTCAATTGACAGACTGACAGTTCTATGTCAACAATATGGCCGCCACGAACATTGATGACGTAGATCGAATAACTCCTATTGTTTGATCCTTATTTGCTTTGACCTGGCCTATTTTACCTAGACGGACTTCAGTAAGATGTTAGTAAGATGCAGGTTAACAATGTGTACATTAACAAGTACTTTTAATGGGTCACGTTTAGTCACTATTTTATACTTGTTTTGTTGTCTGACAACAGAAGTAGAGAACATACAAATATAAAACCTTTTTTAGGCATTAAGCTGTATTAAAATATAGTTTGTAACAATTCAGAGAGTAAGAGAATTTGAAGTGCCAATGTAATAAGAATGCAAATACAACGTGTTGACATCACTGATATGCTAATTATGTAATCTAGCGACTTTTCAAGCAGGTTTTATCTACTTTCCATTGAAAATAGTTGGCAACAATGGCCGCTTTTGCCTCAGAATGCTTATGAGACTCTGCTGAGGCTAGACCTGTTTAATGCTCTCTCGCTACTCTCCCCACTATTGTGTGTGTGAGAGGCTGACGTGCATCATGGTTTAATTATTTTATGAAATGTCCCATATTTTGCAGAAAATAAAGAGAAGAGATCCCGATCTGTTGTCCTTGGCTTGTATTCTGTGGAGGGAAATGCAAATTTACTACACATATTTTACCTCCGGAAGATGAAGTGTTCCATTTGAGAATCCGCCTTTTTTAATTCACGTATTATTTGTCCGTGGAGCTGAAACATATATTTTATTTATACGTAAATTCCACGGACGAATGATAAGTTAACCTAGTATGTTTCTCAATTCAAAGGCTGCACTGTCACACCCCCCAATCAGGTCCACCACTAGCTGTCAGTGGAGAGAAACTGTCATTCCCACACAGGCGTTTAAATAAAAAATGACACAGCGGTAAGTAAACCATTATTATCTCCAAATACAACTGTCTGACGTGTTTTCACATCTCTGCGAACATAAACCTTGACATTAGTGACCAAACACAATGGTAGATGTGAGCGTTGTTAGAGGGTGAAAAGGTTCAACTAATAGTGGGGATGTAACGGTATTATACTATTTGTGGTATTGCGTTATGAAATTTTCCCGGTACCACCGTGGTCACATGATTCGGTAAGCGTTAGGTCTTCCGGGCAACACGTGTAGTTTTTTTCTGGCCAAGTGGAGCGAGTGGAGGGACGCGGGAACTACAATTCCCATAATCTCATGCGTGCCACTCTGATGCTTCTTTACAAGCAGAGCGACAATGGCGGAAGCAAAAGAAATGCCGATTATAAATCTGATGTGTGGAAAAATTTCTCGTTCGCTGGGACAAGAAACGAGAAAGGACAAAATGTGATGGACATACAAAAAACGAGTGTGAGTAAATCCGTGAATGAGGAGAGTGTGTATGCCATTTCTCAATTAGAAGGCAGCCTCCTTAGGTAGGTCGCATTTGCAGGCTGTATCCGTCATTGCACGCCTGGTGTATTTAAGTTAACGGAGTATTACATTCGCAAGTCAGAAGCGTGTTACAACAATATACGATTAAATAAGAATAATAGTAAACTTGAAAAATGTTAATATTCTAAAATACGACGGTCTTCATGACGTATGCAGCCCACAAATGCGACCTATGGAGGCTGCAGACTTCCGTTTGGGAAACGCACCCCTGTATTGAGTGAGCTGACCTCAGCTCTAAGTCCAGCTACAATAAGTAAGCTGCCATTTTCATTTTTACTGGGTTGTTTTTGTTTTCAGGAATTGACCCATCTTTAAACCCATCATCTTTTCTTGATTCTACACAACTGTTGCTTTCATACTGTAGGAGTACCAAGCATTAGAATTAATAATAATAATAATAAACTAGGTCAATTGAGGGAGTGACTCAATTCTTAAAACCTGACTTGTTTAATGTTGACAAACTTATTGTATTACATGGTCTCATTATTTTTGTCCTTTTAATGAAAATTGTAAACACTACACTACACTTTGTAAATTGTAATGTTTAGTCTTGTTTAATCAACACTTATGGCAGTTTTTCCAAGTCTTCGTTTGTTTGTTTTTTATGTAAATGTTTCAATAATTAACGTACCGTGGGCATCATACCGAAATACTACCGTACCGTGATTTATGATACCGTTACATCCCTAACTAATAGTCATACACAACTTTGTTCTACAGTGGCAAGAACAAGTATGTGAACCCCTAGGAATAAACTGGTTTTCTACTATGATTTGCCATAAAATGTGATCTGATCCTTATCTAGGTCACAACAATAGACAAACACAATATGCATAAGGTGACAACACACAAAAAATTCTAGTTTCTTGTGTCTTTTTTGAGAACCCCCATTAAACATTCATAGTGCTGGAGGAAAATGTAAGTGAACCCTTGGATTTAACAGCTTGTTGAGCCTCATTTGGCAGCAAATACTTTAAGCAAGCGCTTTCAGTAGTTCTGAATCAGACCTGATGGAGGTCTAAACATTTTGAGATTGTTTTGTATCCCTTTTCAGCCTTATGGAGTGCAACATCTCTTGATCAGATATCAGAAGCAATTATTGCTCATTCCCCTTTACAAAACCGCTTTAACTCAGACACATTTGTAGGATGTCTGGTGTAAAACCTCTCTCTTGAGGTCATTCCACAGGTTAAGGTCTGGGCTTTGACTAGGCCACTCCAAATGGCGCATTTTGTTTTTCTTAAGCCAGTCTGTAGTGGATTTACTACAATGCTTAAGGTCATTGTCCTGTTGCATCAACTAACTTCTACTGAGCTTCAACTGGTGGACAGCCACCCTGACATTATCCTGTAGGATTTTTTTTAACTTAATTCATTTTACCCTCGATGATTGCAAGTGGTCCAGGCCATGAGGCAGCAAAGCAAGCCCAAATCATGATGTTCCCTCCACCATACTTCACTGTTGGGGTGATGTTTTGATGTTGGTAAGCTGTGCCCATTTTGCGCCATAACATTTTTCCCAAAAAAATCCAACTTCTGTTTCATCAATCCATAAAATATTTTCCCAGTAGCACTGGGGTTTGCCAAGGTGCTCTTTTGCAAACTTCAGGCTCACAGCAATGTTTTTCGGGAGACCAGCGGCTTCCTCCGTGGTGTACTGTCATAGACGCTATGCCTGTCCAAAGACTTACGTATGGTAGACTCAGGAACAGAGCTGTGTGCCCGTTCCAATGATGTCTTCAGGCCTTTAGCTGTTACTCGTGGGTTCTTCTTTACTTCATTGAGTATTCTGCATGGCGTCTTAGGAGTCATCTTGACTGTGCGCCCACTTCTAGGAAGGGTAGCTACAGTATTTAACTGTCTCCATTTATAGACAATTTGTCTAAGTGTAGACTGATGGAGGTCTAAACATTTTGAGATTGTTTTGTATCCCTTTTCAGCCTTATGGAGTGCAACATCTCTTGATCAGATATCTTTATAAGAGCATGGTTCAGAAGAGCTGATGCTCAGCAATGACAGCAATCTTAAAATGTGTGAGTGTCTTAATATCAATCAAAGTTGCACTAAATCACACAGTTAAACTCATTTTATACAACAGCAGTATACAACAGAAATATTCTTTCTGGTTCTCGAATCTGATTGGCTAAGAGCTATGTGATATTGTACTGATTACGGCACAGTAACCGCTTCACCTTTCGTATCATTCCGCCACCTAGTGAATGGAGGTCCTAAACAGGCTCATCTCTGAATGGAAAAACACAGACGCGCTCCGTGTGTCTCATTAGTTCACTAGCTCGTAAATCAGTCGGTGAATCCCAATCGGAAGTTATTGTTCGTTAAAGATCAGCGCTTTTGGATGTTACGTTAAACTTAATGGGATTAATGTCTTGTCACATTGTGTGGACACTTGGAAAGAGGAATGTAAACACTCTGGAGCTATATCTCTTCTAAGAACGCGAAAACACCGTGGAACTGCAGGTAAGCACCGCAGCATTTAAATGTGACATTGATCATTTATTTAATCGCGACGTGACTATTAAAACATGTTATGAGAATATCGCCACTGGTATATTTATAAGCAGCATGCAAAAACATCTCTCTGACACTTATAAAAAACAGTTTTATATAGTACTGACAAGAACAAAGTTTAATAATAATTGAGTGCTCGTATCGCGTTAAGAGTAAATGGGAAACCAATAGTAACATTATATAAGTATAGTTTTATTAACTTTTACCTCGCGCCAAAACAATAACAACACAAAAGACACTAAATATGAATAAGAAAACGAGTAATAGTTTTATTATGACACCAAATACTGCTGATTTGATCTCATTTTGACCATCAAAAACAAACAAGGCGAATATCAGAGCCAGGGAATCCCTGTCAGAGATGTAGCCCAGAGAGGGCGGTGGTCAGCAAGGCGAGTGAACACTGACGTCCGCTCATGCTTTGGTTCTCATACGTACCGAATCTCACTAAGCAAACGTTCAAACAGGCGCTATCAGAGATGGGACCAAGTCACACATGTGCAAGTCTCAAGTAAGTCTCAAGTCTGAACCTTCAAGTCTCAAGTAAGTCCCAAGTATTTTTGTTCTTGGGCAAGTCAAGTCAAGTCGAGTCACAGGCTATGTCAAGTCAAGTCCAAGTCAAGTCACCTTATTATTGTCATTTTACCTGCAGAATCTGATCTTAATAAAGAAAAGTGGTGTGCGTACGAGAGGGCATGACTGATGATAGTGGTGTGATTCAGTCATGACAACGCCATTCTCAGCCTGCGCTCCAACTGGTCAACTTTATTTTTTAAAATAGTTTATATATTTTATATTCAAACTGAAAACATGATGTGATTAACACTCAAGTCATTCAAGTCATCGTGTCTCAAGTCAAGTCAAGTCCCGAGTCTATAACTTCCAAGTCCGAGTCAAGTCTCGAGTATTTTATTTTTTGTCAAGTCAAGTCACAAGTCACAAAAATAGTGACTCAAGTCGACTCGAGTCCAAGTCACCAAGTCACAAGTCCCCATGTCTGGGCGCTATCTTTACTAATCGACTGTAGATTTAAATATAATAAATATATATTCTCGACTGAACTAATCTTAAAACTACACTTTGTGACCAAGAAACGTTAATATAAAGAAACGCCTATCCGTCCATTGAGTTCTTATGAGATTCAAAGCAGCCGAAAGTGTTACCTGTCATTCTGTTAGCCCTCAAATCCGTGGTGGAAGTAGTAGTTCTCAAACAAAGAGGCTTTTAAAATAACTCTGTTGTTGTTTTCTAGTTTTCGTTTTTCAAATGTGTGCCGTCGAACTGTTGTATAAAAGCAATATCGCTCTCGGAGTCGTGTGATATAGCTCTATATCATCACGGCTGTGATTGCCTACGGCCTCGTGCCTCTGGCCTAATCACAGCCGTGATGATATAGAGCTATATCACACTCCTACTCGAGCGATATTGCTTAATTATTAATTGGACTCCAGTTTGCCAGCTTCTGACAAAAAAGTTTCAATAAAGTAATTAGTCCATGGGCTCACTTACATTTTCCTCCAGCACTGTGAATGTTTAATGGAAACTGGAATTTTTTATGTCTTGTGAGCTTATGCACATCGTGTTTGTTTATTGTTGTGACCTAGATGAGGATCAGATAACATTTTATGGCAAATCACTGTAGAAAACCAGTTCATTCCTATGGGTTCACATACTTTTTCTTGCCACTGTATTTGCAGAATTTAAGCATAAAATACATACTAGATAACTTCTCACCCATTCATTGTTGTAGCTACAGTGTTCGATAACTTCCTTTGAGCTAAATCTCTTGATGCACGAGCCCAGATTACGATCGCATGAGATTTTTTGACAGGGCAAAAATATAAGGGCAAAAAGCTAGAGAAGTGATGTCACTTACTCCCGCAGCTGCAGTCATGGTAAAAACTGTGTCAATTCCAAAGCAGTTAGGTCCAAACAAAATAATCCATCAAGTCTGGTTACATTTTAGGTATACGTAGGCTATCAATTTCCATTGGTGATGTGATGTGAAGCCCGCAAGCGTTGCTAAACCGCTTATTTGTGGATGGTAATTCTTGGACAAAAAAATCTTGTTGTACAATGTTGTTAAAATAGTTGTGTTATACATCATTTTTATACCTTTCTTTTAATTCAACATAATTTGTATAGCTCAAGATTAAAACACTGCTCTGCATTATTATTATAATAATATAAATAATTATACTTTATTTACCTTGTTTTTGCCTTGTTGACAAAAAAAATGGATCAAATTTTGTCATTCCCATCAACAACGCATCATTAAGACACTAGCCATATTTTAATCACCATGATTTTATTTGCGAATTTTGAAAAGATTGCTTCACGACTCTTAAAATGCACTACAATACAAGAAATCCCATCTGAATTTTAAAACTTTTCCTGAGGGAGAACTTGGGACCTCACTTCACTCTTTTGCCTAGGGCCCCCAAACATCTTGAAACGGCCCTGGGCGCATTTGTATGCTGCATACGACACCAAGTCTTATTTCAGAATATTGACAATTATAAAGTTCGTAAATTGTTGTAATATGCTTATGACTTGCAAATTTAATGCTTAGTTAACTTAAAGGATAATTCCGGTATTTAACACTTTGAGTCTCATTTCTGGTTTGTTTTGGATGAACTACAGTGATGGACACAGAAATTTTGACAATGGGTCGTGTCTTGAGTTTTTGACTCGTTTAGACGCGTCTCTTGACTGCTTCAGAATGGAAGTCAATGGCCATGCACAAACATGTCATTAAAACAACACTTAACGTTCATTTTCAAAACTGTGCTACTCACCGAGTGGTACGTGGTGTTCGTTGATAATTAAAAACAAGTTGTGTAGCGAAATACAGTTTCTGTCGTGTTTTATTTGGCATTTTGTAAAATTCCATTGACTTCTCTAGGAAGACACAATGCTCGCTGATATATCACTCCGCCGCCGGGAAACAGAAAAGGGGCTGTTTACTCTCAGAAGAAATTTTTCCCATATTTGTAGGGATGACATTCGATTCGTGGGTTGACATTCGATTTTCAGTTTTGAGATTCGAATATATATATTTTTTTACAGTGTCAATGCAGAGCTTTTGCCAAGCAGGAAGTGCGCTTCACGCTCCCGCTCTATAGGTGGCGCAGAGAGACCAACATCCAGAACCAACAGCACTAGTGGAAGAGATCACCTCAAACGGAAAGCACGCTTCCTGCTTTGGCATTCACGCTAATAGTGTTGTAAATAACGTTCAGTTTCTTGCAAAAACTGATTGATTTGCTTCACAAGACGTCAATATGTCACACAGAGTTATGGGGGTTATGTTGTATTGGATATATATGCTTTAGCTCTTAAAGTGTGCGGTTCCCTTTCAGTCGGTCACTACGACGTCACGTCGTGACTGACGAATTGGGAACCGCTTCGCGGGTGACCTATCTACTTCGAGAACTATCAAAAACGCCAATGAACTTGGCATGCAGGTATTTGCATAATGCCGGCGCCGCCCCGCCAGGTGCGTATATAAGGCGCAGGTGCATAATACCAAATCAGCTTTATTGCTTCGAAGCCGGCAGACATCTGCTCTCGAGAAGCTGTTAATCTGATCTTCGTAGATCCTGTCTCTAAGGGAAAAGAAAAAATCTCAGCTTGCTGAAGTTGGTTGGGCAAAGACACCTCAGCGGAGGCTCGCAGTGTTTTCTCCACCCTTTCTCTCTCTCTCTGTCTCTTTTTTTTAGGACTTGAGTTCGAGTGAGTGCGTTTGCCTCTCCCTGTGTGTTTCACCAGCTCGCACAAAAGAGTGATTTCCCTGAAAGAGCAGCACGTTTGAGCTTTGTGTCTTTTTAAAGACAGCCACTCATTCGTGTCACGGTCGGGGTCGTCTTTTTAAAGATGGATTTCCGTCCGTGCTCCGTTTCTGGATGCGGTGTGTTCATCGCCCCCCAGGATGGCCACAAGCGTTGTCTTTCGTGTCTGGGGCTCCAGCACGCAGAGGCAGCGTTGCGTGATAGCTCATGCCCCATCTGCGAAGGTATGACTATGGCGGATTTGCGGAGACGGGTGTCGTTCCTCCGGCAACGGCCCCCGCCTTCCCAGTTTGGTGCTGCTAAGGGCGCAGCTACCAAACTTGCGAAGGATGACCTCCGTATAACGGTGCTGGGTCGGTCTGCTGGTTCGTCCAGTAGCTCCCAGCGCCCTGATCCGTTGCCAGCGGAGGTCCCGATGGAGACGAGCGGCCCGTGTTCTACGGTGTCCTCGCGCTCTGTCGAGCCTCCACCTGACGCGATGTCCACCGTAACGTCGGAGGGGGGGTTGTCAGCCTCGGACGTCGATCCGGATCCGCTCCCGCCTTCGGGCCAGGTTGCGGGTTCCGCGTTCGACCCCGAGATGGCAGCCATGCTCGCTCGGGCGGCGGAGGCGGTCGGCTTGGAGTGGACTAAACCTCCCCCACCTGAACCGTCCCGCCTCGATGATTGGTTCTTCGGGGGTGCCAGGGCTTCTCAGTCCTCGCCCCCGGTGCCTTTCTTCCCCGAGGTGCATGAAGAGCTGACGCGGTCTTGGAAAACCCCGTTTTCCGCCCGGAACCGGCCGTATCAGCCTTCACCTCTCACCTCTCTCGAGGGTGGAGATGCCAAGGGGTACACTGGTATCCCGTCAGTGGAGCGCCCGGTCGCGATGCAGTTGTGTCCGGCCGGTGTCGCTTCCTCCTGGCGGGACCAGCCTACTCTCCCCTCACGGGCCTGTAAGCAGTCTTCGGCGCTGTCCGGTGCTGCTTACAAGGCTTGTGGGGAGGCAGCCTCTGCCCTGCATGCCATGGCATTGCTGCAGGTCCACCAGGCTAAGGCTCTGAGGGATCTGCACGCGGGAGGTCACGACTCGGCGGAGTTCTCTGAACTACGTGCGGCTACAGATCTGGCGCTTCGTGCGACCAAGGTCACCGCACGCGCCGTCGGGCGTGCGATGTTTACCCTGGTAGTCCAGGAACGCCATCTCTGGCTGTGTCTGGCGGACATGAAGGACGCCAATAAAACCCGGCTCCTGAATGCTCCGGTTTCCCAGACCGGCCTGTTCGGCGAGACGGTCGAGGAGTTTGCGCAGCAATTCTCCGCGGCCAAGAAGCAGACTGAGGCCATCGCTCAGATCATGCCACGTCGGAAGCGTCCTGCGCCTGCCCCATCCACGTCGGCGCCTCAGCCTGCTCCTTGCCGAGGGCGTCCTGCAGCGGCTGCCTCCGTTCCTCCCCGGGGCTCTTCTAGGAAGCGAGGAACCGGTCGTCAGCAGTCCGCCCCGCCCGCTCAGCCCGCTTCAAAGGGTGGTAAAAGAAGATCTAAGCGGCCCTGAGACGGGCGACCTAGAGATGGAGGGGATCGCTCTTCGGGAGATGGTGAAGGCACCACTCCCCCCACCGGAGGAGGGCCGGTTGGGGAATCTTTTGTTTCATTTTTCTGTTCCGCCGACTTTTCAGTCGGCACCCACAAATTCACAAAAAGAGGAATTCCACTTCCATCTCTAGGTCTTCAGATGAGCGCCGGAGACACGAGCGGGCTCATAACCCCCCCTCGTTCTCCGACTCATCAGAGGAGAACGAGAGCGACGCACGGGCTCATAACCCCACCGCGCTCTCCGACTTCTCAGGCGGTAGGAGACAGCTACGGGCTCATAACCCATCGTCTCCCTCCTCCTTCGCCAGAGGGTGCATCGAGTGGTGTGAGGTGTCTTCAGCAGAGCCTCCCTTACTCAACCACCCAGCAACGGACTCAGGTGAGTGTTATCACACACAACACTGCTGTCGGTGCGGCCGTTACGCTCACACCGGCGATCACCTCCGTTGCGCCCGCCGCGGGTACATCGATCGTGCCTTTAGTCCCCCTCGCACGGTATCTGGGGGCGTGGGAACAGCTTCCCAGCCCGTCGCGTTGGCTTTTACGCACGATTCGTCTCGGCTATGCGATCCAATTTGCCCGGCGTCCCCCCAAATTCTCCGGCGTTCGTTTCACTACGGTGAGAGCTGCCGATGCGCACGTCCTCCGTGCGGAGATCGCTGTCTTATTGGCGAAAGACGCGATTCAGCCGGTCCCTCCAGCCGAGATGAGGTCGGGGTTTTACAGCCCTTACTTTATTGTACCCAAGAAAAGCGGCGGCTTGCGACCGATCCTGGACCTGCGTTCGCTGAACCGTGCAATTCACAGAATGCCGTTCAAAATGCTGACGCCCAAACACATATTTCCATGCATTCGTCCAAACGATTGGTTCGCATCTATCGACCTGAAGGACGCGTACTTTCATGTATCGATTCTCCCCCGGCACAGGCCGTTTCTCCGCTTTGCGTTCGAGGGGCGAGCATACCAGTACAAAGTCCTCCCATTCGGGCTCTCTCTGTCGCCCCGTGTATTCAACAAAGTAGTGGAGGGGGCTTTAAAACCCCTGAGAGAGAGAGGTGTGCGCATTCTCGCGTATCTGGACGATTGGCTAATAATAGCTCAAACACGTCAGACGCTGTGCGATCACAGAGATTTAACTTTAAAACACCTCGCTCGTTTGGGTCTTCGGGTCAACTGGGAAAAGAGCAAGCTTTGCCCCGTGCAGAGAATCTCTTTTCTCGGTATGGAACTGGACTCGATCGATTTGACAGCTCGTCTAACAGAAGCGCGTGTACAGTCGATTCTGACTTGCCTGAATACATTCAAGAGCAAGAGCGCGGTCCCGCTGAAACAATTTCAGAAGCTTTTGGGGCATATGGCAGCAGCCGCAGCTGTAACTCCGCTCGGACTGCTTCATATGCGACCGCTTCAGCATTGGCTTCACGATCGAGTCCAGAGGAGAGCGTGGCTGCGCGGCATTCACCGTGTTATCATTACACCTGCGTGTCGTCGCACTTTCACTCCGTGGTTAGACCGTGCGTTTCTCCGAGCCGGTGTGCCTCTGAGACAGGTCTCCAGGCATGCGATAGTATGCACAGATGCGTCAGACACGGGGTGGGGGGCCACGTACGATGGGCTTGCGGCTTCGGGGGTCTGGACGACACCCCAGCTGCATTGGCACATAAACTGCCGGGAAATGTGGGCTGTATATCTTGCGCTCGTCTGTTTCAGCAACGAGTTACGGGGCAAAGATGTATTAGTTCGAACAGACAACACTGCGACCGTGGCGTACATCAATCGTCAAGGCGGTTTACGCTCGCGTCACCTGTCGCATCTCGCCCGTCACCTCCTCACTTGGAGTCAGAAGAATTTGAGGTCTCTTCGTGCCATTTACATCCCGGGCACGCTCAATGTAGAGGCGGATGCGCTCTCTCGGGCTGCGCGTCCCGGCGAATGGCGACTCCACCCCATTGCGGTTCAGCAAATTTGGAGACGTTTCGGCAAAGCGCCTCGCTCGGCGTGGATGCATTGGCACACAGCTGGCCGCGAAACATGCGCAAATACGCGTTCCCTCCGGTGAGCCTCATTGCGCAAACCTTATGCAAAATCCGGGAGGACGAGGAGAGCGTGCTGTTGGTGGCACCGTATTGGACAACCAGGAGTTGGTTTCCAGAACTCTCTCTCCTCGCGACAGCCCCTCCGTGGAAGATTCCCCTGAGGAAGGACCTTCTTTCTCAACAAGAGGGCACATTATGGCACCCGCGCCCCGACCTGTGAAACCTCCATGTGTGGTCTCTGGATGGGGCACGGAGGATATGAGTGATTTACCGCAAGAGGTATCTAACACTATTGCTGCTGCGCGAGCGCCGTCTACGAGACAGGCTTACGCGCTTAAATGGAACCTGTTTGTCGACTGGTGTTCTTCCCGAAGTGAAAACCCCAGAGAATGCCCGATTAGTGTTGTGCTTTTATATCTCCAGCGTCGTTTGGAGAATAGGCTGTCACCATCCACTATTAAGGTCGATATCGCTGCGATATCAGCTCACCATTCACCCGTAAACGGTAGAACAGTGGGTCAGCACGACCTAGTCATTAGATTTCTCAGAGGCGCTCGAAGACTGAATCCTTCGCGTCCTCCCTCTATTCCTCCTTGGGACCTGTCCTTGGTGCTGAAATCACTCCAGGAAGCCCCATTTGAGCCTCTGCATAGTGTGAGTGTTAAATTTCTTACAATGAAAACATTAACTCTCCTTGCTTTGGCTTCTGTTAAGAGGATAGGGGATATTCATGCATTTTCGGTCGATGAATCGTGCCTTCAGTTCGGGCCGGCTGCATCCAGCGTAAAGTTCCCACCACTCCTTTTAGAGATCAAGTGGTGAATCTCCAAGCACTGCCTTTGGAGGAGGCAGACCCAGCCATGGCTTTGTTATGCCCTGTTCGTGCACTACGTGTGTATATAGACAGGACGCAAAGTTTTAGGACCTCAGATCAGCTCTTTGTTTGTTACGGTGGTCAGCAGAAAGGAAAAGCTGTCACCAAGCAGAGGATGTCCCATTGGATTGTGGATACTATAGCCCTTGCATATCAAAAGCAGAATGTGCCTTGTCCATTTAATTTACGTGCCCACTCTACACGCAGTGTGGCATCATCTTGGGCACTGGCTCGCGGTTCCTCGCTAACAGATATTTGTAGAGCTGCAGGCTGGGCGACACCTAATACGTTCACAAGATTCTATAGTGTTCGTGTCGAACCGGTTTCCACTCGGGTTCTTTCTACTAACTAGTTAAGAATGCCGAGGGTCGGCTCGTGTGTCGGCTTGGAGCCTCTATTTTGGTGCTGTACAGCTGCACCAATATGGAAGGCCATCGGGGCAAAAACGTCACAAAAACTGTTTTTGCCTCTCCTCCACCGCCCTGATAGCTGGTGTTGCGGAGCATCCGCTGTCAACCTATCACTGATGTATTCTCTGTAAACCTGTGTAGGCTAGGCGTCCACATTTGTCCCCTACGTGGGGTTCATTTGTGTGTAAAGTCCGTGGGGTTCTAATCCTCCACGTTTTTCCTTAGCAGAGCCTGCTCTGCACCTCTCAACATACCATGTATTGTTCAGAGACTTTATTTTGAGCAACCTGTCGGTTGTTTCATATATTTTTATGTCATCCATTTAACCTTCTTAGGGGATGGCTTCCGCAGTGTTCTAGCTCCGCTCAGTTTAGACGCTTCCCCAGTTCGCTGCTTCACTATCGTGGGTTAAGGAACAGGTAGTGACCGGCCTTCTGCATTTTGTCTTAGGTTCCGCCCCTTTATGTGGAGGGCGGAGGGCTTTTGCAGGCACTGGAAGGGTTCAGCTGCAGTGGCGTTTTGGTAGGGATTCCCAATTCGTCGGTCACGACGTGACGTCGTAGTGACCGACTGAAAGGGAACGTCTCGGTTACGTATGTAACCCTCGTTCCCTGAAGGAAGGGAACGGAGACGTCACGTCCCGTCGCCACAGTTTGCTGTTCCATTGCTGTTTTCAGGCCGGGCACTGTTGCTCGGCTTCTCAGCAATAATATAGCTGATTTGGTATTATGCACCTGCCCCTTATATACGCACCTGGCGGGGCAGCGCCGGCATTATGCAAATACCTGCATGCCAAGTTCATTGGCGTTTTTGATAGTTCTCGAAGTAAATAGGTCACCCGCGAAGCGGTTCCCAATTCGTCGGTCACGACGTGATGTCTCCGTTCCCTTCCTTCAGGGAACGAGGGTTACATACGTAACCGAGACGATCTGTTGACTTGCATGACGGAGCACTGGGGTTTCTGCAAAATATTTTCTTTATTGTTTTGCTGATGAAAAACATATTCGATGGTGTAAGTGTTATAAATAAACTTGATGTTGAAAGTATACTACCGTTTTATTACAGTTTGTTGAACTACGTTCATTCATGCTTCAGACTCAAATATAGAGCGGAAGTATATACGCGGTTGTAAGGTATCTGAATAAATAGTTTCACTATAGCAAACAACACGGATTGAAATCATACATTGCGCCAATATATTTGTTTTTAATCATCAACGAACACCACGAACCACTCGGTGAGTAGCACAGTTTTGAAAATGAACGTTAAGTGTTGTTTTAATGACATGTTTGTGCATGGCCATTGACTTCCATTCTGAAGCAGTCAAGAGATGCTTCTAAATCAGTCGAAAAGTCAAGACACGACCCATTGTCAAAGTTTCTGTGTCCATCACTGTAGTTCATCCGGGGCGGACCAGGAGTGAGACTCAAAGTGTTTAATACCGGAATTATCCTTTAAATAAATCAGGCTTGATTACGTAAGCAGCCTTCGTATTGAATACGGTGACACAAAATATGCACGTCAATTCGTCAGACCTAAAATGCAGACGCAGAAGAGTAGTATCAACGCAAGTGGCTCCAAGCTGGTTTCACACCGCAAATATTCGCAGTGCATAAGCGGTGCATGTTTTTTCAGCGCCTATGTTAAAAAGTTAAAACATGCACACCGCACGCGTGAGCAGCGTGTGCCAATCGAGCGGCGCTGAAGCAGCAGTGCTGCGATCGTTTCGACGTTGGTTCTATTTTTGCTGCACTGCTCATGCTCAATTAAAGTGACAGTGCTTTGTTTATGTTTTAAATGCTCGTGGATTGATGCAAAAAAGTGTAATTTTACCATAAAATCATGAATGTGATGCCAAGTGTGTTTTAAACAGTTATGACTTTGAGCAATTTAATAGAAACCAATAAAATATTTAAAAACACACTGTTGCCAGAAGACCGCACTGTCATTCACTCTCTGCCCAGCACTACATAACTCCTCATCTATCTTAATAATCTTTAGAGAAACATCTATAAATCTAAATCTTATGCTTATAATTTATAGGGGCAGTTTCCTGTACAGGGATTAGACTAGTCCTAGACTAAAATAAATGGAAGAGCTGTCCAAACTGAAAACCACCTGCACTTACATATCTTAAAATACATCAGTGGCCAGTAATGTTTTAGTAAGGCATGTTTGTTAAAACTAGTTATATTTCCTAATTAAACTAAGGTCTAGTCCTGGCTTAAGTTAATCCCTGTCTGGAAAACCACCCCATATTGTTGAAGGGAAACACAATTGATTGCATCATGCTTTCACTCACAGAGTGAAATGTTTCATTTTTTGTAAACTTCAGAGAAACAGATTTAATAATGTACCATGTGCTTCTTATGTCTATAATTGTGTTTATAAAACGGCTAGTTCCAATCCTTGATTCTGATTGGTCAACAGGTGTGCTTTATTCACAATAAAACACTGCTATGACCGCTTTACCCAATGGTTCTATTTAATATCACTGCGCCCTTAGCAACACCCTTAGCAACACATAAACATATAATGAGACAAAGTCTGAGAACAGTTTGTTGTTTTTATTTGAGCTTTTATGTTGTTGTTCGCAGTCAGGGACTATTTTTTTCTAGCGGAAGGAATGCTTTTATTGATTTAACTTCATGAAAGTTGGACTAATATTTTTTTTTACTTTAATATTGTGTGGCAACCGTTTTATAAAAGCAATAAGGTACTTGAGGCAAGTGCTGTATCGTGAATAAGTAACGGCTGAAGGGGTTGCAGGCACTCCGCTTCGCGTCGTGCCTAACAACGCCCTTCAGCCGTTACTTATTCACGATACAGCACAGCCTCTCGTACCTTATTGCTTACTTATATCTGTCATTACACGGACCAGAACAGAACGAAAACAATGTTGATTAAACAAATCGCAATTATAAAAATTACACTGACCACCAAAAGGCGCATTGAAGAGGTTTTTGCTAATAAATGCATGTAAAATAAAGTAATGCAAACTTGAGATTTTTATACTGTTATTAAACTGCACATTATGCACTGCAAACGCAGTAAGTGTGAAAGCACAATGGCCACGCACGGCAAATACTCTCCTCACGCGCTGCTCATGCAACGCATATCCACTGCTCACACTTGTGGCGTGAAACATCAAGTTGTTTTTATTTTCATCTGAAAGAAGAATTACACAATTAACTTTTTTCAGTAAGCTAGGCCTATGTGCTTTCAAGGTTATATTGAAAGCTACCTCTGACTAAGAATACATTATTTTGCACTTGTATCGTCTTTTTTATTTTGGAATTGTAAGAGCAATAAACATATATTGCAATGTAAAATAATTCATGTTTTTTTTTTCATTCAAATATGTAAATCAACATGTATAAATTGCTATTAGTCAATTAATGAGGAGATAATCGAGAATCAAAATCGAATCGGAGAAAAAAAGAATCGTCAGATTAATCGATGTATCGAAAATTATTGCTAGATTAATCGTAAAAAAAAGTTTATCCCAGCCCTAACACTGATTGATGTTTCCCAAAATCTTGAGGTCCTTGCCAAAACACAGCCCTAGCGATTATGTGTCATGTATAAAACCCCAGCATCTTTTCACCTGCGGCTGACCCTCCTGTGTTTACAGAGCAGCTGGGATTTTCGCTTTCATCCAACCAAATCATGTGACCCAAAACCGCTAGAACTTCACACTGAACTGCTAAAAATAGAAGAGCAGGCGGCCCTAGCCACAGCTACATAAGAGGAAGACATCCTGATTCAAACAATCTTAGACATACACACATGACTATGTAGTCGTGTGTATGCTACGTAGTAGGATTATTTATATTGACCAGTTGGTTAACCGTTAACCGAATGTAAGAATTTATGACGGATTAATATTATCAATTGAAAGAAAAACATATTTGTTGAAGCACGGTATGTGTTGACATGTGCCTACAGACATTTTACAACTTTTATATCCTTAATTTGTTAATGGCCTGTAATTGACACGAATAGTGCTGCCCAAACGGTCTGGTAAAAGGATAATTTGTTTGAGAAATCATTTGTACTGCGTATGTTGCTGTGCTCGAGTATGGTTTGGAAGCTGCATGCACATGTGTGCGCAAGATGATGCGGCCCGCCTGCGCGCATCCAGACAGACCTTCAGTGAAAGCCTCTGTCCTACATGGGCGTAGATTAAGGGTGGGACGCTAGGGACATGTCCAATATTCAGGAAAGACTGAATTGTCCCTAGCAATAATTTCGACCAAACAATTAATCTGTATTTATATATAACCACTGATGTCCGTCTTATTCTTGTGTTTTCTATTTTTTACTTATTATATTTTTTTTCAGGAATCATTTAAATGAGATTAGAAATCTTTTGGAATCCCGTTCTGTAAAAATAACGCTCTATGTGGTACACAAACGGTTAATAGCTTTCGTTCTCTGCAATGCCCGCCTCCGTAACTCACATCGCTAATATGATTGGCTTTGCATTTCTTTAGTCCCGCCTCTCTAACTCACATCACTTTATGACTTTTACTCGCTACATGTGATAGGATGGTTTCACTTTGTACAATGCGCCAAAGTTCACTCAACAAGACGTGCGTGATTATTCGGGCTACAGGTAAGTGAGGAAGAAAGTATTATTATACCCACTGTAACTGTTTCATGCACAAAATACGGAACAAGTTGTGTCACATAATGACTCAAGGACAGTGTTTTCACCAATACACAACAATCCCATGTTAACCTGAGGAGTTGCAAACTTGTGTCAACCTTTTATAAATGGGGTGGCAAGGTTATTTAGGGGGTCCCTAATTGCTGAATACTTTACATTACTGCACTGTGGTCATACTTGCACAGATGTAGACATAATGTAAGGTTGCATTTTAAACAAACTATTTTTTCACACTGATTAACTGTCTGTTGATGAAAAAAAGATTTAATGTGAACTACAGAAACGTTAATAAACGTTGTTCAGGAAACAGCATGATACAGTCAGGTCCATAAATATTGGAACAGAGACACATTTTGTGTTACTTTAGCTTTTTACCAAAATGTATTCCAGTTACAGTCATAGTATGAATGTTGTTGCTTATAGTGCACACTCTCAGCTTTATTTTGGGTGTATTCACATCCAAATTGGCCGAAGGATTAAGGGATTACAGCCGTTTAATATGTAGCTCCCCCTTTTTTAAGAGGTCAAAAGTAATGGGACAGTTGACTTAAAACCTGTTTTATGGACAGGTATTGTCTATTTTTAAATAATTTCCTCATGAATGACAGATGTTAAAGGTCTTGAGTTGATTTTAAGTGTGGCGATTGCATTTGAAAGCTGTGGCTGTGAACCCAAATCATTTGATTCAGGGACATCTCCATGCAAGTGATACAGACCATATTTAGGTTTCAAAAACAACACAACAAATCTATCAGAGAGATGGCAGTCAACATTAAGAGTGTTCAATTTGGTGCATCCTGATTAAAAAAACAACACACTGGTTAGCTCAGCAACATAAAAATCCTGTATGTCTAAATAGGATAACAGTGGTGGATGATCCCATTATCCTCTCCATGATAAAGAAAAAACCCTTTACAAATTGTTGATTTGGCCACTCTTAATGTTCCTGGCATCTCTGTGATGGATTTGTTGTGTTTTTGAAACCTAAATATGGTCTGTATCACTTGCATGGAGATCTCCCTGAACTGAATGATTTGGGTTCACAGCCACAGCTTTCAAATGCAATCGCCAAACTTAAAATCAACTCCAGACCTTTAACATCTGTCATTCATGAGGAAATTATTTAAAAATAGACAATACCTGTCCATAAAACAGGTTTTAAGTCAACTGTCCCATTGCTTTTGACCTCTTTAAAAAGGGTGAGCTACATATTAAAGGTTCTCTAAGCGAAATTGTGTGTTGATTTTTGAAATGTGTTTTCAAACAAACTGAGCGTAGTTAACTCCTCCCCCTCACTTCCGTGCTTTTATGAATGCGCCCAAACCCAACCCCCAAATCCTTCTTGCCTTTTATTGGTTAGAACACGTTGTTATGGTTTCTGGTGTAGGTTTGGCCAGTTTGTTATTATTGCAGTTTGTGGAGGCTGGGCTGTCTACAGAGATTGCGTTTTTTTACAGTTTGATCAGCGGACAGGAAGCAAGCAGATAGTGAGGAGATGTTTGCTGTATGTAACAACAAAAGTTGTATGGTCTAAAACGCGTGACTTCGCTTAGAGAACCTTTAAACGAATGAAATTCCTTAATCCTTCAGCCAATTTGGATGTGAATACCCTCAAAATAAAGCTGAGAGTGTGCACTATAAGCCAATAGTCATAATATGACTGTAACTGGAATACATTTTGGTAAAAAGCTAAAATAACACAAAATGTGCCTCTGTCCCAATATTTATGGACCTGACTGTACATACCTATTTCAACACTGGGATTTTTTTTTGGCAAAATTAAATTAAGAATTAAATATTAATTGCATATTCTTCAATGTTATAAAGTAAATATGGATTCATATATGTTACAATGTGATTTTTTTTTTTGACAAAGACTTAAAACAGTTACGGTTACGGTTTATTAGGCTGTAGGACATAACGAATTGTTTATTATAGTACATTAAATTTTGGGATGGCACCAGGGGTGGCGAGTCAGATATCACTGAGTAAACTGCATACTGAGTTGTTTATGTCAAGTAAACGGTGATAAACAGTTTTTGCAATGCGACCATTTTATTTATGTCCCCACCAATGCCAGGAGCAAACCTACGCCCTTGCTGTCCTAGACCATGACGATAAACAGAAAAGGAAGACACAAAAGAGATAATTTGCCCACTTTGGATATTAATCCTCTGGACTGATCACATGCCTTTTGATAATTTAATGTTGCGTGAAAATTTCATAATGTATGAATCCTGATTCTGTTGTTGATTCGCTGCTGCTGTTTGCATGTTCTAATTAAATCAAATGTTTGTATTGTTTTACCGGGTCACAGAGAACCATCAACTGTATTGGTATTTAGACTTAATGACAATTTATTTTTTAAAATCTTATCAGTTACCGGTTAATGTTCGGTTAACAACCTGCGGTTGTTGACAAAAATGAACATCCCTAATAGCTTTATAGTACTTATAGTACTACCTAACCTGCGGTTACAGGTCATCCAGAAGTATTTTTTAATGATATTTTAAAAATTACTACTTTTAAAAAATGCGGGCCAGGAAGCCAGTCGGGTAAAAAAAATTTGCGGTCCTTGTTGCGGGCGGGTTGAAAACGTCAATCGGGTGCAGGGTTGTTTATACATTGACCGCGCATCACTGATACAGTGGGGCAAAAAAGTATTTAGTCAACCACCAATTGTGCAAGTTCTCCCACTTAAAAAGATGAGAGAGGCCTGTAATTTTCATCATAGGTACACTTCAACTATGAGAGACAAAATGAGGAAAAAAATCCAGAAAATCACATTGTCTGATTTTTTGAGAATTTGTTTGCGATTTATGGTGGAAAATAAGTATTTGGTCAATAACAAAAAAGCAAGATTTCTTTCTCTCACAGACCTGTAACTTCTTCTTTAAGAGGATCCTCTGTCCTCCACTTGTTACCTGTATTAATGGCACCTGTTTGAACTTGTTAGCAGTATAAAAGACACCTGTCCACAACCTAAAACAGTCAGAATGCAAACTCAACTATGGCCAAGACCAAAGAGCTGTCAAAGGACACCAGAAACAAAATTGTAGACCTGCACCAGGCTGGGAAGACTGAATCTGCAATAGGTAAGCAGCTTGGTGTGAAGAAATCAACTGTGAGAGCAATTATTAGAAAATGAAAGACATACAAGAACACTGATAATGTCCCTCGATCTGGGGCTCCACGCAAGATCTCATCCCGTAGGGTAAAAATTATCACCAGAATGGTGAGCAAAAATCCCAGAACCACATGGGGGAACCTAGTGAATGACCTGCAGAGAGCTGGGACCAAAGTAACAAAGGCTACCATCAGTAACACACTATGCAGCCAGGGACTCAATTCCTGCAGTGCCAGATGTGTCCACCTGCTTAAGCCAGTACATGTCCGGACCCGTCTGAAGTTTGCTAGAGAGCATTTGGATGATCCAGAAGAAGAGTGGGAGAATGTCATATGGTCAGATGAAACCAAAACATAACTTTTTGGTAGAAACTCAACTTCTTGTGTTTGGAGGAGAAAGATGCTGAGTTGCATCCAAAGAACACCATACCTACTGTGAAGCATGGGGGTGGAAACATCATGCTTTGGGTCTGTTTTTTTGCAAAGGGACCAGGACAACTGATCCGAGTTAAGGAAAGAATGAATGGGGCCATGTATCGTGAGATTTTGACTCAAAACCTCCTTTCGTCAGCAAGGGCATTGAAGATGAAACGTGGCTGGATCTTTCAGTATGGCAGTGATCCCAAACATACCGCCCGGGCAAAGAAGGAGTGGTTTCGTAAGAATAATTTCAAGGTCCTGGAGTGGCCTAGCCAGTCTCCAGATCTCAACCCCATAGAAAATCTTTGGAGGGAGTTGAAAATCTGAGTTGGCCAGCGACAGCCCTAAAACATCACTGCTCTAGAGGAGATCTGCATGGAGGAATGGGCCAAACTACCAGCAACAATATGTAAAAACCTTGTGGAGACTTACAGAAAACGTTTGATCTCTGTCATTGCCAACAAAGGGTATATAACAAAGTATTGACATAAACTTTTGTTATTGACCAAATACTTATTTTTCACCATAATTTACAAATAAATTCTTAAAAAATCAGACAATGTGATTTTCTGGATTTTTTTTCTCATTTTGTCTCTCATAGTTGACGTGTACCTTTGACAAAAATTACAGGCCTCTCTCATCTTTTTAAGTGTGAGAACTTGAACAATTGGTAGCTGACTAAATACTTTTTTGCCCCACTGTAAGTACCAAAGACACCTGCCAGTTGCCTCATACACTATCATCACTAAATTTTTTGAGAGACTCATTGGCCCTCATTTATCATTCTTGCGTAGAAACGGCCATATATGTTGGCGTAAGATTATGCTTACACTCCCCTCACCGCCTGATTTATGAAGCTGTGCACTGCGTACCTTTGAAATTCAGGTGTAAGCAATACCTGCCCTTCATAAATGCCCTGGCTGAAAACGATCGCCATTAGAATAACACGCCCATATAAATTCAAGTCTCCAACAAAATTGTTTTATTTGGGAGTTTAAAGAAAGACACATTAATAATTGCATGACAATTTGTAATATTTTTATTATTATTTTTATTATTAATGATGCTTATTGATATTTAGAAGAAGAATTATTTATTATTATTATTATTATTATTATTATTATTATTATTATTTACTGTTGCCTACATCTAAATTCAATGTCTGCTTAATGGTTTAGTTAATTTTTTTTTAAATAATATTTTTAAATGATGTAGTAACTTTTGTAGTGTGTGTTCTGTATTTACATACAGTTGTTTGTTAGCTATATCTTAGATCCAGTTTGATACGGAGCTCCGGATATAATTCAAATTAACAATTTGTTTCCACGACATCCACATGTTTTACTAGAATAATTCATAATTTGAAGTAATAATAATTGTAATAGTAATTACGAAATATTATAATAATTAATTCCAAGGAACAAACTGTTGAATATTGGGAACGAATTCTAAATTCATGGCCAAACTTTATACTAAATAAGAAAAAGAAGTGTCCATAATGTAGCATAAAAGATAATTCGTGGCCATGATTTTGTCCGCATGTCATCATGATCGGATTTACGGCTCCATTCGACACAAGCATTTTACCTTACCTATTCATGTGTATTTATTTATCATCGAATGTAACTAGCTTACATTTTGATGCATTACCATGTTTTCGTAGCACATCCTTGTGCTTTTTTGCAATGTGCCACTTCAGTTTCCAGGATGAATATTTGCTAACTTTTACAGTCTCTCTGCATTCCCTTTCAATTCCAATCTTAACTTTGATATTTACTTTACATTTATGTATAAGGCTTGAATTCCATAACTTATTGCTAGACGTTTTTACAGATTCTCGAACTAGCAAATTATCAAAGGGCATTCTGGGTTCAACGAGCGGTGCTGAGCGAGCAAAATTTTCGGAAAGGCGCTCTGATGGTAATATTACCGCACCGCTCATCCCTCCGCTCACGCGCTCTGCCCTGAAACGTCAGGTAAAGCGCACAGGGTCGCAACTGAAGGAATACATATGCATACAAATCAAATGCTTTGGTAAAGTCACACAAATTAAACATTGAAGTTCATTTTGCACAAAAAAAGTGTTGTTGTTTTTTTTACAGTGGGTCATAATACATCATATACTATTTTAGTTTGTCAGTGCGTTTTGTTGTGTTAGGATTTTTTTTCGGTGCATTTCCGCACTAACTCAAAACGTGCGTACACCACCTCCTGAGCTGGCGTAGGATTTGAGCGTGCCATGCCGTACGCCAACGTCCATATTGATAAATCTCAAAAGCCCTACTCGGACGAGATTAGTTTTACAGGGGGACCTCTGAGAAAATTGTGCTTCTCAGAGGTCCTCTGTGTTTTTATTCCCGTCCGAATCGGCCATGTCAGTGTTTTTCTCTGATGACCTCCGTAAAAATTCCAGAGCAATTTACTTACTGTTTTTCGACGAACTCAGAGGTTCTCTGAGAAATTTAATGCATGAAACAGACACTCTAGAACAGCCTGTATCATTTTAATAAAAAGGAGAGACGTCAACTGCGCGAGCACTCAACTTCTTTTGCCTTCATTAAAACCTTTTAATGCATGCAGCAGGGCTAGTGAATATCTATGGTGCACACGCGACAGATCAACTATCATATCATAGCGATATCATAGGCATGTGAGAGGGCTTCATACAACTGAATAAAAAACACAGACTTAACATTACCATAGGTTCCAGTGTTAAAGGCGGAGTCTATGATGTTTGAAAGCCAATGTTGATATTTGAAATCACCTAAACAAACACGCCCCTACCCCAATAGAATCTGGACCTTCTGTTGATAGACCCGCCTCACACATACGCAACCCGGCATTTGATTTGATTTGATTGGCTATACGTGTGTTTTGGTAGACGGCCCGTCTAATTTTCCAAAGCGTTTTTCAAACATCGTGGACTCCGCCTTTAAGAGGGTGCTTTACCTCCTGCTTTGCTCAAAACAAATGCATTCTAATGACGAAAGCACGCCCGGGCTCAGATTGATAAAAGTAGTGTGAGTGCGTACATGGAGTAGGGAAGGGGGACGATCGCGCTGGAACATGGTTTGGATCATGTGAGCGCGTGTTATCTCCTAAATGTATTCAAGTTCATCATAATGCACAGCTGCCAATAGATGGCAGTAGCTACATTGGATGGGTCTCATTTAATGCGACACATGGTTCAACGGTTCATGCGCAATGTAGCCTCATGCCCTGTATGTGACCTCAGATAGCGTGTTTCCATTTCGCGCGAAAGAAGAGGTGACTGGTTTGGAGTATAAGTACTGCAGGTTATGTTACGTATAGAAATGGCAAGTGGGAGAGAAAAGGAAGTCTGCCCGGAGTTGAAGGATGCGCCATCGTCGTATAAGTTTGGTGTTTGGAATTTTTATTTATTTCATGTTACCTATGAAGACAGCGGAAATAAAACAACAGATAGAACTGCAGTCTATGGGTTGAATGTGTTCGAACAGCCACAGGAGACCGCCTTCTCTCCGACCATTTATCTAATCTGAGCTACTGAACACAATGTTTTACATCTTTAGCGCTATTTTTAGCCTTTCATTGATAAAACTAAAGCGGCTGATTTCCGCATAGTTTCATTTTGCTATTGTGTGAAAGTTGCGCGATCTTATTTAATAAATTGCCCCTCAAAGTAATCAGGACAGAAGTAGTTAAAAGTGGACAAAAGAGACGGATTTAAATATTACAGGTATAAACGTTATGTTTCTCTCTCGTCCACATACTCTCTGCAGTATTTAAGCAGCCTCTCAGTAATAAATCTTAGAGCCACACCTAGTTGGCATTTTGATAAATGCAAGTTATCTTTGTGTGCTAAAAATGCACATAAGTTCATGTAAATGGCAATACACATTCTCTTTTTTGCCAAATAAATGAAAAGCATGTTGAAATCATCAATGTCTTCCCTCTTGCTGTATCAAAATCTCACCTGGCTTTCCTCAGGGATGGTCCTAATAATGTGCTTAAAGTCAAATTCAGTTTGTGCATGATTACATGATATAACTTTTTTGATACTGTATCCTAAATTATGGATAATTAATACATTAATAAGATAATACATTTCTGGAGTGTTAAAAATTTAAATAAAAAATAACAACAAGAACTGTACTGAACCGAGAACCGTGACCATAAAACCGTGATAGAACCGAACCGTTTTGTGAACCATGCCACCCCTAGAGGAGGTAATGTTGTTTTGTACACTATGCACAGCCTTTTTTCTCCTGATCAGCTGCTGGTGTGCCATTAAGTCAGACAATGATCTTGTGTGTTACAATTCGAAACCCTCGTCCGCTGAGGCGGTGAGCGTCTTGGCTCTATTTCGTATTGAAGTAAAACAGCTCATACCTCATTTATGGTCCCTGCTTCCTCTCAGTGCCCTCGCAGGGCACACGCACTGCTGCGCATAGTACGACAGGCAGCCGCAATTAACCTGCACCTGCATACAGTTGCCCCCAGTAGTGGAGCAGGAATACATTCTTGTGCAAGGAGGCTGTAGAACTTCCACATGAGAGAAATGACGGCTAACAGCCATTACTTTATTGTTCCAAAAAAGGAGGGGACTTATAATCGTTCAGTGATGCTGCTTAGTTCTATGCTGTGACTGAAACCGATTGTGATGAAATCAGATCAAAGAACTGGTTCCTTACATTAGAGCTTATGTCTCCATTCAACATGGGAGGTTTTTCCTGAGGGGAAACCCGTCTGCATGATCAAAGTCACGCACCGTTGTTTGCATACTTTGGTAACGTGAAGAAAGCCAAGGCTTCTGTCCCAATGTCCTGTGTTGGGTGTGAGTTGTCGACGTGTGCCGCTGACATCATCGACTATGCCATTTAAATTGCCTTGGGAATGATGGTGGTTGTCCAGACAGACATCATATCGGTGGTTTCTTAAATAAATTACTTAGGAGGTCTGCAATCAAAGTCACACATTGTTGTCTGCATGCTCTGGTGGTGTGGAGGAAACCTTTGTTTCTATCTGAAGGCCTGTTTTGGGTGCCCGCTGCTGCCATGTTACGCTGACAATAGATGCATCCCTCACAGTTACGGAAGGCCGAGAGGGACAAAATCATAAAGTTATTGACTTTGGGATAATGGCATTTGCGGTCTCTGGGCAAACTGTACTCATTGACGACAGTTAAGATCTCAGGCCACTTGCATATGGCAGATGCCCTGTAAGGCAAAGCCCATTGTGGAGGAGTTGAGACTCCAGCCAGGATTTGGGCGCGCAGAGGTGGATCTGTTTGCATCTCAGGACACCACACACTGCCTGATGAGGCTTTCTCTTTTTTCCCCCAATCACTCTGCCACAGACGTTCTGAAGAAAGTTTGCCAGAGATATGGTAGCCGTCAGTTTGGCCTCTGAGGGGGCCAGGCTCATAGGCTCAGGTCTTCCAACTGAGGTTGTGGAGCCCATACTTTACTTGTGACAAACCCAGTGAACTGCCCTGTTGTTTTGGTGCTGAGGTTTTTGTAGGAGCAATTCTCTACTGGCTTAACTCTTTCCACTCGGCTATGCCATTTAAATTGTATTGGGAATGATGGTGGTTGTCCAGACAGACATCATATCGGTGGTTTCTTAAATAAATTACTTAGGAGGTCTGCAATCAAAGTCACACATTGTTGTCTGCATGCTCTGGTGGTGTGGGGGAAACCTTTGTTTCTATCTGAAGGCCTGTTTTGGGTGCCCGCTGCTGCCGTGTTACGCTGACAATAGATGCATACCTCACAGTTACGGAAGGCAGAGAGGGACAAAATCATAAAGTTATTGACTTTGGGATAATGGCATTTGCGGTCTCTGGGCAAACTGTACTCATTGACCCCAGTTTAGATCTCAGGCCACTTGCATATGGCAGATGCCCTGTAAGGCAAAGCCCATTGTCGAGGAGTTGAGACTCCAGCCAGGATTTGGGCGCGCAGAGGTGGATCTGTTTGCATCTCAGGACACCACACACTGCCTGATGTGGCTTTCTCTTTTTTCCCCCAATCACTCTGCCACAGACGTTCTGAAGAAAGTTTGCCAGAGATATGGTAGCTGTCAGTTTGGCCTCTGAGTGGGCCAGGCTCATAGGCTCAGGTGGCCCAACTGAGGTTGTGGAGCCCATACTTTACTTGTGACAAACCCAGTCAACTGCCCTGTTGTTGTGGTGCTGAGGTTTTTGTAGGAGCAATTCTCTACTGGCTTAACTCTTTCCACTCTTAAGGTTTAGGTGGCAGCAGTCTCTGCCTACCATACTCCTTTGAAAGGGTGTCACGCTACCAACTGAGGTTGTGGAGACCATATGATTACTCCAGAGCTCCTTTAACAGGGAAGCATATGCCCTAAAGTGGAGAAACTTCACCTCTTGCTGTTCAGCTTACCTGACAAACCAAGTCAACTGCCCTGTTTATGTGGTATTGAGGTTTCTGCAGGAGCAATTCTCTGCTGGCTTAACTCCTGCCACCTTTAAAGTTTAGGTGGCAGCAGTCTCTGCTTACCATACACCTTTGGAAGGATGTCATGCTCCCAACTGAGGTGGTGGATACCATATGATTACCCCACAGCTTCCTCAAGGACCAACGATAAACCTGGGCCAGCTTCGCACAGTGAAGCAGTTCCAGAGACTGCTAGGTCTGAGTATGGTCTGAGTATAAGACCCCCACAGTGGTGGCTAAAGACCAAGGGTTTTTCCCCAATGGGAAACCCATTTTGTATGATCAAAGTCACACATCATTGTCTGCACGCTCTGAAAATGTGGAGAAAGCCATGTTTTCTCTCCCAAGGTCCTGTGCTGGGTGCACGTTATTGGGGTGTGACGCTGACAACAGATGGATCTCTCACAGGTTGGGGTGCGATTATGGAAGGTCGACAGGGTCAAAATCGCTGGAAACCGCATCATGGGCTATGGCACATAAATTGCCTGTAAATGAGGTATGGTTTGGTCTCAGGCATTTCCTTCCAGACTTTTGAATGATGTATAAATCTAAATTTTAAAATATTGACCCTTATGACTGGTTTTCTGGTACAGGGTCACAAATGGTCTTTTATTGTTTCTAACAATGAAAAAAAAGTTATATTCTGTTCAATGTGAAGCATAACAAAATTTTACAGTACATGGGAAATGTCTCGGGATACACATGTAACCCTTGATCCCTGAAAAAAAGACGAGACGCTGTGTCAGAGAGCTGACGCTTTGGGGAACGCCCTACAGCGTGACACCGTCTGAGTATGTATATCAAACTTGACCACTGGATGGGTTTAAAGTCATAGGCGCTCTGACGGTTAAAGGAGAGGGCCATGGGATAGCCTCGACTATCCATCTGCTTAAAGTCTGCCTGGCGGCCAGGAACCCATTCTGAGCGGAACCCAAGCATGTAAATAGCTGCTCTGTTTACCTGAACAGCACACACTGGGCATAACAAATTAGGCACGCTCTGGCTAAAGTCCTTGAAAAGTGGACGGCTGAAAGCCTGCAATATTATGGGGCGTGGAATATTATTCCAAACCTTGGGCACGTAACCCGACCTAGGGTGTAGAAAGCCTTCACAATGTCCTTTTCAGAGGCCGGACCCACAAACGTATTCGCTCTAAGCAGGGGTGAAACACAGTGTCCCTTGCCTAAGACTACAGATCCCTCCAGGTCAACACTTGAAATAGGGAGCTGTCTATAAGGGAGACCAGGTTTGAAAACCATTCCCGGGCCGGCCAAAACAACGCTATGAGCAACAGCTGTGCCTGAGCTGCCAGACCCTCTCCAGAACTCCTGGAAGCAGAGATGTGCCATGGCATTCAGCCCGAGTGGGGCTGGGTGAGTCAGAGAAACCCAAAGATGACAATGTGAGTTCTCCTGAGTTGCAAACAGGTGAGCTTTCATTTGGCTAAACCTGAGCCAGATTTGCTCCACCACGTCTGGAGGGAGTCTTCTTTCCCCAAGCTCAACGCCTGCCTCAACAGAACATCTGCTCCATGTGGACTTACATAGACTTAAATTTTTGTCACCATAATGTTTGATTCCTGTTCTTGGTTTTCCTGTTTGTTCTAAACTTTGTTTGCAATAGTGGATACATTTCTTCATTTATCGTCTGTAAATGTCGAGAATCAGTGCTGCCCTGGCAGCCTGGTAGAGTAATAATTTGAACGTGTCGAACGCGTCCGCGCATAGCAAAGGTGAGTATACATGGAATGCTGCGCAGAAACATGTGAGCTGACACGGAAAAAAGTATATCCGGCCCACGAGCCACCTGACTTTGCTGTGCAGAATGAGGTCTCCGTAAGCACTGTTCACTTTGTCCAACAATGCAACAAACCGGTGGTGCAGCAGAGGGCGTGTTCGAATCAAGTTGCTGAACTTGCTGCATAGTGCTTGCTGGTGCACAATACAGTGAAACACCAACAATTCAGGGGCGAATCGTCACATTTCAGCAACAAGACCCTTGTGTTTCCTCTCATTGAGGGTGCACCATCAGTAGTGATGAAGACGATGTCTTTGCGCGCTTTACTAAGTGCTCTATAAATGTCCTCGCCCCTTTTTCGTTCATGAAGTGATTTCAAAATTAACAAGTCTTCAGTTACCTCAAATGTTTCTAAATTCACACATCTCAGCCAAATGCAAATGTGACTTAGTTTTTAATTGTTCTGTCAAGCTCTCAGACATTTCTGAAATTCGATGTGTAACTGTGTCATTACAGAGTAGTAAACGTTTAATTATGCTGGTTATTTCGCTCTTGTTGCTCAGATCATCATATAGACATTGGGATTTCAAAATACAGCTTTTAACTAGTTCCCCGTCGCTAAACGGTTTGCTGTGTTTGGCAAAGAGCCATGACATTTTTAACATTAACTAAATATAATGCGTGACATTAGCAATCACCTTCATTTCTTTCAAAATGTGTTATTTTGAGAACTCTGTCTTAATATCCAGGTGGGTATTTTTGGTCAAATGTTGCATAGGTGTTATCAAAATGTCTATTGACATTGTAGGTTTTGCATATGCCAAGTATATTACATCAGAACAAACAGAAAGGCTGCCCATCTCAATCAGTGATGGCAAACTGTTTTTTCCATTCTCGCCTACCTTTGCTGCGGATGTTCCGACGTTTCGTGTTTGCATGTGTTACTTTATTGAAAACATTGCCTCGTTTTTCTCCCCTAATAACAAATTTGTTATTATCTTGATCCCATCTTGATCCCTGATCCCGACTAATGTCTGCTTATGACTGTTAGAATTTAACCAAAGCGTGTTTACATGTGCTCGTTAAGCTACATCTGCACGTCTAAAAAATATATGATCGCCAAAACAATTTTATGTGACAAAAACAGTATGAAAATTATTTAAAAACCAAAATTATTTATAAAAATTTAAGTTTTTGTTAAGAACCACTGCTGTAGGACAACATGCCTCTAGGGAGCATTTGGACACTTAAGTTACTCTTAAAAAAGTCTGATTGTCCTTCAGTTAAAAAAAAGGAGTTTTAACTAAAAATAAATTATGCTAGAACTACACATTCAGGGCCATGTTTTCAACAAACTGGAAACAACTGGTCTGAGGGTGATTAAATGGATTTATGGAGTACTGGATTTTATAGATGTAAAACCCAGATATCCCTGATACTCACTATTGTGCACAGTCAATAAGTTGGTACTCATTTGAGCGCTCAAAACAGGCCTTCACACCCTCGTCATCCCACAGATGCTTTGCATGCTCAAAAAACTCCTGTAAACAAAACACAACACAAATGCATGTTATACAAATGACGGTGACTGTGGCAGTATTTTCATACTAATACAGTACTTAAGCAATGCACCAATTCACCGTGGTGGTAGAATGTGCGTGTGTGTGTGTGTACCTGGTAATTATCACGTTGTGGGGACCAATTGTCCCCACAAAGATAGGAATACCAGTGTTTTTGTGACCTTGTGGGGTCATTTTGATGTCCCCATGAGGAAACAAGCTTATAAATCAAACAAAATGATGTTTCTTGAAAATGTGAAGTAGCAGAAAGTTTTCTGTGATGGTTGGGGTTAGGGAATGGGGTAGGTAAGTGGAATAGAATATACAGTTTGTATGGTATGGTATAAAATACATTACGTCTATGGAATGTCCCCACAAAACATGGAAACCAGAATGTGTGTGTGTGTGTGTACCTGGTAATTGTCACGTTGTGGGGACAATTGAGTAATACCAGTGTTTTTGTGACCTTGTGGGAACATTTTGATGTCCCCATGAGGAAACAAGCTTATAAATCAAACATAATGATGTATCTTGAAAATGTGAAGTAGTAGAAGGGTTTCTGTGATGGTTGGGGTTAGGGACTGGGGTAGGTTAGGGGAATAGAATATACAGTTTGTATGGTATAAAATGCATTAAGTCTATGGAATGTCCCCACAAAACATGGAAACCAGTGTGTGTAATATAAGTAAATGTAAGGTCTATGTTATATTTAACTGACAGATGATATTTTAAATATGTATGCATCCATTTATATATTTCCTAAGAAAAAAAATTTCATCTCCAGAGCAAGTGTAGATAAGGGGTTGGGGTTCTAGGAAACAGGTTTGTTTTTCACACCTCTTCCTCTGAGAATACGGAGAGATATACAGTAATTAGGCCCCCGGTGAGGCCCATCATGTAATCACCACAATACAGCAAAACAAACAGATACAGAGATGCAAAACAAATGCATTATGGCTCATGAACAACACTCAATGTTCTCCAAGACATCTCACAAATGTTATGCTGTCAAATTAATTATTTGCCAACAATTCTGCCAAAACCACATAGCACAAATCAGACATACTTGGGCAATAGGTTCCATGATATGGAAATCTGACATGATAAATATATGTTTAAAATGATAAATAATCTGTAGTTAAATGATACCAGGTCAGGGGTGAAAAAGGTGAGAAAGGTGCTCAAGGGGCGACATGGACTCTGATGGGGCCGTGAGGTGGGGTGACTCCCCCCAGAATAAATATTACGGCCTCATTAGGGGACATACTGTAACTTAAAGGATTAGTCCATTTTCTTAAAAGAAAAATCCAGATGGTTTACTCACCACCATGTCATCCAAAATGTTGATGTCTTTCTTTGTTCAGTCGAGAAGAAATTATGTTTTTTTGAGGAAAACATTGCAGGATTTTTCTAATTTTAATGGACTTTAATACAGCCCAACATTTAATACTTAACTCAACACTTAACAGTTTTTTCAACAGAGTTTCAAAGGACTATAAACAATCCCAAACGAGCCATAAGGGTCTTATCTAGCAAAACGATTGTCATTTATGACAATAAAAATAACAAATATACACTTTTAAAGCACAACTTCTCGTCATGTAGATCCGGTTGTGATGCGCCAGCTGACCCCACGCAATACTTCATGACATCAAGAGGTCACAGAGGACGAACGCGAAACTCCGACCCAGTGTTTACAAGTGTGTTGAAAGAGGGCCTTTCCTACGTTGTTGTATGTCAACTGATACTAATTAATGTCTTTGTGGCAGTTTATTGTTTAAAATGGTCCGCAAATGTGCGTTTTATATATGTAACACGTGACCTCCCTACGTCACTACGCATTTACGTTAGGTCGTGCATTATGACCATTATTTAAATTATTTGTTTCTGATGGCAATTTAGATTTGAAATTTCAAATGTAAACATTTGACTAGTAACAGAAACCATGTTTAATTAAATGGGTTGATAAATGTGCAAAGCTGTAACAAGTAGCATTCCATTACTATTTTACATCTGCAATAATTTTATTTTGCCATAATTTGACCATCAGTCGCAAGGCAAATATAATTCAGTGTTTCCCCTACCATTATATAAGGGGGGCGCCCCGCCCTCCTTACGGCTCCACCCGCCCCCCTTGAAGGTCAAGTAAATTTGATATGATTTTCTTTGAAGTGCCAGAGAACAATTTGTTATTTTATTAAACAAACTAAACAGCCCTCAAGTAATGTTATTTATCTTATTTCCACGATGGCATGATTCTGTCAGTGTTGGCGCGTTTACTTACAATTATCCAATTGAGTGCGCACATTTATATTTTACTGTTCGGCTTAATTTACTGCGCATGCTCTCTCTCTGTGCAGCGCGCGCCTCTCTCTCCCATAACTGGTGACGGTGTTTTGAAAGTCCGCCTCCGTATACTTTATTTTTCTGCGTAAACATCAACTGTCACGGATGTTACTGACAGAGAAGACGACTGATCAAGTTTATCATGACTTTCCCCCATACACGCGCGCATTATCTCCCTCTCTCTCATGCTATAAATGCCCGCGCCGCGCACGTGTATGGTAGTTACTCTGTGTAACAGTAACATTGTATGCTGTCATATTTCTGAATTTGCGAATGACGCGAATCGGGCGGCGCAATTGCCGCGAAAACACGCGCTTTTCCGTTTAAACACGTCTTCGCGCAAGTTGAAAATATGTAGCTCAAGCGAAAAAAACTCAGAGCAGCTTCAAGAACGTGCACGCAGGATCTTTTGACATTGTAGAGGAGAGAGAGAGAGCGAGAGTTAAGAATGGTGCCCACGTTTAAAGAACTTAATAGAAGACTAAAGTATGTATGTCATTCATCTAATTACAGTATGTTAACTGGATAACACTGGATATAACTCATTGTATAGTTTAGTAAAATAATGTATTTTGATTACACAAATCAAACCTATAGTGATTGTTTTACTAGCTGCTGACCAGAATAGGGAATCTCTATGGCTAATTTCTAAGACATGTTGTTGATACAGTACTGTGTGTTGTACCTTTTCTTGATAATTAAGTCTTTTGGGGTAGCATGTTATGCCTAGAATTATTCAAGGAGCTTGATTCTTTTAACCTCCCTTAAAGTTTGATCAATTGTGCATAATGACATGTGCAACAAATGGATATAGGGTGTAGTGTTGGGCGATATGCCCTATTTTCAGATCGTCCTATCGTCAGCCTGTGAGATCGGCGATACACGATAATATCGGGGGGCGGGGCAGTAGTTTACTCATTGTTTTATTTGTTATTTTTTTACTCATTATAACAAGTCACTTGATGGGTGGACAAAAAAAAAAGAGCAACACCGTCATGACAGCAACCTTCTTAAACCTGATGCCATTAATGCGAGCGCGTCATTAAAACCCTATCATGATTACTTAATAACTGTAAAAACATGCATCTGCGCACGCACACACACGTGCGCGCACACAAACAATTCAATGCATTGGTTTAGTGCTGTTGCAGAAGACTACCCGTGTCAAGCAGTGGGGCTCTCATGAGGTGCCTTTTTAACCGCAACGGTCCAGCGGAACGCGAGCATATTTTAAACACAATCATATATTAAACACGAGGGACGTGTTGCTACAACTCATTCAAATGCATATCATAAACAGGATTAATACCTAGTCATCTTACTTCAGACAGAGCGCAGCTCTCTGCACGTACGCGAGAGTGAGACAGAGGTGCTAATATGCAGCGGGTCATATTTTAAACAAAAAGTAAAGTTTGCATCAGCTCGCATGAAACGCATTAAACTGAACAAATACATAAGGATTACTACTTCAGTTTATGTTTAGACTTTGGACAGACGCGAGAGCGCGTGCACGTGAGACAGAGAGAAGCGCAGCTGCTCATGACGCGGCGCACTGGATTTAGTGGTAGAAGGAGACCAAGACGCGCGCATTAATGCAAGTACGTGCAAGAAGGAATTCTTTCTTTACAAGCTCTCCACGTAAAGTGAAGCCAAACCCTCATGTGAAGAAAAGCATGCATTGTGGGTGTTAATATAAAACTATGATGATAATAATAATAATAACCATTCGTGACTATCGCCATGAAAGCCTGCCATTGGCGATATGTCTGAAGATCGTCGATACACGATACTATCGTCTATCGGCACAACCCTAATAGGGTGTCAAACTCATAGACTTGCATCATTTAAGACGCTCTTTTTAAAATATTTTGGGTCAACCTCTGACACAGATTTAAAGCTGAAACTTATCAAATCCTATCAGAAGTCCAGAATGTCATTGAAACACACCAGTGGCTTTGCTGTCATCAGGATTAAACATGTTACCCCTCGAAGTACCCCTCCCCACAGAGCTCCCACATAACAATAGTGCTGCCTCACGATTAGTCGCGACTAATCGTTTGCAGAATAAAAGTTTTTGTTTACTTAATATATGTTGGTGTACTATTTATAATAATTATGTATAAATAAATACATACACATGCATGTATAATTTAAAGAAAACTATATATTTATATAATAAATATTTATATTTTTATATATTTTATATATAATATAAATTATATAAAAATATAAAACTTTATATACACATGCAAATATTTCTTAAATATATACATGCATGTGTGTGTTTGAATTTATACATAATTATTATACACAGTACACCAACATATATTATGTAAACAAAAACTTGAATTCTGCAAACGATTAGTCGCGACTAATCGTGAGGCAGCACTATATAACAAATCACAATTTAACCCCTGTATATTAGGGGTGTGACGAGATCTCGTGCGACGAGATCTCGCGAGATTAAATATGTATCGCGATATTAAGTGTGTCTCGCGAGATTTCTTGTGTAGGTGAAATTCTGGCCATTTCTCAAATAAAAGACTGCATCCTTCGGAGGTCGCATTTTTAAACTGCATTTACTTCATAAAGACTGTCTTATTAGAGACTACTAACAATTTTAAAGTTTACTAATAATTTAGTTAATCGCAAATTGTTGTAATATGCTCACGACTTGCGAATGTAATGCTCAGTTAATGATCTGAAATATACCTTAATGACGTATGCAGCCTGCAAATTTCTGTTTGACCCTTTTAGGGGCCAGTTACACCAAAAGCGTTTATGGCAGTTGCAGGCGCCTTTTTTAAATGATATTCTATGGGCATGGAGCGTTTGCGCGCTGTTTATGCGCGCTGAGCGCCATGCGGTTTTTGCCGGCGGCCGCAGCACGCGCCTTTGAAGGAACACTGAGAGCGGAGAAGCGCCCGAAGTCATATGCGTCTTTCCATTGTCCACTCGAATGAGGGGAGATGCGGGTCTTACGTTGTGGTGAGGGAAGTTTACAGTTGCTTTGAAGAACCGGACTCCACTCACTCACTCTCTCCTGCGTGTTTGTGCACCTCTCACCCTCAACCAAGGTCAGCGCAAGCGTCATCTTTTTAAAGTTTCTGCTAATATGACAGTTAACAGCAACGCTTCAATATTTGATTGACAAGACAGCTGACTAGGTGGTTGCCTAGCAATATTAAAAGCTGGGTCGACTCACACTGCTCTTTTTTTAAAAAAGGCAGTGCGTCGCGCCTTGCGTTTCCAAGCGTTTAAAGCGTGGTTGGTAGCCTGACGTTGTCATACTCAATTCTAGTCAGAATTTGAGTCTGATACCGCTCCATTGGGCTATAATTATGAGGCGTGTCTCAACCGAAAAATGCCTCTGCACTCAATTGGATAGACCTACGACCAATCAGAGCAACGTATGTGTGACGTATGTTGAAATTACGTCTTTGCAGCCTGACTGAACTAATAGTTATTTCGCTACTATGACACTAACATTGTGATTATACTAAGTCAGCGAATGTACATCAACACCTACTATGTTTACAACATTTCGTTTATACCACAACATGAAGTATTTACTAAGTCATAGAGTAAGACTATCTCTTACCATTTGTACATTAGGTGAACTTCATCCACGACGATACCCATTACGTTGGCTTGAAAATATTGGAGCCTAGCGTCCCTCCACTTATTCAGCAACCATGATTCCGGGCTTCCGAAAAGAAGCTGGCAACGACCGCTAATTATATCCATCTCGTCGTGCACGCCGAGTTGCATCGGCGTGATAACGTTACCCATTTCAGTTGCGACCAACTTTTGCCGAATCCCGTGGGAAGGACAGCAAAAACATCATCAAATGCCCTGCTTGCGTTTCTCTGTTCCTCTTTTAAAATCAATTCTCTGTTGATATCTTTTAGAACAGACTCCATGTCAGAATCCACACATCTGAACTCTACAGCGGCAGCCATTCAACACACGCGCTCTTTGGTGACGTGGTTCATTACGTTACTGTTGATTATCTGTCCATCATCGTATAAAGCCCGCCCTGACAATTTGATTGGTTCGCCCAGCTCTAGTCCTAGCATAGCAGCTCCTCAACGGAAAAACGCCAGACCGATCTTCCCGTTTTCAAACTCTTGTGGGCGGCGCTAAGATCGGCTGGCACCCAGGCTACGTGGTTGGTGTAATTAGCCTCTTACAGTGCATGCATTATATTCTGTCTTTTACTGCATTTGCTTTTTTGTTTGGTTTCCAATAATGTTCGTTTGGGAGCTCGTATGAAGTCTGAGACGTATTGTGTTTGTCTGTTGATCAGTGTCAGATGTGAAGTCTCCGCAGATTAAACCATCACAGAGTTTACATGATTTAATGTCTGCATGTTCATTTCTATTGTAAAGAAATGGACGTATATTAAATATTCAAATGGATTTAAACTGTTTGGCTAAAAAATAAGCGTTTCTCTCCGTCTAAAGTGAAAGTAAAGATAGCGTCCGCGAGACGAGTCAACTATCTCCCCCTGCAGGCATTTGTTATAATATATACATAATGCTTTTTATTTATAGACCACAAATGTAATGTGTTTGTTAATGTTATGTTGTTTAATGTAACTTGGTTTTAATACTTTATTTGAACCAATTATTATTGCATCTTCGTTATTATGTAATTTTAAAGGCTACTGCTCACTTGGGTCAATTTTTATTACCCAAAAATAACAAATTACGTCATTATCAGTTAGTAAAATAATTGTTAGGGCCAGTCCTTGATTAGTTAAAACATTTAAAAATAACATGATTTCAGTTTCTTATTCATTTATTTTATCATCGAGGGTTTCTTAAAAAGTGTAAAAATATCGTCTTGTCTCGTTCTCGTGAACCCAATCTCGTGTCTCGTAGATTAAGTGTCTCGTCACACCCCTACTGTATATACATACGAAGGGCACGTCAACAAATACACAATAAATTATTCAATTAATAACATTTTTTAAAAAGTTAAATAATAAAATTATAATTTCAAAAGTTGATTTCTCATATTATTGATTTCATAAACAAACGCATTTGTGATAAATTCATTAAAGGGATAGTTCGCCCAACAAAGAAAATTCTGTTATCATTTACCCACTCTCATGTTGTTACAAATCTCTATAAATTGCTTTGTTCTGAACAAGCGAGGAGTATGTCCATCATTTGTTCCAAAAGATATTTTGAGAAAATGAAATCAAAGGGTTGTTCATTTTCATAGTATTCTTTTTTCCTACTATGGAAGTGAATGGAGCTCACGAACGCTTTGATTACAAACATTCCTCAAGATATCTTCCTTCATGTTCATCAAAACAAAGACATTTTTACCGGTAACAACATGAGAGTGAGTAAATGATGACTGTTTATATATCTGTTTTTATGGTTCTGTGGTGTGTTACTTTGGTTTAGTATTATTTTAGTTTGCTTACTCTAAGGTTTGTTGATATTTAAGTTAATATTCATATTTACTTCTTAATTAAAAGTACAAATTATTCTGTCAATTCTTTATTTTAATTTGGTAATAAAGTTTATGTTGGAGCTCAGTGAATGAGATATGAGTGTTGTGTTTGAATTCAGTGAATGGTCAAAAACTATCGGTTCATTTATCGGTTATTGGCAGTAAGTGCCCACCTTGGTTATCGTTATCCGCAAAACCCAATATCGGTCGACCTCTACTTTTAATAGCTTGTCAGTAACAAATCACGCTAACGCAAATATATTGGAATTGGATCAGCCATGTTGTCGGTCCTCGATCTGATGTCCGATCCAGCCAAAAAGCCCGGATCGGCCCTAACTTTATCTGTAGTAAAATGAGTATTTTTTTTTATTGAAATAGTTTGTATTCATTTCACAAGTTTACCTTTACAATCCATGGTTTAACTACAGAAAAGTGTCATGTTTTTTGGATTAAAACGGCTACATTATGCTTATAATGTTGATTCATAGCCACAGCAAATTTAGCTGCTTATGCTATCGTGTTTTATGTTGTGCTGTGGGGGCCATCTTTTCACTTATTAATGTAAAGCTTAGGTCTGACTTCTTATACGGACTACCGGCACATCCGGGAACTTGACTGTAAATTTCGTCACCGCCCCTTTTCGGGGGATAAAAAAGCAGTTACACAAATTTGATGCTGGGAGAATGAAAGAGACATGTTTTTATATTGACCAAATTAAATATGTTAATTTATCTTTCGCGCTCTATGGCCGGCAGGGTGGACAGATAACCACTCAACATGTTTAATCCGAGTGACTTCACAAGCCATTTACGCCCGCCGGCTGTGCACGAAGGCCGCCCTGCTCCACTACTTTGAATGGAAGCCAATGGAACGTCTAGTGCGATTTCCCCCAAAAGTGGGCGTGAACCTGTTCAGAGACATTCTATGATGTTGCCCCCGGTTGTGCGTATAGTCGAGGATTCTACGATTTTATTCTGAGAGGTCTGATTCGACTATGAACCTCATAGTCGAATAGTAGGGAAATGTTATGTAACCAATGAGCAGTAGCACTGAGACGCTTAACCATATGGATGACAAGTAACCGCAACAACCGTGCTTTTCACGTTAAATTCATATATAGTTATGCCCTTCTTATTTTTCACATCATATACAATAAAGGCAAAATAGAAAGAGTTAAGAGAGTAACTTGTTTTTCGTACATTTCTATTCAAAATGTAAAACTAAGAAACCTTTATAGTTTTTTTCTTTTATACAGCGTCCGCTCCGTGGATGAGGAAGCTGCAGCCAAAAACGCCAGTGGCTTTATTATTAACTGACTGAACACTTGACTCTAACCTGGACATTTAGATATGAAAGTTTTTCATCAACAGTATCTGGGTGAAACATAAACATTGAAAATCACCTGCGCCTCGACTGTTTCAGCAGGTCCACTATGTTGCAGAGAGTCCGCTTAATTAACGGCTTTTCGTTCGGTCCGTGTGAGCTAAACATTTTGTTCTGTAATTTTTTACTCGCATAGGCTATATTTCTACATATTTTTGACCAAGTAACACTCAGATATAATGTAAGTTGTTTTGTAATGTAAGTTCATTTTAACTTGCTCTGAAATGATGACAAATCTTTCTGACTAAAAATGATCTATCCAGCATAATTTAGGCAAAATAATGATTTATTCGTTTTCATACTTTAAAGATACACATTAATTTATCTACTGTTATGACTTTGGTTATTGACTGCTTTATTTTTGGTTTCTCTGTGTTGGTGTTTTGTGTTTATAGTTTCATGTGCGCGTTTCAATCACGGGTGTAATCAGTGTTATCTGTTTCACCTGCGCCACTCACCTGCAGTGCATTTCATGGCCAATTGTTTCAGTATTTAAACTCTGTGTGTTTTAGTGTTCTTTGCAAGTCCGTCTTAGTATGTGCTCGCCGGTTTCTAGCGCTGCTAGATTCTAGTCTTGTCCTGTCTAGTTTCCCAGTTACTCTTGTCTGTTTTATTTGCCCCGTTAAGTCTGTGCTATCTGCCACCCGAAGATTTTGACTACCAGTTTTGTTTATCTGATGATCTCCGCTTTCCTTCCGCTGCTTAAAGACTGCCTTTCCTTCAGCGAACTAAGGATTCTCACCGCAGCTCTGCCGCTGTCCAGCTGGGCGGTCCCACGCCTGGGGAGCTGTCCAGCTTCTCCTGTCTGCTCGCAGCACCACTAACGCTCTCTCTCTCTCTCTGCCCGCCTCAGGATCATCTCGCTCGCCTGTCGAGTTGGCGTTGTGCCCTAGTGAGCTGTGGACCTCTCCTGCTGTGTCGTGTGTTCTCCTCTCTCTCTCCCACCGTTCGCCTGAGTGTGGCAGAAGCCCGGACGTGTGTGGTCTATCTCAGAAGCCCAGTGTGTGTGTGGTTTCTTTTTCGCCGTCTGCCTCGGAGTGGCCTTTGCGCCCAGACGTGCTATTGACTTTATTGCATATTATTTAATAAATATTTTGTCATCTGCTCTGGGATCTCTCTGTCTGTTTTTCATCGTAACATCTACTAATATACTATTGAAAGTATATTATACTATTCCCACGGCCAGCGCATGTTTTCAATAGATTCCAAAGGAAACTTAGCTTTTTCAAATAAACCGGCACTCGGCGTCGAGAGTTGAAACAGATTCAACTTTGGGTGAAAAGTAGTTAATAATAAACGTGGACGGCGGGGACCAGCCGGCCGTGTCACAAATGTCAAATGAGAAACCTCTAAGACCATGCCCGAAGAGCTAATCCATACATGGAGTAGACTAACCACGAGTGAGCATCATTGTCACCGGAGGTGATAACATCAACGATCCATAAATAACCTGTATTGACAGGTGCGCTAGTGAGTGATCTGTGACGCAGATGAACAGCTGATCGTCTGATGTACGTCAGACATATCTGTCATACAGGACCTTGGACAGTTCCAGAGCGATGCGCCTCGGGCACCGTCCGCATCTGAGAAATGACAGGCTTATGAATAAACTGAATGGTCAGTCTTAAGAGCGTGGTTCGCTGTTTTCACCGCCACATAGATAGGTAGGGGGAGAGAGCCGCCGTGCACGAGCCTCTGTAGTGAGGAGAAAAGTGTTCCACCCACAATTCGCGGGGGGCTTATACGTTTCGCTGTCACTAGACAGAATAGATCAGACTTTGCATAAGGACGCCTCGCGAAAGGGGTCCTAGCAGTTCGTGTCAACGTGTCATAAGGCACGTAATGTAGGTTGTGTCCTACGGATGCAATCTCTGCACGCCCATCGTAACGGGTTAATATGTCTGCATCGAGGTAGTTTAAGCACGAGATGCGTATCACTCTGATTGAACATAGCTTATAAAGCGATGCAATGAGTTTATAAAGGAGATGACTCATCAACTTGTACAGGGGCGAGATCTCAGTCTGGTTCGGTGAATAATGAAACCACCGTAGTTTGCCCGATCGCATTAACACGGTCGAGAGTGCTGCAGTGCTAAAATCATCCCCTTAATGGACCATATGTACAGTACAAGGTGATTGATATGAGACAAACGGGCGTTCCACGCGCCGAAGGCTGATTGCCGTCGTAAAGCGTGTTCAACCCACAACAGATGCTGGCGATCTCGTAATGATAGCACTACATGCAGCAGTGTGTAACTTAAGCATAAGCTTCCAGGCCGTCAGCTCGGGGCAGGACCTTTGCTTAGTCAAACTGAAGTGGTCTTATGACCAGAATGCCACGATGTTCAGCTTTCTGAGGCTCGTTAGAGGGGTATGTGAGCCCGTCTTATACGAGATGCCCCGCGTCTGACTGTGCGCGTGCTTTGAGCCCGCTTTCCGAGCGTCATAAACAAAACTTATTGTGGCGGGTAGCAAGCTCACTTGAGGTTGATATTACCCTTAATATCTCCGAGTATTGGAGCGGAGCGGAGGTGTGAGCATCTTCGGATCTGCTGATATAAATCAGCTATATGTCCGAACAACGTCATAAACCGCTTGGCTGTAAGCCTTTTAGTGGCCGTCCGGAGAGGGCGCGATTCAAATGCTTGGAGCCGTGCAAAATCTGAGGCTGCCGTCTCTCTAGGAAGAGAGAATAACAGCCATAAGACCGTGCTCGTTTGCGCCGTCAGCATCGTAGCGGAGAAACTGAGGTGGGCTGCGAGCGAATTTGGCAAAAAGGTGTTAGAGACACCGTACAGCCGTGGGGTGTCAATACACAATATATCGCCAAACCGGGGTTTTTTCGGCAAGCGTCGATAGAATTATGGACAGCGGGCCATGTGTGCGTATTACTGATTGCTTGTCAGAAAGGCGAAAAGTGTTTAGAGACATCGTACAACTGTGGGGTGTCAATACACAGTATAGTAAGCACGGAAATTACTCTTTTTAGAGGAATTCAATACCGTTCGCCACTACAGTGAGGTCGCATAACCGACAGTATTACACAGTATGTTTTGGATAAACAGCACACAGAAAACATTTCAGGGCAGTCCAGCCGAGGCGCAACTTAACACCTCTTCTCTCAGACAGTTAGTTCTCTGTCGACGCAGCTGTGCTGCGAAGACCAGAGCTCGGGCTTTCAGGTGCACGAGCCTCAGTAGTGACGGTGACCCGAACGGCTCATGGAGCAGAGCGGTATGTCTAGGTGGTTTAATGTCAGACTGGACCCATCACAGAGAGGAGTCTGCCGTGAGGCCCGCGGTTTTGCCGTTTATTAAAAGGGCAGAAAAAAACGGGTATATAAGAATGTACCAATATTCAGCGCACTGATAAAGGACGGGACTGAATAAAGGGAGGTATTCGGGCCTCAGTATATTATAAACAAATTCATTCTGCCTCTGATTCCGTCTAAACCAGAGAGAAATGACCCGGCAGACGCAAATAGTGAGCTCTCCCGAAGTGAGATAGACTCAGGCTCAAGCTCTATAATAAGTTTTTTAGCGCTCCAATAGAGGCGTGTCCGCCTTATTCGAGCAGACGAATGAGATCGCGCCACTCCGGCATGAAGCTCTGTATAGACGAATAGTGAGCTCTCCGCAGTTAGACTCCATATAATGACACACCTTAGTTTCTGTAGTGTTGTGATACACCAGCAGGACATAAGCAACAGTTTAGAGAGGAGAAAGTAATCTTAAAATATTGGTCAAGTTTTAAAAAAGTAGCAAATCTACCAATAATTATACATAAATAAATTAGATTTTTACTGATGCAATATGTTAGAAATTATGCAAATGGCAACTTATCCAATGCACAGTTTATAAACCGATGCATCGCATCGTTAACTTTTATAGAGAGAAAGAGAGATAGTGAGATAGTGAGAGAGAGAGAGACAGATAGAAAGAGAGAGAGAGAGAGAGTGAGAGAGAGAGAGTAGGGTTGTACCGATAGACGATAGTATTGTGTATCGATGATCTTTAGACATATCGCCAATGGGAGGCTTTCATGGCGATAGTCATGAAGATAGTTGGCGAATGGTTATTATTATCATCATAGTTTTACATTAACACCCACATTGCATGCTTTTCCTCGCATAAGGGTTTGTGGGCTTCGCTTTACGCGGAGAGCTTGTAAAGAGAGAATTCCTTCTTGCACGTACCTGCACTTAATGCGCGCGTTTTGGAATCCTTCTAGCAAATCCATCGTGTCATGAACAGCTGCGCTTCTCTCTGTCTCACGTGCACGCGCTCTCGCATCTGTCCGAAGTCTAAACATAAACTAAAGTAGTAATCCTCATGTCTTTGTTCCGTTTAATGCGTTTCATGCGAGCTGAGGCAAACTTTACTTTTTGTTTAAAATATGACCCGCTGCATATTGGCGCCTCTCTCACTCTCGCGTACGTGCAGAGAGCTGCGCTCTGTCCTAAGTCAGATCACTAATCCTATTTATGATATGCATTATAATGAGTTGTAGCAACACATCCCTTGTGTTTAAAATATGATTGTGTTTAAAATATGATCGCGTTCCGCTGGACCAAGGTGTTTAAAAAGGCACCTCTGACAGCACCACTGCTTGACCAGGGTTTCTGCAGGTTTTACCAAGTCTAATTTAAGACCATAATGAATTATATTTAAGACCTATATCACAACAATGAAGTCCAATTTTATAGTCAGTGAATGCATCCATGTGTTTTTTAGAACCTTTTATCTTTCATGACAAAAAACAGATGTATTTCTAGGGGTGTGACAAGACACTTGTTCCGCAAGATGAAGAAGACTGGGTTCACGAGAATAATATCAGACAACATTTTTTTATCTTTGCTGATATTACAAGTTTTTCACCTTAATCATCATACGAAGTTTTAAGAAACCCCCAATGATAAAATATATGAAAAAAATGTCATTAATTTAACTAAAATTACATAGTTTTAAAATGTTTCAACCAATCTAGGGGTTTCACTAACAGTTATTTTGGTAAGGATGATGATCAAGTAATCTGATATTTTTTTGTAATAAAAATAGAGCTAAATGGGCCAAAGCATTTACGATGACAATAATGATGAGACAATAAAAATTGGTTCAAATAATGTATAATGTGCATAAAATAAACACATGGTTTTATGTAACAATGTTAAAATATTAGGTGTGGTTACCCAGATAGAGTTTAGATTAATCCAGGACTAGGTCTTATTTAATTTAGGACATTTAAGGAGGATTTTTTTTTAAAAATATAACTTACAAAATACATTACTGGTGTGCATCTTTAGACAAAACAATGGCAGTGAAATATTTTATGGCAAAAATAGAAATAGTTAAATTGATGAGACCAGGAGTAAGGGAAAGAGTGTAGTAGACCTATTATCAGATCCACCCTCCAGAGCAGAGGGGGCGCTAATGCTCCTATAAGCTAGATGCCAACCACCATTAAAAGAGAAAAAGAAGACAAGCTTCGTTGGCAAATTGGCAATGGAGCCAAACGTTGATCGGATGTCTGATGGAGCAGAAGCCGCGGTGCTTAAAACTGCTGATACAGATGTTTAGCATGTCGTGGTGCTCTTTAGGGCTACTCTGCTGTAGGCACAACAGAACGGAGAAATGCTGAGTGTTTTCGTCAGGTTTCTGCAGCGGCTTTATGTTTCTTACATTGCATGTGTGACACTAAAGCTTTGATGTCCATTGTTCCGAGTTTTAAAACTTAAAACACTTAAAAAATAAACAACGGACCCCGTACGCTAACTGATGTTTTCCACGGAGCAAAATCAGTTTTCATTAAATGTGCACTTCCCCATAGCTAAAACTCACACTTTTCTGTATTTGCTTATACCCGGTCCACGCACTTTAGGGAACTTCCCGCAAACTTGTGCTTTAGTAGATTCCACCTATTCAGTTTTCCCTGACACATGAGACGAACATGTATAAAACAGTTACAATCTTCTTGGCGGTGTTGGTTGGACAAAATTTTAAGACCTTTGATACGCGGATTTAAGACATTTTAATGCTTATTAAGGCCTTATTTTCATACTACGTAATTTAAGACGTTTTAAGACTTTTTAAGGATCCGCGGACACCCTGTACGTGTTGTCTTCTGCAACAGCACCTAACAAATGCATTGAATTGTGTGTGTGTGTGTGTGTGTGTGTGTGTGTGTGTGTGTGTGTGTGTGTGTGTGTGTGTGCGCGAACGCACTCGCAGATGCATGTTTTTACAGTTAAGTATTTATGGTTAGGGTTTTAATGACGTGCTCGCATTAATGGCATCAGTTTTACAAAGGTTGCGGTCATGACGGTGTTGCTCCTGTCCTTTTTTGTCCACCAATCAAGTGACTTGTTATAATAAGTAAAAAGTGTACAAATAAAAAACGAGTAAAGTACTGCCCCCCCCCCCGATACTATCGTATATCGCTGATCTCACAGGCTGACGATAGGACGATCTCAAAATGGGGCATATCGCCCAACACTAAGAGAGAGAGAGAGAGTGAGAGTGAGAGGGAGAGTGAAATTCACAAGAGTAGAATTTGAGTTTTTTTATATGAAAGTGTATTTATAAAGCAAGGAAAAATTAATGTCCATGTGTATATATAGTACAGTAGTAAATATGTTGATTTGAAATAAATAAAGCCAAATTTGTCATTCACAATCACATACACTGTAAAAAGTAAAAGTTAATTAAAAAAATTACTTCATTTGGTAACTTTAAGTGAAAAATGTTTTTTTTTGGTGTTACACATTGAATTAATTTTTAAAAGTTTTTTCACATTAAATCTTTCAATTAATGTGAAAATAAATTAAGTTTACAAATACTTAAAGTAAGTTAAATTATTACTTAAAACTTACTTTTAGTACATCCTAAAGTATAACTTTCATACAGTGTAGTATGCGTCCCCTCACTTGTATTTCAAACCCTGATGTGTCCGAGTAAAAAAGGTTTTCCCAACCCGATCGACCCCATCACACGGTGTTGAGGGTATTCATTTTGTTGTATTGTTTCTACCAGTGTATCATTAACAACATGCATCTTGAAACATTATGATTTTGAATATAAGAAGATGGAAAATTATATCAATATTAAAAGATGTTAAAGATGCAAACACTGTCAGTTAAAGTAAGTTGCTATAGAGAGTGCTTTCAAAGAAAATTGTCCTGACAAAGACATGCAACAGAAGTGTTCTGTTTGTAATGATGTTCTCTTGTTACACACACTTTACAGTTGTAGAGTATGAGATCCCTCCTGAAAACCTGTGACAAACTGGGTGCCAGGGGAGCGTGAACAAAAGATAAACATGAAAACAAACCTTACCAGCTATTAGAATCCTTTCATTTAGCACAGACAATTTCTACCTGCACCTTCATTAGTCAGAGAGGAAGCCAAAAGAGTCATTACGAGGGATTTGAGCGGGGTGCTTGTGAGCCTCTTGAGAACACAATAATGACAGCCTGAGCTCACCAGAGCCTCCCAGACGCCCTGCGCTACTGTCACCACTGAGTGCTATACAAGCTCACTGGGACTCACATAGACAACAAACAAAAACAGACATATCTGTGTGCACACAAACGCTGCAAACAGTATCACAGACAGCAAACATGCACAATTGCAGGTGCTTTTTGGCAACCAAACAAAAATATCCCATTACAGATAGATTGCAAGTATAAAGTACAAAAGAATGCTAAAGCTCCAAAGATCACATCCATCCATTATAAACTTCAGTGGGTTAATAAATGTCATCTGAAGCAAAACAATGGGATGCTCTAGACATCCATTTATCAGCGTGTATAGCTTGTATATGTATAACACATGCATGATCACTGAACTAAGTTTTCTTTCTTGTTTAAAGCTCGGAATACACTGCGGGATTTCTACACTCCTATAAGATCATAACTTATCACACTGTGCGACATGGATCGTTTAAACTCAGGTACGACAAGCATGTAGACTGTACGATAATTACACAGAAGCTTTGATGGCTGCGTCACACATTAGCGCAACGTCACCAACACGCGCTAGTAGTAAACAAATATCGGTACGAAGGTCGTAGCAGTAAACACACTGTGCGGTGATCATGCTAATTTTCTGACGGGCTATCTTTGGACGCAAGACCGGAAAAACTGCCGTCTCTGAACCTCTCTCACTGTACGACATTGTATCCCGGGCTTAAGTGAACATAAACAGCTGGATGTTACTCAGTATACTGAAACTTAAAGCAGTATGTCTTGGGTCTTTAAGTGACAGTAGCTTGTTGCTTTCTGTGTCAGAAATGTGTTGATTTCATAACAAATATATTTACATTGTATACAGATGCCTGAACATTAAAACAAGATTTTAGTATTTGTCATGTTCTGAATAAAAAGTAGTTTAAAACCATTGGTTTTTAAAAATTTTATTCAGGAGCAAAAATCTGCCTTTAAATTTGACACGAATAAAGATAAAGATTTGTTATTTATCATGATAATTATCTATATCGACAGATAATATGATTTTCTCAATAATTTTTTTTGGCCATATCGCCCAGCGTAATCTATTAACCTGATAAGGAACACTGTGCCGTACACGGCACACCCCCTCCCTTACACGTGAGGCTGCATTACGTCATTGTAACTTTGAAGCATTAAATCTTCAAAATATGCGGTCATGCGGCACATCGTTGTAAAGCTTAGACTTTCGGGATTCCATTAAGCGCACACACAAAGCATAATATGATTTTTAGCAGTCATAAAACTGTAATCTAGTTGTTAGTTACCTGAACTGGGCGGCGCCGATTTAGGATATTTACTTACCTTCAAAATCTTCCCTTTATCCGCTTCGGTGAAATTGTCCAAAACAAATTGTTCATAAATCCCCAAAAGTCCAAGGAAATGGAATATCCAAGCCTTTTAATCCAAAACGATTTGTTCATCTCACAATCTTGGCATTTCTGACCGAATTACGATATAAATAGTGTATACAATTAGTTCACTAACGGACATTCGTTCGAATCTCACTTTTCATTCACGATTTATAATGAATATATTCGGATGTCACGTTTATTGTGCAACGTCTGAGGAACAAATACGCCCCCTTGTGGAATTTCATCCGTTCCATAAGGGGCTACACCATTTCTAAATGCAAAAGTATGCAAAATGATGGTTCACATGACAACTAGGGTTTCCCGCAGCACAAAGCAGGGTTAACTTTAACTACCTTAACTAGGTCGTAGAATAACATGCGCATCACACGACCAAAATGAGAGAAAGAAAAAGACATGGTCCATCGTCGCTGTCTGAAGGACATGGGCAGATTGACCATCTGGCAATTCTGAGGGTCCGGGCCATTTTTTATGTGGGCCGGTGAAATTTTTTCTACATATAGAGGTTACGCGGACGCAGTAGTGAACTGGTCATCTGCAGCACCGAGAGTTTTCCCAGTGGGTCGCATGGCAATGTGTGCCAGTTTGCTTTAATGCATGCAAGTTATAGAGTAATACAACATGTTTCGTCACAACATGTATGTAGCTTGTCATGTGTGTGGTTCGTAATTTCAAAATATGTGTTCTGCGCTTTGAGAGATTGTGTGTGCATCACGTGTCATGCCAAAATAAGTGCCTGCTAATCAGAGTTTACTGTTAAGGAAGTGTTTAGCATGTATTTTGGGAACGTGAGCATCTCTTTTATCATAAATGATTTTGACACGTGTGCAGCAGGCACTTATTTTGACAAAACACGTGATGAACACAGGATCTCTCGACACGCAGGACACATATTTTGGAAAAGGGAACCACACACGTGACAATCCGAATGTTGAATTAGCGCATCCTTGGATGAGCAGTCACGAGCCGCCACTGATTTGGACCCGCTGATTTTTAACTCGCTGCTGTCATGCTGACTCCTTTAAAACACACAGTTGCTTAGTGCAGCGATCTAACAGTGTCAAAATGTTGATAATTAAAATTAAAGTTTCTGTTCACAGAAGCCGCAGTGAACGACTCCCAGCCAATCAATTTTTTTTATCAAAATCAAGCTCAAAATATAATGTTGGATGTGTAGTCTTATATTAAAACAGAGGCAGTTATTATAAAAACATGCATGTGTGCTTAAAGTCAGGCAAGTTATGTGAAAATCCAGCTAAAGTCATTTTTTATAGACATCCTACTTAACATTAAGTAAACATTCTGTGATACAACGTTGGAATCTATAATCTTGACTAAGTAAGTTAACAAAACGTAAAAGATTGAAGTCAGTGATCGAAATCAGACATTTTTGTCTTTTTTTAAACGTTTTTGGGGCGGTTTCCCAGACTGGGATTAGACTAGTCCCAGACTAAAACATTTTTAAAAGCTGTCCAAACGGAAAACAACTTGAACTGACATATCTTAAAATACACCAGTGCCCTTTGTTTCACCTCAAAATGCACACAGGTAATGTTTTTAGTAAGGCATGTTTGTTAAAATTTAAAAGTTATATTTCCTAATTAAACTAAGGCCTAGTCCTGGATTAAGCTAATCCCTGTCCGGGAAACCGCCCCATAATGTCTGAGAAATGATGCCCACTTAAGTCATAGTTCTGTCTCTTTTTCCACAGATGGATAAAAGATGGATTATTTTGACCAGGAGAAGCTAAAACAAATGGAACGTGGAGGTTCTGATAGCAGCTTTTACAAAATTCTTTACAGGTAAACTGAAAATGCACTTGTTTGTCTTTTATTATTCAGAGTTATCTGTTGATATTACGATGAGGCATATCAAAGCATTTCTTTATGAAGAAAAGCTATTTGAAACTTGGGCATTGCATTTTACAGACAGAATCCTGCAGCTTCCCAGCCAGGAACCTCAACAAATCAACTCCAGGTACACTTGGGAATACAAGAGTTGTTTGTGGAGTATTATGAGAATAAAATTACAAATTTAAACTAAATATTAATCTCTACAGAACCCTGTGATGATATTCCACTTAGACTGCTTCCTGTCATTTTGCCAACTCCTGTCTACAAAAGTGGGAAGAAAATCTTAAATCTACATGTATCTACATGTAAGTAATGGAAGTACACTCTAAAAATGGCTGGGTTATTTTTGACCCATAATGGGTAAATATTGGACAGAACACGTGCTGGGTTAAAAATTGACCCAATGCTGGGTTATTTTAAAGCAACACTAAAGAACTCTGGCTCTTTGCTCCCCCTACAGGTTAGAAGCGTAATTGTTCATTACCACTGTCGTAAATACTGCAGCATAGCTGGCTCTGATTGGACTGTAGGTCTGCCGTAAAGCAAGTTTTTGTAGTTTTCACTCGAACTACAGGACCGCTACCCGACGGTTGGAAACTTCTTTAGTGCGGTTTTGGCCGATAGAGGGCTGCAAAGCGAATGTGAAAGTGCCATTCACCCTGTTTTGTGTGGATGAACCACTGAAACTTTTTGGAAACATTATTTTAAGGTAAAAAAACCTCTTTGGTGTTGCTTTAACCCAACTGCTGGGTTATTATTCCCCATGGTTGCATAACAACAACCCAACATTGGGTCATTTTTTACCCAGCATGAGGTAACTTTTAACCCAGCAAGTGTTCTGTCCAATATTTACCGATTATGGGTCAAAAATAACCCAGCCATTTTTAGAATGTATTGCACACTTTGCTTTGCAACCAACCTAAAACATTTAATATTTTGTTGGTGAACTAGCAAGTAGACATGTTTACAAGTAGGAATAGAATTAAAACTAAAATTGTCTCTCACTTGCCCATCTAAAGCATTAACTTGTCTGGGAATGTCCAGCCCTGCATTGGTTACATATAATAATATATGCTAATAAAGCATTGGCTATATTAAGTAATAAGGGCAAATATGCAGGTTGTTGCAAAATCTGAAAATTGGGCTTACTGCCAGGTAAATTGACCTGACAGAATCTATAATTACTGTGAATCTGAGTTATTGACATGAAGAAAGGGTATATTGCAAGGTTATTGAAATAAAACAGAAATGTACAAAGTTCAAGACAATTAAACTAGATGGTACATTTCTGTGTATGAAATATGATTTTTTTGGTTTTGTATAATAATGCTGCATCATGCATTTAGAGTCTTTGCTTGCATTCTAACAAGTGTTTTGTCTGTTTCAACAGGTTGGGACCAACATGGTTGCATTCTTGTGGGAGGCTGAGGTGACAAAACCATTCCCTTTTGTCCTTGGCTTGGAAGATGTCACTCCAGCAATGCACCCTCATTGGTGCTGTTGACATGTTTTAAACTTTTTTAATGTTTTGGACATTAATTTTACCAAGCAATGCACACCAGTGTGGGTGTTTTTGCCTACCAATGGAATCCCTTTCTATAAGAAGTCTGTGTAGTTATTTGTCATGCTAAGGTGATAAATTATGTTGATCATATGGTGACTGTTTGTGCAACTTGTGTTGATCTTATTTGTAATATTAACCATTACTTACTACACAGTTCTCTAAAATGCTAGGTTCCGATTGGCCAGTCGTGACATTCTACTACTGCTCAAAACGAAATGCTGCAAATAATTTTGACAGGTACAGTTTAATATCACACAAAAAATAAATATCAATGTCTATTAATAACATATCCACATTCAATTAAAAAAATTAATAAACCAATTTGTTTGTGACATTTGTCCTGAAGAAACTGTCGGGTTTTTTCTGTGATAACCTGCTGCCAATACATTATCCCACAACTTGTTTTTACTTCATCTAATTGTAATGCTAACTGGGCATCTGTCATTTTAGATTAAGAGACATGAAATATACCAATATATTTTTAACAGAAATTTGATTGTTTGTGTATGGCCATGTACTCTTTGATTGTTCATGGGCAAAAAATATACTTTCTCAATTAAATCTACGTTTTGTTATTTATAGACACAACAATGAAATGTATTAAAGCAATTCAAACCACCAAAATTTCACAAAACACTTTTAAACATGTTGTGCAGCTTTAAACACATTAACCAAACATTGGGATGTTTCAACCCAACAAAAAGTTAGTTCTACCCAACAGATGGGTTTAAAAAAAAAAATCAACCCAACGAGGTTGGTTGTAAATGTATTTGTGGTTATTAATGTTGATTATTAGATTAAACATTAAAGTATGTTTTAAAATGTTTTACACTTTAATAAAACTCTGAAAACTGTGAAAAAATAACTTTCAAAACAAAACAAACCATGCTCCTGAAATACTGATGTACTATTACTCAGGCATGTGATTGGCTAAGGACAAAAAAGCAGGAAAATATATTGCGACCCCCCCACACACACACGCCAATCAAACTGGTGGCGGATCTATACGGATAGTAAAGTAGGACCCATAACAACTTATTTGAACAAAAAACAAATTTTAATTTATTTTACAGCTAGATGTGCAACATGCAACTTTTTTGTACAGTATGACACATAACAACTTATTTGGTGGATGTGTAACAGTGGGAATCAAAAGCAAGTGTCTTGTCCACTGCTCCATCACCACCTCTCTCTATAACAACAACCATGACAAAAAAAAATGTTTTAACTTATTTTTGTTTTGCATTTTTACCCAACTTTAACAGCTAAATGTGCAACATGCAAATGTTCATGTCAAAAGAAGGCCTATTTTGCAGACATCCAAATAAAATGTAGGCAATGGCTTATAAAGATTTTTTTCCATATCCACTTAGGTTTCTCAGCTTGCACTCTAGCATTTGTGTGATCCAAGTAACGTTAGCTTTGCATTAAAAATGGTTATCACTGGCATGGCTACTTTTAATTTTATACTTTAAGTACATTTCCAAGCCTGTACTTTGATACTTTTACTTGAGTAAAGAAGTTAAATCAGTACTTCTATTTTTACCAGGGTATTTTTTTAATACAAATATCTGTAAAAATGTGCTACACAGGACCTTTAGTTATAATAAAGTGTCTTAAAGGTCTCTTTCTAATTTTAGACCCCTGTAGATGAGTAACTTTGTTAGCTGTTAAACATAATCAATAAAAGGTTGACACTAATAAATAAAAGTAATTGCAGGGCTCGCAAAATTTTAAAATCCCTGGTAGCCCTTCGGGCAAGCACTCTTAAACTTTTGGTAGCTCGAAATGAATATAAGTAGCCCGAATAAAAAATACATTGTTTAATGTAGAATATTGATAAATCATGGATTTCCAGGATTTTCCAACTATTCCTGCCCATCCCCAGCTAACAATCTTTGGTTCCCAAAACTTTCCCCTAACTTTAGTTTTTGGTTTCTAAAACGTTATTTTCCAAGGTTTTTGGTTAGCCAGGATTGTTTTCTTTAAGAAAATAAACATTGCCCTAACGTTATTTTTAGGTTAGTTTAACGTTCCCCTAACATTAGAATAATTTAATTGTTCTATTCTTGAAATATTATATGAATGTATGGTAACACTTTATTTTACGCTGTCTTTGTTACACGTGTTACATGTAATTGTTATAGTAATAACACTAAATTATGCATAATTACATGCAACTAATCCTAAACCAAACCCTATTCCTAACCCCAACCCTATAGTAAGTACATGTTGTTGATGATTATTACTTGGTACTTAAATATATAATTACAATGTAACAGTGACGCCTTAAAATAAAGTGTAACCGAATTTATTATAACATGGGTTATTTTTTATTAAAAAATACTTCAACACATCACACATTGTATTTAGATAACATGGTATTTTATCAAATATATAAACAACCAGTGACTTTAACACAATATAGAAGACTTAAAACAGATATTTATTAATAAACATTTAATTCCCTTTAGGTTAACAGATCTTACCATAGCAGTTTATTTTCCCGCTAGAATAATGTTAGACTCTGAGGTAAAACGAAATGTATTCTTTTTGCTTTAGGTAAACATATCTTACCACTGCTGTTTAGTCACCTATCAAAAGCTTCTTATGTTTAGTCACCTATCAAAAGCTTCTTACATCATATTCTCTTAATAGCCTAGACGTGTCAAATCAATCGGAAATCACTCAAATATATTTTCCTTCTCACATACTTAAGTTAGTAACTAAAGAAAGAAACGCTAAATTTCATTTTCGTTTTTACCTTATAGACTAACATTGCTTTAGCGGCTAAAACAATGTTAGTCTATGAGGCAAAAACGAAATGACGTTAATTTATTAAATGATTTGAGTTTGCACTTTTTGCTGAGCACAAGAGCAAAGCCAGGTGCTCATGAAGAGCGAAGCCAGGAGAAGCGCCTGCAGAGGGTCGCGCGCATATCAGACGTGCACATTAACGGATGGGTTTAATTATGCTTTCACTTCATTTCTCTCATTTCTGTGAAAATTGCCGCTCCAAATCCACCAAGTAAATCGACGTGTATATAAAATGCCGCTTTGTTTCGCGTCATGCGAGTGACAGCCAAACGTCGCACATGAGGAGAAGAGAGGAGATAAACGATCGGAAACCCGTCCTTGTTGATACTTGGAAAGGAACGAAAATGCATCTCTTTGTCATCTGACGTCCCGCCCGGTGTGGCCCTGTTGCGGGGAGACGGCGATTGTGTATCCGTCCCGGGTTAGCATGACGACGGCTGTGAGACACCCCCCTCCCCCCTATTTTTTTTTTTTTTACATATCTGCATGATTCACGTAGGTCACATTTTCAGGTCGGAAAATCGGGAATTCCGGATTAATCCGGAAAAATCACATCCCTGATTACTGCTATAGCGTCAAAAGGTCAACACATTGATTTTACCCATTAATTATATACACAGCACCATTAAACAGTTTATGGACACTTTATTTATATTTCTTTAAAGTAGCCACCCTTTACTTGGAATGTGTTTGGTTGGAATGTTTTACCCAAGACATTGTTTAAACAGTATTAAAGGAGTTTACAACTATTATGAGCTGCCTTCTCTTCATTATTCAGCCAAAGTCCTTAACTCATTTGCCACAAGCCTTTTTTTGAAAAGTTGCCTGTCAGCAGTTTTTGTAATTTTCACAAAAGTTGCACAATATGAATTCCAGCTAAATTTGAAGCTGTGTTGAAACTGCAATTTTAAACTGCATTGAAACTGTAAACTGTTGAGGTCCAATAAATTCTATTATATAAAAAAAATCCTGGAATGTTTTCTTCAAAAACTTGGGGCTCTATCTTACACCCGGCGCAATGTGCGACGCAAGTGTATTTTGCTAGTTTCCACCCTGCACAATTATAATTTTCACGTTTAGCGCCACGTTGTTTAAATAGCAGATGACTTTGCGCCCCCTTTTGCGCCATGGGATTTCTGGTCTGAAAATGAGATGCGTTCAGGTGCATTGTTGGCGTGTTGCTATTTTGAGGCAACTAAAATAGACTACGCCATTGACCAACAAAAACCTGCTCAATATGTTTTTTTGTTATTTAAAGAGTGCATTAGTAATATGCCCCTAAAAATGGGATGACAACGCAGGTTTGCTCATCACATACATGAATGCGCAGCAGCACAAAAACGCTTTTAAATATGAAAGATTAAAGGATTGAATGTAAAAGATTATTAATGAGTCTCTTGGACATACATGAGGAGCGATTATGAGATGTTAGAATGCGCAAAGAGCTGCTTCACCTGCAGCCTGGTAAGTAAATAAATGCTTTGCTTTAAAAACAAATGCATTAGTTTTTAATTTTTTTAAATGTTACCTCACGGATTTATTGTATATGATGACTCTGTACCTGTGGATATGGTGAGATGAGAAACATTTTTAAGTAATGCTTAAAAAAAAACCTTTGATGCTGTCCAAGTGCGGAAACGTGCGGATAGCCGTTTGTAAATTCTTTATCTCCTGTTTGTTACAAATAAAGTATTTTCAGAGTATAAACCTTTTCTTACATACTTGTAAATTATTTTTTGATGATATTGGGTAGCCATACATTTAAAGCAATTAAAAGCCTGCTTTTCTACTTCTATGACTAAAAGAAACAGGTTTTAAAGGTTTTAATAAAAATAACAATTTCAATACAAGTGAAAAACAACACAATCATTTAACATTAATCTTAAACTGGAGATCTTCTTCCCCCGCTTGGTATTTCAGTTTACAAAGCATTGCCAGCGCAACTTGCTTTTAAAGGGGATGAGAGCTGAGACTCTCATTGGTTTATTGCACGTTACGCCCAAAATACTCCCATTACTCATTAAAAAAATAGGATCAACCTTTTTCGACCATGCGCTAGGCGCACAAACCATTTTTCCCATCTTTAATTTAGCAAAAGTGGATTCGGACACGCCCATTTAGACGTTGCGCTGTGCGCTTTAGACAATGCGCTTAGATCGTTAAAATAGGGCCCTTAATTTTTTTTTGACTGAACAAAGAAAGACATAAACATCTTAAATTACACTGGGGTGAGTAACTGATCTGGATTTATGAAAATATCCCTTTAATGCTTCTGATTTACCACTGTATTCAATGTGCAAAACACCTGCCGAAACGCATATTTTATACTGACCAGGACTGTATGATCAAGATGATGTATTGCTTGTTGTTTTAAGTATAATATTTTACATTAAATAAGTAAACAACAACGGTCAGCTTACATTCGCAAGGCCCCCCACAACCTTTAACATGTAAGGGTTTTTTAAACTTCTCATTCTTTATGTACTTTACATAGGTCAAAGGGTTTAGATTTGATATCTTAAGGCTGTTATAAAAAAAATAAATGCTCTAGGAACATCAATACTATAGTTTGTGGGACGAATGCATATGTAGTTTCATAAGAGCGCTTTATACTTTTTCGACATAAAGTTCTCCATTGTTTCCATTGGATTTTGTATAAAAAAATATTCTGTCATTATTGTTTTCATGCTCATGCAGCGCAATGTACTATGGCAAATATATAGTATATAGTATAAAAATATATAGTATATCCTCTACAGAATCAGCCATTTCTAGCTCTCTCTACATTTAACTCATCCCATTAAGTAGTAAACACACGTACTGCAAGTTGTGAACACACAAACACCTGGAGCAGTGGGCAGCTAACCCCAATTAAGACGCAATGCTCAAGGGCTAACTATAACTTTGTAACAAAGATATATCCAAATTTATCTTAAATAGGCTCAATTACTTTTTTTTACCAAAACAAGTTTAAGGTGTATCATGGAGTTAGATTTTACAAAAGTTACTGCAGTTAACATGAGATTTTTTTTCATTAACAGACAGTAAATCAGATGTTAGAAATAGAAAAGTTTAAAATTCAGCCTTTACATGCCAGTAATCCATGCAGTCAGTGCACTAGCTTATATGAATATTTATCTAATGTGGGGTAATATGAAGTAATCAGCAGTCATGAGAATCATTCATGCTTTTTGATGCTTTTTGCTTATATATATATATTTATTTATTTATTTATTTATTTATTTATTTATTTATTTATTTATGTATTCTATTATACTCTCATTGAATAGACATAGATGGTGCAGCTTTTATATGTGATGGTTATGGGTCACAGAGAGTACAAATACAATAAATATGTAAGTATTCACCGGCAACCTCACACGTGACGTGAGATCGCCGGGCAAACTCTCGCGAGAGCGAGGAATGGAACAAAACACTAAACGGAAGGGACAAAAACATTACAGGTGGAGATAATAAAGACATTTAACAACACGCTAATATTCACAGCGTATAAATAGTCCTCTCCATATGTTGCTACGCTACAGCTGTTCCAAAGTTGCTGGCCATTAGTGGCAAAGGCACGGCCGCCACGGTTCTTGAGCTAGGAGCTTCAAGTAATCCATCTTCGAGAACCTTAAGGTTCTTGAGTGACTATATGGTAACAAGAGTTCAGTCAAATACTGGGAAGCTAGATTATTAAATGCTTTATAAACAAACAGTTAAATCTTAAAACCAATCCTATGTTTGATAGGAAGCCAGTGCTGTAAGCTCAAAATATGTGTAGCATGGTTATATCCTCATGATTGACTCCCATGCTTTTATGACCTCTAGAATAGACTATTGTAACTCGCTACTCGGGGGATGCCATGCAAATCAAGTAAACAAACTTCAGCTAGTTCAAAACGCTTCTGCAAGGGTACTTACTCAATCTAAGAAGTATGACCACATAAGCCCAATTCTGGCATCCTTACACTGGCTACCAGTTAAATATCGCATACAATTTAAAATATCACTAATCACCCACAAAGCTTTAAATGGCCTAACACCCTCATATCTAAGAGAATTACTATCAGAATACAATCCATCACGCACACTACGGTCACAAAATTCTGGTCTCTTGATTATCCCTAGACTATCAAAAGTGTCCAGTGTTTCCCATACATCGGCTCTACTTGGGCGGTGCGCCCAGGTAAATTGCGACCCGCCCAGGTAAAAAAAAATCACTTTACGAATTTCCGTATTTTCTGAACTCGACTGGATGACCCGTGTTTTGGAGAGAGCGCGAGCGAGAGAGATAGAAAGGTGGGGGCCGGGTGACCGCGTGAAGATGATGCACGCGTCATAAACTCATCATCCAACTGGATCAACTGCAGCACATACTGAGGTAACTACACTGCGACCAAAATGGTCGCATATGCTTATGTGCATATGTGCTTATAGCATCCAAGTTGGCTTCATTTTGCGTGCAAGCACGTTGTGTCTCTCCCGTTGAGTGTCCGTTCACGTGCTCTCTGTTTCTCAATGAATTGGGTGCGACGCCAAGCAACCTCAGTGTCACATTGTATCCTTTCATGTTTCTGAACTTGAGCAGAGTTTTACCATTAGAGGTCTTTCTTCACTGAGGACGCGGGACCCGTACGGTTCCGGGTTTATATTTTAAATGGGTAGTCGGGTCCGGGTCGGTCCTAGTTCATTACTTCGGGTCCCAAGTCTGATTAATATTGTGTGTAAAACCCGAGTCGATCGGAGAACGGCCGCTAGCGCAAAGCTCGAGTGCTGTTTCAGCGTGCCTCCGGTTTCTTTGGCGATAACAGCTCTTGTCACGACCACGCGCCGCTTCATTTTTTCTTTATCCCATTTTTTTATAATCTTACAATTAATAGACCATATCTTTACTAAAATCTAAACAGTTTGCACAGAGATTGTAGCAAAAAGCAGTGCTAATACTGAATGAGCAAAGCTCTAGCTGACTCAGGATATAAAAAACGCAAAGCTGTAATGTAAAGCCTGTCATCGGGACAGCAAGTAGACTTTTAAATCTGAAATAATGAGTGGATTAAGCTTTTTTAATCGGCAAAAGAGAAATAGAAAGCAGAAGCAGTAAAAGTGCCTAACTAATAGAAATTAACATTATAGCATCAGTCACATTTATAATCTATAGACCTGCACTGTCTATTAATATACTGTACATAGTATTGTATTATATTGAGTTTGATAAAAGGAGTCATCAAATTGCTTCATATATCAGTGCAAAAACAATAAGTGTTTTTTTGGTGCTTTGACAAACAGTGTCAGCTTTGTTTATGGCAAAGAAAGTTTGGGGTGGTTAGATTAATGAACTATAATGTGAAATTAATAATAATGTTTAATAAATCAAAGTATTGTGTTGTGTCACACATTATTAGTTCTTTGTCACATGTATAGTAGACCATTTTTTGTCAATGGATATAATGATTGCCCTTTTCATGAGCTACCACCACAAGTAAATTTCAGATCTGTGGGAAACACTGGTGTCTAAAAGTGGAAGATCCTTTTTCTACTTAGCCCCTAAGCTCTGGAATGATTTACCAACCAATGTCCGAGAATCAGACACAGTCGATCATTTTAAATCTAGACTTAAAACTTTTCTCTTCAACAAAGCATTTGCATAATTTGTCTAGTAAAGGTACTTAACTCGCAATAGTTATTTGTACGGAACAAAGCACTCACGGTCATAACACAGACCAACCAAATAAATAAATAAAAACCTTATCTGCATAAACACTTCAAAATGAATTGCATTAAATAGTTTGCCACCGTTTGCCACTGAACCTGCATTAACGACGACAGTGGGGCTCTGGCCTTAGTCAAACGGGTTGGCACGTATGATCGGGTTGCGATTTTGGAACCTTCGTGCTTCTTGTGTGAATAGGATGCCATACAGACCCGTTTGCCACTGAACCTGCATTAACGACGACAGTGGGGCTTCCGGCCTTAGTCAAACGGGTTGGCACGTATGGTTGGGTTGCTATTTTGGCGTTTTCGTGTGTCTTGTGAATAGTATGCCATACAAACCCGTTTGCCTCTGAAACTGCATTAAAGACGACAGTGGGGCCTCCAGCCTTAGTCAAACGGGTTGGCACGTATGGTTGGGTTGTGATTTTGGCGCTTTCTTTGTCTTGCGAATAGTATGCCATACAAACCCGTTTGCCACTGAACCTGCATTAACGACGACAGTGGGGCTTCCAGCCTTAGTCAAACGGGTTGGCACGTATGGTCGGGTTGCGATTTTGGTGCTTTCGTGTGTCTTGTGAATAGTATGCCATACAGACCCGTTTGCCACTGAACCTGCATTAACGACGACAGTGGGGCCTCCAGCCTTAGTCAAACGGGTTGGCATGTATGGTGGGGTTGCGATTTTGGCGCTTTCATGTGTCTTGTGAATAGTATGCCATACAGACCCGTTTGCCACTGAACCTGCATTAACGACGATAGTGGGGCGTCCAGCCTTAGTCAAACGGGTTGACACGTATGGTCAGGTTGCGATGTTGCCGTTTTCTCGTGATCTTGTAAATAGTATGCAATATAGACCCGTTTGCCACTGAACCTGCATTAATGACGACAGTGGGGTTACAGGCCTTAGTCAAACGGGTCGACAGGTTTCATTTTCTCTCAAAGATCGGAAAGTGACCCTTAGTTACCATATATACCGTTGCAGTGGGCCCCCAATTTGCAAAATCCTCAACTGTGGATAACATAATTATGCCGCAATAGTTAGTCTGTCTGAAACTAAGCTGATTAAACCACATCACTGTGTGACACTTGCATTACATGTGAATGGCCCCTACGCTAAAATTATTTTGTTTTTCTCTCCCTGTCTCATCCTCGACCCCGAGGACAATGGGACAAACAGACCCAGTTCCGGTAGATGTGAAAGTCGGCACACCTCTGATCTACTGGTCGTCCTTCAACGTGATGCCCAGCTGATGCCTGACCAATGATCACTGGCAGAACCCGCTTAATCTCCGCTTAATCTCCTTATCCGTTTATATGTGTGTATATACATATATTTATCTCCCAAGGGTTTTTCCCTCCTAGGACTTTTATTATTTCCTCGGCTAAACAGCCCGGGGTTTTTTTCTCCTAGGGGTTTTTTATTCCGGGGAGGCAGCCTTCTTGGGCTTAACTTAGCTGTTGTACTGGCTGCTTAATTTGCACGACCCCGCCATCGTTTACTAAAGCTGTTTGTGAACAAGGCACAGGTGCATACACACGGGAGCGATCGGCTTGCAGCAAGAACGAGTTGTACAACAACGCTTAGATGCCCGCAGATGCGCCTGCCTATTAATCGGCCTAATTTTGCATCAAAATCGTCCAAACCGAATTTTAAAAATATGCCAAAAAAACGGCCAAATAATCGGCCCGGCCGATAAATCGGTCGACCTCTAGTCATTACTGGGTCATGTTGTTTGTTGTGTGTGAGAGCAAACACAATTGCGTTATTGAACCACCGAACATTGCTGTAATAATTAATTGCAGTGATTTACCTGGACAAGATCCACAAAAAAGAAAAGCTATATATTAGTTATTAGGGAATAGTTCAATAAATAAATAACATCTGGAAAAAGAGGAAACACTGCAGACACCACTACAAAAAGGCCATCCCTTCAAATAGTCAACTATATAAGGCTATGGGGGGCTATTTTAGACACACCCACTGTCTAAGCTTGCTCTCTAGCTTAGCACACACACTCAGAGCATGCTCTCTGGCACCCACCACTTTTATCTGCCGAACACTACGCCAGCATGTTTACTAACAGAAATCAATATACCATTACATAAAAAGCCTAATTAATAAAGAAAGCACTGCAGGCAAAACACACACACACACACACACACCCCAACTCATACAAACTCAAACAAAACTAGATTTACATTCAAAAACTAAACCTGCTTTTACTTCCATATCACAAACTCTTTGCAGCATTTCTAATTTTACTGCGGTCTACTGACAAATCAATAACCCAAGCGAGAAGAGCTGCACATGTGTCCTCTGTATGTCAGTAGTCAATTTGAACTCTAATCGAATCAACCATATAAAACTCATGACAGTCCAATTGCTTTCTGCGACTCAATAAAAAGAGATTTTAATTAGGTAACAGCAGCAAACACACACACCCACACACACGTGGCTGTCCACACTTCCCCAAAGCACTAGCTACCAAATTTAAACTGTTTTGCCTCTAAAAGCCTTTATTTAGAAATTGTTCATATCCCTTCATTCTACGCTTTTGTAATAAACTCTTCAATTATTGTTTACGTCTGTTCTTACACACAAACTATTCAAAATTCTTATTACATTTTTGGCTTGCAATGTAACAAAATGTTTAAATGACCAATAACTATGCAGTGTTTCCGCTATATACATTCAACCGTGGCGGGCCGCCACGCCTAAAACATCCCCGCCACGCCTGCGGTTGTGGATAGAAGGGATACAGCAAACGAAATCTCGCTGGATGAGCACTGTTTTATCCTAATCCTTCACCCAAACCCAACTCTAAACACAAAATTTCACAGGATTGTAGGATGTATTTGTCTCTCATTTAGCCAGAGCGGCTGTTTTCATCCTAAAAATCCTAACTCCAAATCTAATCCTAAACTTTTCGGCATTTTCTGTATCCCTTCTAGACAAAACCCATGGCGGCAGCTTGCAAAATAAATAAAGCTACCGAAATGTCCGCCCTGCCAGACTGGCTGTTTTAAAGAAATAAATTCCTTTCTGGATTCGCGTTGTTCACTCATTTATAATAAATAAATCTCCTAAAATATCATCATTTCCCCCATGGGTTTAGTTTCATGCACAAATAGATTTAAATCAACAGATGATGATTAGGCTACGTCTCTGTTTTGAGAAATATAATAAAATAAATAAACCTACACGAAATATGTTATAATTTTAAATAAGCACAAGGTTTTCTCCTTATTGTGAGTTTACACAAATAAAAAAACAATTTTCAGTTTCGAATGTTATTTTACTTTTATCTGTATGGCAATAAATTAAGGGTAATTTAAGTTGCAAAGTCATCACGCGTATGCTTTTCACATGCGCATATACACGGACGCAGCGCAGGGCTGCGAGAAAAGACATTATTAAACTTTCGATTTAACAGATTACAAGTTTTTTGGACATTCATTTGGAATCACTGTACTCATATTATCAACTTATCAGGCAATTAGTTATTCAGAATATAGACTATAAGCGCAGCGCACTGCTGACCGCTCAGCTGTCAGTCAATCTTCTGTGCCTCAGATCGACCCTCACAAAGTTTCACATTAAATGATAAGATGTTTGTTCAAAAACAAAAGGCTAAACACTGAATACTACTTATATGGGACTGCAAGACATTAATAGTCAAATCTGTTTGGAAGGAAACTTACATTATTCCCGTGGAAGAGACGGGACGTTGGTAATAAAAACTTGAGGCAGACGGTGAGACGGTTTCATATATGTTTTCAGACAGCAGGATCAGGGTACCCGCGGGTGAACCGCATAATATTTGATGTAACGGGTGTAATAATATGAACGTGTCATTTGCGTTGTAGATGCAGGTCGGGACTCAATAAGCAAGAGTAGGCTAAACTGCAGGTCTAACATCCAAGACCAAAATTCGACTAGATTCCGATAGGTAGCAGTTTTTAAATGGCTTATTTGTGTTTAAGCTCTGTCTGAAGAACGTTAAAGGTTTATATTTAGCTGCGCGATTTGCGGTGTGACCGGGTCGGGCTCTTTATGTCAGGCCGGGTGTGGAATGCTGGAAAAAATTGCTGCTAATGTCGGATAACTGGTCAGGTTTTCTGTCAAATCGCAGCGGTGCGGATTATCAAACAGGACTGTGCGTGACTTTGCAACAGCTCTGTAACGTTAAACATGAGCAAGAACTTGCACACTACATTAAAACTACAATGAAAGATCCGTATGAAGCTATAAAACCATGGGCGGAAATCCCGGGGAGGTCGGGGGGGACAGGACCCCCCCATCTGAGGGTCCCCCCCCTAAAATATCATTAGAATATGTGTATTGAAAATAATTTAATGATTTATAATACTTAAAATAGTTGTGTAAGAAGTGAAACAATACAAATGCAAACGGAGCAACAACAAAAAAACTTTAAAAACATTTTGATTCCCCCTCCCTTGCCTCACAGTGGTTTGGTCCACTGCCCGCGCCCCTTTTACCTCACCGGTCACCACCGACACACATTCCGGTGGTAGAGAAGTGTACGGAGCCTACGCGTTAATCAGCTATATACAATACAACGTTTCCCATCACTTATCAGTTTATCCTCATATGTTTTAAAACTGGACTATGTTGACATATAAACATGAACATATTTCGTTTTCTGAGAACAGAAGCAGATAAACGATCAAGAAAACATTTTTATGCATTCATGCAGAGGTGAGGCAGAGCTGAAAGTAACAAATTACATTTACTCACCTTGCTGTAACTGAGTTTTTTGTGTACTTTTACTTTGAGTAGTTTTTAAAATCTGTACTTTACTTTTACTTAAGTATGTTTAAAGTATTGTAGGCTACTTCGCTACATGTTAAATCATATCCGTTACTGAGTAAAAATAAATATAAAAGTAAGGTGATAAAGACGCGCCACAGATGATTGATTGATGGGCGGGGGAACGCGCAAAAAGAACCATGGAGAGGGACGAGACAGGCGCGGGCTAATGCAGACCCTCAATTCAATTCTTACGAAAGAAACCCCTGGCCATTGACCCAAAGTGATTGTTTCATTCAATTAGGGTTCATGCTCTTGAGTACGGAGTTTGAGAATTGCCGACCGGGTTTTAACCGCTAATTTGCACGATGCGTTTTTAATACATGCGCATTATCTTCCGAGGTCTAGCAGCTTCGCGTCAAGTCAAACAATTTAAGAACGTCCTCGAGAATGCGCAGATCATTAGACATTGCAGAGAGAGAGAGAGAGAGAGAGAGAGAAAGAGAGCGCGCGAGAGAGAGAGATTGAAAGACATCAGGTACACAGGTCTGGGAGCTAATAAACGTGTAAAGGATGTATAGTGTATAGCCATGGCACTCATTATATGCTCATTTATGTATATAGTTTAATAACATAATGTATGTTACCAGCAATACATCAATTACAACCTTCATATAATGATTGTATTTACTAGCTGCTGACCTCATATTATGTTTGCTTCAAAAGTGCATAACTCACCTGTAAAACTCATTAAATAATTCCATAAATGTTTCTTAGTTATAAAAAAGCTTTTTATTTTATTAACATTTGTTATTGCACTTTAATTGTAGAGATGTTTACAATTAAAAACATAGTTTGAGATGTATATCCTTCCTTTGTGAACTATACTAGAAACCTCTCCCCGCTGTAAAAAAGTAACTTTACTCTTAAAATTAAAATGACTTACTTTTTACTTGAGTAGATTTTTAGACCAGTAACTTTACTTTTACTTAAGTAAAATATTATTGAAGTAACTTTACTCTTACTTAAGTAGAAAATGTTATTACTCTTTTCACCTCTGCATTCATATGTATTAAAATTAAATTTGCGTCCATTCATAGAGAAAGATAAACGTTTTCTATCTGTACCCATTTCCTTGCAAGTACAATTTTGCCTGTATTATTGGTGTCCCCTTCAAAAATTGTTCTTGAAAAATGTTATGTTTATTGTCCCCCCCAACATTTAGATGAGATTTTCGCCCCTGTATAAAACTTACATATTTTTTAAGAAAATACAGTTTAGATTAAACATAGAAAAGCAATATGCTATAAATATAAGGAAAAGTTAATGACAGCATGAAAATGATAAAAAAATACATATTAGTTTACTGTAGCCTATATTCTACTTTAAAAAAAAAATTTACATTTATAATCATCTCGGGCGCCCCCTGCCGCCACAGCTGGAAAAAATCCTAGAGGAAACACTGCTATGTGTAAGGCAATTCAATATAATAAATCAGTTTTTAAGTATTTGCACTGGAAAAAGTGTCTGCAAAAGGTGATTTTGTTTAAATTAGAAACAGATTAAAGCTAATTATAACAAAGCCAAATATATTTATTATGTTTAATGCAAAAAGTACTAATGTAAAAAGTAATTCACAGCATGTCTTTTAGAACATAAACACTAGGCAGAATTAGATTTTCATGTATATTAAAATGACAGTCCAAAGTAATAAACAGCAATATGTACTTCGACCAATATGAGTTTTTTATGACCGATGCTGATACCGATAGTAAGCAAGCAGTGTGGCCGATTGGCTGATATGAGGCAGATGTAACACAAATGTAATTATAATTAAATAAACATTTAAATACCTTAATACCTAACATTTAATATTTAAATACCTTTTATAAACTTAAATATCTAAGACATAGGTACTGTGAACATGACGCCTAACGGTACTGTCTGAATACGATTTTGCTGCACACCAAAGTGTTGTGTGTAACACAAGGCAACTTCCCATTAAAATGTGAATAATGATTGGTCATTTTATTGTCTGTCAGATTTTTGCTTTACATCACAAACAACAAATTTAAGTTAAAGAAAGATTTATTGGTCAATTACATTTTTTTATTCTAAAAATTATTTTAGGGGAGTGCCCCAGATGTTAGAATGGCTTAAAGACATGCTAACATACAGCCTACATAAATTATTGCTTCTGATTCACCACTGTATTCAACGCTCAAAACACCTGCCAAAACTGAGTGCAGGTAAACTGCTGTGATCACGGCTTTTGATAATAAATGTTGATAATAATCGTGGAATGTGTAAACTTAATTTTGTTTAGTTTTTCAATAAATTGTGCAGCCCTACTGTAAAGGTTTGTTTAATGATCAGTTTGTATAAGATTTCCATGAATAATTATTTATAGTGTTACAAGCATGATATAAACAACACCAAAAATACATGCTTACAAAATCTATAGCTTAACGGCACTAAGTCTGAATGGATATATGCATCAAATGTTAAATGTATAAAATCTTTAAAACCTGTGTCTTACAGTGCCAAGGAAGGTCACACTAAATACTGAAATTTGCTTGAAGAAGTGATTTTGAAAAAAAGTAATTTTTTGCTAGTTTTTGTAACTATGTATTAAAACTGATTAAATATCATCCAACAAAATAGGGGCTGTTTACACTTGGTATTAAGATGTGTTTTCATCGATCGGATCACAAGTGGACAAGGGAGACACATTACTTTTACACCTTGTATTTAAATACGTCTCTTTTGTCCACTGTCGACCGCTTCTGTCCTGAATACTGTGAGGGGGTGGTCTGTCGAGACGGACAAGTCTCTCTGTCATTTAAGTTATGATGAGTTTATATGGACATGTCACGAACTAATATTATGTCGGAGTCCACTGCTTGTCTTTTAAGTAAACATGCTGCACAGAGTTTTGTACATGTATATGTTAGAGCTTTCTCTGATATTTCAGCGCAATTGATGAAATAGGATCACGCAACTTTCACACGCTTACAAAATGAAACTGCGGAGATCAGCCGCTTTAGTTTTATCAATGAAAGGCTAAAAATAGCGCTGTACACCATGTGTTCGTGGCAGAAGTCAGAAAAGATGTAAAACATTGTTCAGTACCTCAGATTAGATTAATGGGCGGAGAGAAGGCGGTCGCGTGGCTGTTCGAACACATTCAATCACATGTGCGTTTACAATACAAAAGCAATCCGACCGAAAGGGGTTTCGACTACCTCTGAATGCGGTTGAAAGTGGTCGAAATTGCTCGAACTCAAAACGTTTTGATCACCGTTTGGCCAAGTGTAAACAGCCTCATAGATTGTTACAGTAAAGAAGCTGGATCAGACTGACTTTTTTGTTTATTTACACAGAATTGTAATGCTGCTTAAACATGTGACATAAAAATGTCCTACGTGCCCCCCCCAAAGAAAATTTATGACAAAAAACTGTTCTAAAACTCAACTTTTAATTAAACAAAACAAATTAAATGACAGAAAGTTGTGCTGTAGGTTAGTAGCCTTAGGTTTAATTGCACAGAATTCATGATAAATTAATTTATTTTATAAAATGTCATAAAATTGGGGCCCCCCTGGCACCATCTCGCGGCCCCCAGTTTGAGAACCACTGATATAAATGACAAAAAATTAAGTTTAAGGGGGCGTGCACACCAAAGCTTTTACACCCGCGGATGGCGCATATTTTCAATTGTTTCCAATGGAATCTCAGCGTTTTTCAAATATGCCAGCAGCTAGTGATTTTCTTCCGAGCTGAAAACCGATGCTCCGCGTTTTTTTCCTCGCTCGGCGCTGAGTGTCGAGAGTTGAAAGAGATTCAACAGCAGTTTGGAATTCCCCCTGTGTGTGTGTGCGCAGGTTTAAGGGCACTCAATAGTGCACATACGGAGACCAGGCTTGTGCACAATTCAGAATTGAATTGAGAATGACTCCTAGGGGCTGTTTACACTTGGTATTAAGATGTGTTTTCATCGATCGGATCAAAAGTGGCAAGAGAGACACAATACGTTTACACCTGGTATTTAAATCCGTCTCTTTTGTCCACTTTCGACCGCTTCTGTGCTGAATACTATGAGGGGGTGGTCTGTGAGACGGTGGGCAAGTCTCTCTGCTGTCATTCAAACCCGAGCGGGAGTAATTATGAGTTTATATGGACGCAAACTAATATTATGTCGGAGTGCACTGCATGTTTAGTAGCAAGTAAACATGCTGCACAGTGTTTTGTACATGAGTATGTAAGAGCTTTCTTTGAATTTTCAGCGCAATTGATGAAATAGGATTGCGCAACTTTCATACGCTTTCAAAACGAAACTACGGAGATCAGCCGCTTAGTTTTATCAATGAAAGGCTAAAAATAGCGCTGTTCACCAAATGTTCACGCCAGAAGTCAAAAAAGACGTAAAACATTGTGTTTAATATCTCAGATTAGATAAATGGGCGGATAGAAGGCGGTCGCGTGTGGCTGTTCGAACGCATTCAACCACATGTGCGTTCCGCAACTCCAAAGCGATCCGATCGAAGGTGGTTTCGACCACCTCTGGATGTGGTTGAAAGTGGTCGAAAGTGGACGAGCTCAAAACGTTTTGAACACCGTTTACACCTGGCATTAACGTCGTCCACTTGTGATCCGATCGACGAAAACACATGTTAATGCCAAGTGTAAACAGCCTCTTAAATTCCAATTCAATTCTTGAATTTGAATTGATGTCAAAAACAGGATCTAGAATTAAAAATCGAATTTGAATTAAAGGTAGCAGAATTGCAATTCAATAGAAATTCTAAGAAATTAATATACATATTAAACAGTAAGTAAAGTGTTAAAAATGAAGCTTTCAGTATATGTCAGATATGATTGCATTACATATTCTAAAAATTATATTAGTTTGAATTACTTGTACAGATTACATTAACAGGAAATGTTTTCCCCCAGCAATTAATGTTAAAAACTCTAGTCACATAACAAATAAAGTTTTTTTTATTGTAATTTTGTGGAACATGATGGAACATGACTTCATTTCACAGAATGCTTTACTTTAACCAAGTATTTAAAATGGTTGCCAAACAATTTTCCAAAGTAACTTTCCTAACACTGAATGTATGTGAGATTCTTTATGTTTTGTTTATGGAATTTCTTTGAATTGCAATGAATTTAATTCCACTTCCTGTCATTCCAATTCCAATTCAAATTCAACTTCCTGTAGGGCGGAGTCAATTCAAATTCCAATTCATGAATTGAATGGAGGCCAATTCTGAAATTCTGAATTGTGCACAAGCATGACGGAGACGCGTTCCAAAAACAAGAGTACATAAAAACTTTCTGTTCTTGACAGGGGACATATAAACAAAATAATTTTCACAGTATTATTTTTCTAATAAAAACATTTGTTTATGTCTTAAGTGCATGTATAGATTACAGTCAAAAACCAGTGTGTGCTTATTTGGTCTTAAAGAGACAGTAACCTTAATTAACATACTTAAAGGGATACTTCACCGATTTAGCATTCAGCTTTGTATCTGTAGAAACCCGGCAGTATTACTGAATGACCATGTTTCCCTCCATCATTTCCCCCTGAGAGGAGAGATATCTGCATTTTGGTTCTGCAAAAAAGTCCTCCGATGATGCAAAAATCGTCATATTACATCATCGGAGGACATTTTTGCAGAACCAAAATGCAGATATCTCTCCTCTCAGGGGGAAATGAGGGAGGGAAACATGGTCATTCAGTAATACTGCCGGGTTTCTACAGATACAAAGCTGAATGCTAAATCGGTGAAGTATCCCTTTAAGTCTGTCATTAATGTTAATCAAGCAACCTAAGACAAAGACAAAATCACTTTTGTAGCTCTAAAATAATCATATTTAATTCATACAATAAAGACAGTGTTATCATTCACTATTCAGGAAAAAAAATGGCTGGTAAAAAGTCACTGTGGCAGGTGGTCAAAAAAGTTAACTTCAGGCCCTGCAAACATACCTTACAAAAAACAATGCACAAAAGGCCGTCAAGTGCATCTCGGAGAATAGTGCAGACGCACTTCACACCGCGAGCGGGGCCACACGGCCGAAATGAGAAAGACGTGGTCCGGACCTTCACTGTCAGGAGCATAACTAGCCAGTTGATAAATTATCTCGGAGAATAGCGCAGACGCGCTTCACACCGCGAGCGTGCACGCGCGCCACACAACCGAAATGAGCTAAAGACGTGGTCCGTCATGTCTAGAGGATAGCCAGTTGATAAAACGCGTGTCAGTGAGAACTGTAAGTGGACTTATGTTTTGGGTTTATTTAAGCCTGTTATTTTATTCATCTATAGTTCTGTAAATTTAAAGTAAGTTAGCTGGTGATTTTGTTGTTTGAACAACCTGCTAGATAGGTTACACGTGGCTGTTGATTAGAAATAATTGTTAAACGCTCTTGCTCACTTTATTTATGTGCATTATTTACATGCTACAGTAGTTACACTCCATTAAGATAATGTAATTAATAGTGGGAAATAATCCGTTTTTAAAATTTTTGCACCATTTATCATCGTTCGCCTGACGTTCTACAACATCTACTTTAGTTTATGTTTCTTAACCCTTTAGTTTCACTTCATCACACAGCTATTCCCATTAGAGGTATTTAAAAACCATTTAATTAATTGATAATCTAGTATGTGTTCATTTTCTGTCATAGTTTCTTCAAAATTAAGTTTTATTTGAGTGTTTTAAATAAAAATATTTTATTTTCATCATGACGCATATACCCCACCCCTTTGATTGCCCCGCCCACTCGCCCAACCCTACCACCTTAACTAAGAAATTTTCTGCGGGAAACCCTGTAATGTGAACGTCCCTTTACTGTACAACATGAGAGCGTGACACATCATCATTATCACATCCTTCAAAACTCATCTGCACTGGTCACCTACTTAAACGCCTCTGATTGCCTTTACATTCATGCATTCAACAGACACAACTGTGATTAGTTGTAAGGCTCAATGAATGCATATGAAGAAATCATTCACGTAATATGAACAAAATCTAAATTGTATGCGGAAATTTAAATGTTTTGCTCATTTTCACATTTCATTTTAATTGCAACAGTCGTAATGAATTTTGTTTATTTCAAAACTATGCATGTCTTTGGGTTCAAGTCTAAATCAAGTCTCGAGTCAGCTGTACATGAGTCCAAGTCACTTTTTTGTGACTCGAGTCCAAGTCTCAGAGAGTTAATATCTCTGCTGTAAATAAATGACCACACAACAGCAAACAGCCTACAACTGTAAATTAATCATGTTACTTGGCACACTAATTGTTGATATATTTGTATATCAAGAAAAGCGTCTAGACATGGACCACCATGCTATTTAAAACTACACCAAGCTATTCAACCAGTACTACCACACAGTCGACACAAAAAGATTGCTCAGTCCTATATCAGTCTGATCAGCTGTTTGTAATATCCCCTTTTAGTTACACTATTTACATTCTCTGACCAGAAATATGGAATCTCCTATCGAAATACTGTTTATCTATTAGATGACAGCATCTTACCTCTGTGTAGTCAAAGTCTGAGAGCGGAGCTATACTCCTTATATACTCTGCTCTAGGATGATTAGACGGGTTGCCGATTGACACAGGGGGTGTTAAGGTGGTCATAGCAGACACTATCGTCTGAAATTTAATCAAATGTAAAACACAGATGATAAGTAAAAAAAGTGAATAATTGAAAGACAGGCAAGCAATACTCCTGCAAAAAAAGTTTTTGGAGAATGTAATTGGCTGTTGACTTACCACAATGGCATCCTTCACATTTTTCCGGATATCCAGGATTTTCTGCTGCTTTTCTCTGGACAAAGCAAAAGGTACAAATATAATGTCATGAAAAAAGACTTTATGATTTGTTCATTTTTTATTTCTTAACACAATTCCACCATCTATGGCCACACTCATGATGAGAACAGGTAATCTATACACAACAAATCTCCAGATTCAATTTTAGTACAGTGTTTTTTGTTAAAAATGCCATTACGCATCACAAATCTAAATCATTCATGCATGTTTTAAAGAAATAAACACATTCAGCCATGCAAGCTGTTGTGTGACTCCTGTCAGCATTACAAGTTTGAATTTTTAGAGAATTATTGATTTACCATTGAAGTGAACTATATTGATCATGCCTTGTTTTTTTTTTTTGGCCGATTTGAAAGTCTTTTGAGTTGTTTGTTATAGTTTATAGTATTGGTTTTTTATTTTATTCACAATTTTCAATTTGTTGTCTTGGGGGGGTCCCAGACAGGGCTTTTTCTAGCTTGAAGAATCGGTATCGGGCATTGTTATTGGTCGATCATGATGACAAGAAATCAGTACTGGGTATCGGAGCAACCCTATTAAATATAAGTGAAAATAAAAAGGACTAAGCTAGGCTTAACCCTTTTTTATATAAACAAAAATGGCGTTTAGCGTTCCTTGCACATTTATTGCAGCTATTGTTCCTTGATGTTTTGCATTTACCAATAAATAAATATGAAATAAAATTAATTAGATACAATAATACGTTTCTACATATATGCTACATTATAATAACAGCCCAACAATACAGCTTATTTGAGGATAAATGAACGTGGTAATTTACACCGCATTGTGCTATTAAGCCACCCAAAATCCCTAACACCATTATTAACCAAGGTCCTCACAGATTTAACATACCCACCCACATGTACATACCCACCCAAGGTTTTGGCCATTTCTCTGCTTGTTTCTGTCTGTGTGCTCATTCCAGTGCAACAGTAACGTCATTGATCGCCCGGGCCATGCCAGTCGCAAAATTAAACACCTTTACTAAAATCATTGAGAGAACGACTGGCAACAACTGGCTTTTAAATTCAAAGACTAGACTCATTAGACACCACAAATTTAATGATTTAATCTTATGACAAACAAAAACAGAGAGCAACTGGAAAGATTATGCATGATCAGTTGATATGACCAAATTACATTTATAATCGGTCCAAACATCGTTATGTGTGTCCCCAGCTTATAAATCAGTGTAAAAGATTAAGAGCTATTTAGAAAATATGTTTTAAAGTTATAATTAGAAAGTATTCTGATGAGTGTAAAAGTAATGTTGAAATGGCCCAGGTTTTCTGTACCAAGCCGGTACTAAAAAATAAAAAGTCATCTGTACCAGGTTTTTTAAGTACCGGAACCACTGCGGAACCAGATTCACCTGGAACTGATGCTCCATTTGACAGGTTGTTAGTTGGAAACTTTTCATAGACGCAACAAGACGTGAGTAGCAATAAGCAACAATGCAGGATCACTGAAGTCCACAAAATAATAAAAAAATGTGCAAAGTCGCGTTACTCGCATAGAGAAATACTTCAGGTTTAAAGGGGATCACCGTGAGGACCAGCAAAGTGTCGGGATGAAAGGAGAAAACACATTAAAAGGTGTCTGCTGGATGTATTAGAGTTCAAGCAGGTAAGCTTCCTTTTTAATTACGTTTGCATTATGAGTGTTGTTGCATTTTAATGTTGGATTAAAATAAACGCCCGTTTGTAAACTTAATAGTAAGTACTAACGGTGCCAATGTAGTAATGATTGTCCTTTTTAGGGATCGACCGATTATCGATCTGGGCCCGGTTCCCCAAAACGTTCTTATCGCTAAGTAGTTCTTAAACTATTCCTTAACCTCTCTCTTAACTCTATGACACGATTCCCAAAACGTTCATACGATAAGTATATCTTCTGTAAGTCACACTTTCGTAAGGTTGGTCTGGACCATTCGTAAGCTCTCTCTTAGCATTGTTTGAGCACAAAACGCTATTGCTGCCACTGTGCAGCAGTCTTTAGAAATCAGCGCAGCCCAGTACAAGTCAAACTATGGTATGTTGACAATGATTTTATGTTAAGGACATTTTAAGACTTATAATAAAATATGTTTGCAATGGATACAGGACTATTTATGCAGTTGACTTTATTTGGTATCAGAACTAATAAATCGCCCAAGGCGCCGGTGTTGTGTCAAAGTTTGTTCCCCATCAAAGTCTGTTCCCTCTATGTTTATAGCGTTTTCATCACGTTACATTTATAATTTATTAAGAAAGATTAAAGATTTCAATTGGTCATACTAAAAAGCAATAATATCATGTATTCTATCATACAATTCATTTAATATTTTATACATCAAACAGTTTTATATAAGGGTATGTCTTTTAACATATTATTACATTATACTGTTTGTTTTAAAAAGTTATGTTTATGTACATAATAAATATATATTATACATATATTATGATTCATACTGTATAATTGACTTACCATTAGAGCAATAAAGATACATTACATAAATGCACACATACACATCTCAGTAGCCATTAAAACTTTCAATGTATATTGGGGCTGCACGATTCATGCTAAAAAGTGAGTCATGATCTTTCTCCATGGGAAAACATTTATTATGCACTTAACTTAAAAAAAAATGTGCTACCGGACTTTCAGTTATAATAACATGTCTTAAAAGTCTATTTTCCTTATTTTAGACCCCTTAAAATTTAGAGTAATTTAAAATTTGTTGGCTGTTAAATAGCACCTGTGCTTTTTGTACTATCAAACTGGCCTACTTTAAAACTTTAAAAACACTAAACCTTTAAAAGACTAAACAATCAACATTTTAAGGCATCAGAGAGAAACGCAGACATGTTACAATGATCCTCTCATGCTAAAAACCCTTTCTAATGGGGAACTTGTGGCGGTGACACAGAGGCCGTTTCTCAATCTGAAGGCTGCAGCCTCTGGAGGTCGCATTTCTAAACATTCTCATTTCTGAGGCACTATAAATGACTGATTGTGCTGACAGTGACGTCTTGTGAGTTTGGTGTTGGGACAGATCTGTTGTTTCAACGTTCATTCAAACGAATCCATTCAAAGGAGTCAGTTCGCGAATCGGACGCGCTGTGTTCTAATCCAGGCTGAGCAGCACAACTGTAAACAAAATGTTACTGTAACAACACGAAAAACATTTCCTCGGTGGATATGATTTGGTCTTCCGACCTTTCGCCATCGAGTCAGTTTTGTTTTGAGTAATAAATGCAGGGAGACAGTTTAAAGACAGAAAGCATGTGCGGCGCGCGTGGCTCTGCTATCTCTGTTACGCAAACAAAGATCATCATCACTCATTAATCACATGAAATCAGCCTAATCTTTGCACGGACAGTGCACCGTGAGACATAAGCCAGTCGCACTGTTGTATTGGCTGCTTAATTCGCGCGATCCCGCCATCGTTTACTAAAGCTGTTTGTGAACAAGGCACGGCTGCACACACACGGGAGCGATCTGCTTGCAGCAAGAGGCAGTGTCACGAGTTCTACCACAGCGCTTAGGTGCCCGCAGATGCGCCTGCATATTAATCGTCCTAATTTTGTAGCTAAATCGGCCAAAGCCGATTTTAAATATGCCAAAAATATGCCCGGCCGATAAATCGGTCGACCTCTACTGCGCATCATAAAGACTGTCTAATTTCAGAATATTAACAATTAACGTTATAAAGTTGACTGCTATTTTTAGTTAATCATAAATTGTTGTAGTATGTTTATGATTTGCGAATGTAATGCTCTGTTAACTCGAATGAACCAGGCTTGATGACGTATGCAGTCTGCGTATGTGACCTCCGGAGGCTGCAGCCTTCCGATTTAGAAACATCTGGAGGCAAGTAATTTCCTTGCCTTCTTTCGGAACCAAGGCTGTTGCATTGTCACCTTCTCTGTCACCACCAGGATTTTCCACAATGACGCTTGTTTATCCTCCAAATCCACCAAGTAAACGACTGTGTTTAGCTCTGCCACCTAGTTAAACGTCATACGAGTGACAGCGGAACGCCGCAAATGAGATGAGAGAAACGATCAGGTCTGATTAGTGAATGAATAGGGTTTGGTTTTACCCTGTATGACTGTGTGTTAAGTTTGACTGATATTATAGCATCTTGGATTGTAATGTAAATACGTGAATGCAGCATCTAAATACAGGGAAATACTGTATATGCAAGTGAATCGCCGACATTTAAAATGAAAATCGCATTTATGTATGAATCGAGATTGTGATTCTTTTTCGATTAATCGTGCAGCCCTAATTACATCTGTGAAGGATGTAACAAGTTGTTCCCTGGTCCTGTATAACATTATAAATAACTGTAACATCATTATAAAGCTTGAAAGAGCAAGGATGTTTTTTATTTATTTTACTTTGATAATTTTTGTCTAAAAGAAAATGGTCCTATGTATCTCGGATAGATTGAGGGTGAGTAAATCATGCTCTTGCATCTTGGATTGTAATGTAAATACGTGAACACGTGAATGCAGCATCTGATTACAGGTAAATACTGTATAAGTGAATCGTCGTCATTTAAAATGAAGATCGCATTTATGTATGAATCGAGATGTGATTCTTTTTCGATTAATCGTCCAGCCCTAGTGTAAGAATAAACGCATAATGTGATAAAAACGCTATTAAAAAAACTACACTAAAGGAAAACATAGGGGAAACAGACTTCAAAACAACACCGGCTACGTATCCGTTTAGTCCATGCCAATTTTTTTATTCGGCAACACTTAAACCCTTTTGACATTTTGCCTGACGTGGCTAAATAAAATTAAAAATTTGCCTCCCAAGACAACTCATTATGGAGCTGCTGGATCTTCTCAGACCATATTCTGTATCTAACTCTCTTTCTTTCTTTCTTTCTCTCTCTCTCTCTCTCTCTCTCTCTCTCTCTCTCTCTCTCTCTCTCTCGCTCTCTCTCTCTCTCTCTGTTCATTGTAGATTGCTTTTTATTGAAAGCATTAACCAATGGCATTAAACAGAAGTAACTGCAGCTGCTTGCCAATCAATTCTGATTGTAAAGTACCTTACCATTAGTATAAAAGTGTATTACATCATTTTTAAAAGTCGTTAAACCCATGTCATGAAGTGCCACAACGGGATAAGGAGGGTGGATGATTAGTGAGGGATAACCGGTTCGTCTACCTGTATTACTGACAATTTGATTATTTAATTAATAGTCTATATTTTACAGATAACTTAAACTATGTTAAAATAAATGTTACTGGAATAATTTGAGTAATGTTTCATTTGTATAGAATGTGTTGTCTTAACGCCGTAATGCACCTTCGCACCTTCACAAATAATTCAGAACCTTCACTTGGGACAGCGCCATTGTTATGTCGAACTTAGAGGCAGCATGTTAAGAAGCTTCCTAAGGGACACTTCGAGGAACACACTTAGGAACATAAACAACTTTGGTAAGATATATCTTTTTCAGTCTTCTTAGCGTGCTAAGAGTGAGCGTTATTAGGGAACTGGGCCCTGGCCGATTTTCGATGTCAATATGAAGCATTTTGCCGATCATCGACATTTTAAAAGCCGATTTGCCAATAAAGTAATGTAATGTAATTTTGAAATGCGCTATTTTGGCACTGATACAGCCAAGGATTTAGTGAGAGACGTCAGAACACAGCCCACCGCTCATCTGATTTGTTGAGAGTCATGTATATATGTATATGTATATAACGTTTATGGGTACTTCTTGCTCTTTTTGTTATTATTTATATGATTGTTATATTTCTTAGATTCAGAATTAAAAATGTTTCTAAGCATTGAAAGTTTTTGTCAGAACCTGTGTCTTAATTTTGACATTAATTTAAATTTTTACACCAGACATATCAGTTCAAAATATCGGTTATCGTCTACTCGATCTGTAACAATCGGTATCGACATCAGCCCTGATAAACACATATCTCGGATGGCTTGAGGGTGAGTAAATCATGCTGTCATTTTCATTATACGCCAGAGTATTGCTTTAACATTTTGTTTATAGCTACTAAAGTAGGGGTGCACCAAAATTTTGGTGCATTATCGGTTTCGGGCCGAAATAAAAAATCCAGCCGAAAAAGTAAACCGAAAATGAATGTCAACCGCGCCCCTCCCATCCGTGCGCTAGCGCTTGGGTTTCACTCACTGTGATCAGTCGTCTCCCACCCCTCCCCTTCGTGCTCAAGCAGGTTTCACTCACGGTAGAGCTGTTTGCACGCATCTGCAAAGATTAACCATGTCTTGATGTGTAAACTTTAGAGAGAGTCGCGCTAATGTGTCTCATACCATAATCCATTACAGTTTTTTTTCGATTGCTAAACGACAGTGGGCACAACTAGAGTCACATGTGCAAAACTCTAACTACAGTCTGCACAGCAGCAGTTCATGTGGACCAAACTCTAGTTCGTTTTTCATTGCTTGAACACAGTTTGTAAAACTCTACACACTTATCCCATGACTTTAAACACAACCTGCACAACACTGTGGATTTACAGCACTTTGTTCAAATGCTAACACACTGCTGTCAAAACTGTGAACCACACATTCAAAACAGAATTCATTTCAGCCTTGTGCCTTTCAAACACTGCTGATTGAAATTTCATATAAATATAAATTCCAATTTCATATATATATTTCATATTAGGGATCGACCGATATGGATTTTTTTGTGCCGATGCTGATACCGATTTTTTTCCATCAGCTTTAGCCGATGACCGATACAGGCTGCCGATTTTCTTTAGCCGATATTTGGAGCCGATACTGCTTTTTCTCATTCAGTTTATATCATAAAAATTACACAATGATAAAACCAAATGTTACAGCTCTTAATTTAAAAAAGGAACATTTATTGAACTATATTTAACAAATAGTAAAAACAGGTGAGGTAGAACAAGTAAGAAAATTCAGTGCTGCTTAAAATACATAAATAAAATAATAATTACACCATTGCACACAGTAGCAGCAACCAAGCAACATATATAAGGGGAACACTTTATCCACGAAAGTAACCAACTATTTACAACCTATTTAATGCTTAGGTCTAAGTTTTAGTGCACTTAACTTAATCTCTTGTAGAGCAAATGTCTTTAATAAGAAGACAAGGAAAATGTAAACAGCAATACTGATCAAAAAACAACTTAAAAAGAATTCTGATTAACATGCCTATTGCCCCACTTCTGTACCTCACACACCCTCTTGCCCTATAATAAATGCGAGGGATAGTTAGTTTGCCTCAGCTCGCTTAAAACGCATAAAACTGAACAAATACATGAGGATTTGTGTACGGACTTCGGTCAGATAGTAGAGCGCGTGCACGTGGGAGAGGTGCAGTGAGACATGGATGAGAGAGTGCATGTATCTTTGCGCTCCCAGTGAACAGAAATGTTGACAAAACTTACAAAAAAACACTTCTCCGGTCACATAAAAGTCATGTGGGAACTGTTTGGAACAAAGTGCTTTGAGTCGAATTTGTTATTTTTTTGCGCTGAAGAAAATTCCGCGAAACTCCGTGTTAACAAACGTATGCAACCATGAACTGCGCTCTCCACAATGACGATAAACTATCAGCAATGGATATTAATTTTTAGCCTTTTACTACTACATATATTTATGGAGATGAAAATTAAAAACCCAGCATGTCCAGCTATGATCAGCTGTTCGGCTGATGACCTGCGTTCGCTTGCAGCATTATGAGCACGCGTCGCGTCCAAACGTCAGACTGGTGGTCGCTGAATAAAACTCCTATAAATACCACGAAATCACGGAACAACGTCAGCATTATTTAATCCTATGACCAATGTTCGTAACAGCTGCCGTATGCATACGGTTAGCCTAAAGGCTATTTGAAGCTCCCTAAATACAATGGCAAGCAGTTTTATAGGCATTCGCGTTTTCCATTATGACCACCAAACTTTCTTAGCTATGATTGCACGCACATATAGAGCAACGTGCTTACACTTATATGTATATGTATATGTATATAAGTATATGGCAATATTTCAGTCAAACGGTTAAAAGATGCTTTGAAGTTTAAAACTTACCAGAGCAGGCTTGGAGCGCTCTGCTCTGCTAGTGGGGGGAGGGGCAATGCACGGGCTGCAGGCAGCCTCCAGGAACACATAGCTGCCTGTGGGCGCCTGTCTGTAATTAATGCTGGGGAAAAGCTATCGGCGAACGCAAGCCGCGAATCGGCCGATGCCGATACACCTAAAACCTGCTAAAATCGGCCCGATGTTATCGGCCGGCCGATATATCGGTCGATCACTATTTCATATATATAAAATATTACCTTTCATGTACTTTTAGTTTCTATCTTTTTTTCTCATTACTGTAATTCCGTAAAGTACTGAAGCAAACTGCTAATTTTCATTTACCTTAAAGAATTATGATGTTCTAAAAAAATGAATAAATCATGTGATAAATCAATAAATAAATAATTCTTTGAAGAAAACATTACTTTGTGTGAAACAGAACTGTGATTTTTTTTATCCGTCACACACCCCTAGTAAAGTTAGTACACAGTGATAGCCATAAATGCAATTGTACTAATAATTGGCATAATAATTTCTTTCTGTGTTTTGGTTTTGGTTTTTCGGCCTTGGTTTCCTTTTTTCGGTTTCGGCCAAGAATTTTCATTTCGGTGCATCCCTACATTTAAGCAGAGACAATTAAGGAGTTTTTATGAACTCGCTGACACGAACTCCTCACAAAGTTGCTTAGGGCCCCCAGAACTCTAGGAACATTGTGCTCGACTCGTACATTACACATTAAATCAAAAGGCGGAGAGTAGGCTTTTTTTTGTGTCTGCTCAAATGTGTTTTCAATGTGGTTGAAAGTGGACTTGATCAAAACATTTCACACCCCAGTTAGGATGGACAATTCAGCATCTCCAGTCTACCTAAACTAGGTGTCTTTAGACTGTGAAAGGAAACCAGAGTACCTGGAGAAAACCTATGCTGAGAACATGGGAACCTAACACAGAAAGGCCTCTTGACCCAGCTGAGGCATGAACCAGGGACCACCGAGTCACTTTGCTCCCAGACTTGTTGATTTGTAACAAATGTAAATTACATAATTGTTATGTGAGTATAAGCAGTTACATGCCCACACACCTTAAATTGTTCTCACTGGCCATTCTGAGAATATGGACAGCACACCACTCTTAGTGGTGTAATGCAGGGTATACGAAGGTATACGGAGTATACCCACTTCTTTATTTGATGGCATGGGGTATACCCACTTCTACTTTAAAAACATAGGGGCATAAAGTAAAAGTATACCCACTTCTCCATGTACCACTACACCACTGACCACTCTGATGAATAATCAGTATAGTTATTATCTTTAACATTTGAACTGCTTACCATGTGCCATATAATGAATATAATGAATTTCTCTGGATTAAGCAAATGTTTTGCTCTGTTTTAAAATCCAAACACTGTTACTGTTGAGGTGGTCCAGATCACAAATATCTACTACAAAGAATATGTATTGTGGGCCTCTATGCTGCCTTTCACCACATACACATCTAACACTCACAAGTCAAAACCTTGTAAGCTGCCTATTTTTAAAGTATTTTTGGGTTCGCAGGATACATTCTAAGGATGCCCTAAAATGCTGCATTCGTCTACAGTGCCTTAAATGCTGTAGGGAGACCAAAACGGGCCCCCAAAATCCTGTCGATGTAAGCAATATAGAAATGAGGCCCTAAAATGGTCCACAAGCCCACAAATGGTTCATGCGACTTTGCTTATGTCCATAAATATCACAAAATGATGTCTACATATGGCGTAACAGACTCGGTTTTGAAACACGGTTATAAAAACACAACAGGAGTAGAGAAGTAGATCTAATTAGAAAACGCGTCCGAAGCCTGTCATCCTCCACACATACAAAAACCCGCATCCATCATACAGGCCCATTGCTAGTAAAAACGCTAAATAAACACACACACTTACTCTGCGTTAAAGCCATTGACGTGCAGGATGCGCATCTGTTTGACTATGGTGCTCTTCCCGGACTCTCCAGCGCCTTTAAAATCACATAAAAACACACGAGACATGATGCATATGCTAACTATAAGCACATCCAGAGCAAAGAGATGATCCGTTTTTGGATACTCTTGAATATATCCAGTTCGCTGAACAGTTGATTATGTTGATACATACGCATCCGTTTCAAATGCATCAGTTATGAATTGTTCCTGTCTTACCTAATAAGAGCAAGCGGTGTGTGGCTTTATATGCCTGTCTCTCTTTCTGTAACTGTTTCTCGATCTTTTTATTCGCCTCTCGTTGCGCTTTCTCGTCGATGCGCTGGTCTTCCGTTTTGCTGTTTCCCAAACAGCCCATCTTTGAAGCCTTTCTCCTCAATCACGCACTAAATGATAATATCTCAAATCGCCCCTGTGATGACTTCAAATGTATCGAGTTAAGAAACGGGGCGAAAATCCTTGTGCCACGAAGAAAGATTTGGCGTTAACCCTGCACAGACCTGCGCGATGGATTCAATCCGACCCTTTCGACATATTCATGATCGATGCAGGAAAATCAGGCATGAAGCGCTTGAAGCTCAGATCTCTTTCTCTCCTCTCGTTACTTTGCTGTAATGTATGTTTGTGTTTGCGTGCCTTTAACTCAGCACTGCCTCTCTCTGTGCTTACAGGAAGTGACACTTCACATTCAGCCTGCTGATCTCAGGTCAGCCCTGCTCGGCTCCTCAGATCATTTGGCTTTCAAGCTTATGCAATCATTTTATCAGTGCTAAGTGACTTTATTACAGAGACTCTTAATCAATCTCTTTCTTATTTACATTTGAAGACAGATATTATTAGGAGTATAACATGGTGTAAACAGCTAAATAAAATCAAGCAGTTTTACTACAAAAATTAACAGAAGAGCCTGGGATTAGTTAATGTAGTAACAGTTTAAAAATGTTAATTTAATCCTATATAATACAGGCACATTGACTCAGTCTTCGCTAAAACAAAGGATTTACATTAATTGTTATTGATCTGAAATTTGCCCAGATCCCAAATTAAGGGAAGTTTTTTCATGATGGGTTGTAATAATGGTTGTTATAACACTTTTCAGCATCAAAACAATTTCTGGCTAAAATAAATTATAAACTGTATAAATTGCAACATGCCAAAAACATTCAACAACAATACATTACAATTTTTGGTTTTAAGGGATAAAAATGTAACTAGTTTAAATGGGAAAAGCATTGTATAAAGCAGCCGCTATCAAGCATTTCTGCATTTTTAAAAGTCAAAGGGACATTGAACAGAAATATGATAACACACTAAACACAGTTCTGTCTAGGGTAGAAATGCTACAGTGCAGTGCAAATACAGTGCATGTCATGCAAACTAGCTGCTTACTTTGCATAAAATGTTTTCACAGGTCAGTGTATAACTGCATATTGCCTAGATGTAAATATATCTATGTATTAAAATATATGTATGTATATGTCTATTGTAAATAATGCAATATCAAAGTGGTTTAGATTTATTTTAATCTAAATTAAAAACCTATTTCATCCTTAAAGTTTACCAAAGCATTAAAATGCTGTCATCATTTACTTACCCTTGTGCTGTTGAAAACCTGTGTGAGTTTCTTTATTCTGATGAACCCATGAGAATATATTGATATATGATGGTAAGCACACAGTTGGTGATGCCCCAATGACTTCCACAGTATTTGTTTTTCAAAAAATTCCGTAGAAATTGCAGCTGGGTTGCCGGTAACTTACCGTAGATTTAAATTTATGTTTTTTACTGGCAACATTTTGTTCAAAGTTAAATGAACATTAAACATTTACAAGTCTTTGTCTTTATAGAGTAAAACTAAAAAAACTGTATCAAGCAAAACATTCTGGGAAACAAAATCTGAAGCAAAAAACAGAAAAAGGCTGATGATGATTTCTGGTTTCCAGAATGCTTTGCATGGGCTGTTATTGTATAGTTTTATTCTGTAAAGATAAAGACTTGTTAATATTTAAAATTTATTTAACTTTGAACAAACTCTTGCCAGTAAATAACATAAATTTATATCTATACGGTAAATTACCGGCAACCCAGCTGCAATAACATTGAAATTTCTACGGAATTTTTTTACAGTGTACTATGGAAGTCAGTAGGTACCGTCAACTGTCTGCAAACCATTATTTATCAAAATATCTTCTTTTGCATTCATCAGAAACAAGAAACTCATTCAGGTTTAGAACAACATAAAAGTGAGTAAATTGTGAAATATCTCTTTAATGTTAATGGTATGTTCTTAATATCTGGGAAAATATGTAAGAATTCTTATTACACCACCAGATACAGAGAGGTGAAGGCTGAAAAAATTCTGGTGTGAAATATGAAAATGAGATGCAAAGTTGAAAGGGTTTTAATAGTGTCCGTTTAATGCAAATCATGTACTGACATACAGTATGACTCCAGGCTAGAGAGCAGAATGAAAACTTTAAAAATAAATGTTGTAGTCTCCCCCTTGTGGACATCATTAGAAATTGCCAATCAATAAAAATATTTTTTGACATTTTGTTTTTTATAATGTGTTTGTATGAAATTATGCTTTTGTTTGTTTGTTTCAAAACTTAATAAGCAATTCTTCTCATAAATAAAATATTACATAGGCTGCATTTTTAGAGTCAGAATAGAAGAAATCCTTTTCCAAGACATCACATAATTTTGTGCATGCAGAATAGCAACTTCATGTACTCGATTCAAACTGCATTTAAAAAACTGCCATGCTTGGTTGTTCTTTGCGTTTGTGTGTTTTTTTGTGTTTTTTTTTCATGTAAAGCTGCTTTGGAACAATGAACACTTTAGAAATGTGCTAATCAAATTGAACTTAAATGTGTTAGCAGCACAAAAGGCCATAGGGTTTGAACCCAGGGAGCACACATACTCTCAGAGTTGCTTCTAGCCATTTTGACGCCCAAAGCGAAACCCCTATTGGCACCCTCTCAAACAAGATCATACAATATTACATGTAATAATACATACAAAAAACACCAATCCTGTAAAAATGATGTGATCATGTAACACTCAAATCTGAAATGCATTAAATTTAACAAAGCAGTTAAAAAAAAAAAAATCATTGTCTATTAAAGGTTTAAAAGGGAAAAAGAATTATCAACAAACAATGTACTTTTTACTGAACCAATTTTGACCTTTGAACACTTTGATCTAATGGTGTTGTTGAGCACTATAAATGCAAACTTAACATGTAATTAATGATCAGGCAGTAACTGATAGCCCTCTGATCCAATGGCATATAGGCATTAGATTGACAGTAGGCCTAATGGTGCTATAGGGAAACGGTGGGGGCAACAATCACATAGGGTTGCTGAGCAATAACGTCTTGGGTTACGTAAGTAACCCTGGTTCCCTAAGAGGGAACAAGATGCTGCGCCGCCATAGTAATGCTTTAGGGAACGCCTCGGCAAGACTGATCTGAAGTACGTGTAACACATATTCAATAATTCCGCGACCGTAAACCTCCTTGGTGATTAATATAGGAAACCATCAATGTGTTGTCCGACAAGACAAGCACATACTGGCCCCTCAGGTCTGGAAGGAAATACCTGAGACCAACCATACCACCATCATTTCCAGGCAATTATGTACCATAGCTGATGATGTGGTTTTCAGCGATTTTGACCCTGTCAGCCTTCCATAATCAACCTGTGAGAGACGTGTCTGTTGTCAGCCTCACACGCTGATAACACTCACCCAGCACAAGACCTTGGCTTTCTTCACATTATCGGAGTGGGTTTCCCGTTGGGGAAAAACCCTTGGTCTTTAGCCACCACTGTAGGGGTCTCATATTCATATAACCATTGTCTCCATATGGGCTCTTCCAGTGAGTGAGGTTTGGTCTTCGAAGTGCCCTTTCTTAATACCTTAATACAGCGGTGGAAATAAATAAGTATTTGACACATCAGCATTTTTATCAGTAAGGGGATTTCTAAGAGGGCTATTGACAAAAAATTTCCTCCAGATGTAGCCATCAAGCCAAATATTGAATTCATACAAAGAAATCACAGAAAGAGAACCTTTTGGTTACGTATGTAACCACGGTTTCCTGATGGAGAGAACAAGACTTTGTGTCCTTCGTGCCACAGCACTGCCCATTCCGCTAATGCGAGCCTCATCGAGCTCCTCAGACACAAGCATCGAATGGTGCATGGCATCTCCTTTTATGCACGTAAGTGTGGGCGAAGACTGGTACCATTGGTGTAATTTCATTGGCATTTTACACAAAAGTCAGGCCAGATTGGCTTTCAAGAGCACACCCCATACTGTTGTCATCGACACAATGTCTTATTCCCTCCACCAGGGAACCGTGGTTACATACATAACCAAGAGGTTATTATGGTAAGAACATAATTTTATATGAAGTAGCCACAAATTGAGTATGTTTACTATAGTTTAATAATGATTATTTTTCTTAAATGATCACAAGTGCAGTGCTTTGATAAATATTACATATTAATTATCATGAAAAAACGTGTTCAAAACACAGGAAAGCTGGTTGTGGCAATACTTTTTGGCAAATCACACATACCACCTTCTGTCCGACCCCCTTGGCTACGCGCTTCCCTTTTAAAAGTTGTTATTCTTGCAGAAGTTTCAGTGGGTGCCTTTAAACAAATGTGGGTACTTTGTATAAAAGTTTGAGCTCTCTAGCTTGAAAATTCGGTGAAAAGTGTTAGAAGTTACAACCATACCCGGCTGATCTCCCTTCTGTTTTATCAACTGGGTTTTGCCATTCCTTACCAGCATACATTCGACTCATTTAGATTTACTTCTTCTTTAATCAGTTGAAACTGCTGCGGCCTTCAGCTCTGCTTGTCTTTAGACTGCATTATTCAGCATATTCTCAGTTTCCAGCCTTTAAACAAATATATTCTGGTAAAAAAATAGCATAAGTATTATATAAATCATCCAGTTGTGTTTTAAGGTAATGTGTTGTTGCTATTTTGGGTTTGCTGCTTTGTCATGGTGGGGTCCCCCCTATAAGACTTGATTAAATTCAAGCGCTGGTACAGACAATCTTTTACAGCCCTACTTTAGCTCCATTTATGGTAACCTGTAAAAACATAAAACAAAAACTCTTTTAGTTTTGAGTGGACTTTAAGGGTTCTTTACATTGTAAAATAATGCACAAATGCTACAGTAAAAACCTTTTAAATTAACTGGAAATACCCTTCACATATCCACCTTCTCCTCACTTCTCCAAGAAAGGCGCCAGCGATTTCAGGTGAGTGATTTCTTGTAGAATGCTTTGCTGCTGGATATGTAAAAATGACCTATGGCAGGAAATTGATTTGTATGTCACAATATGCTAAAAGAGAAGTTGAGATGATATATTTATATATATGAGCTAATGAGCTAATCAATATTGAAATTATGTCATCATGTTGGAAAAACTCTGCACCTTACAAAGCAGACTTTATTTAATTTCAAAATGACCATATAAAATATATTTATTCATATGATAGAAAAAAGAGAAATAAATGAACATAAAAAACACAAAACATCACCAGTTAAACAATATCTCCATCTTCACAAAGACAATAAAGCTCCATTCACACACCATTTACATTCAAAATCAAGCAAGTTCCCTGTAATATGAAAACATCTGTGCTTCACTCTTATTTGAGATTCAACCAAAGCGGGAAATAGATGAAAAACATATATTCCGCCCATCAGCAGCCAATCTTTAAGATTTCCAAATGACCAGCTTGGCTTGTCCAATTACAAAGTTTGCAACTGTGCACTGCTGACTGTGTGCTCTTGAATATTTACACCCATAAACAAAAAGTATCTTATCAAAAACAAAAACCACCCAGTATTTTTCCTAAAAAAAGAAAACAATGGGACCAATTTGAAACACTCAGTGAAAACATGAAAGACAGATTCAAGTGCAGAACAGAAAAAGCAAGCAGGTGAAACATTCATGTTAAACTTAAAAATCTGAGTGTTGGTGGGCAAAACACAATGCAGTAACCTTCACTGTAAGTCCCCAGATTGTATAAAAAGCCTCCAAGATGTAGAAACCATTAGAAAATTACTCCATTAATATCTCCTTAATATTCTCCAAATAATCAACTTTGATACAAATTTGATAGAGGTCTTACTACAGTGTCAGGGTTTGTGGGGAAACTGGCCACCTGGGTACGAGACAGTCACAACCTGGAGAGGTTTGCAATCAGTAGTTCGCTGTCGGCAGAGGATAATGACTTTGAGGAGGGAATTGTGTTGATGGAACCTGTGACTAACATGGAGAATAACAGAGGTACACTCCCTGAACATCGCCTAAACCCATCCAGTCCCTCTGGGCCAATGGTAACTGTGAATAATGGGACGGAGGATCACATGAGCCTTGAGACTTAAGCAAAGGTTCCCCACAAACCCTGACACTGTAGTAAGACACTCAGCAAGGGCTACAGTGGGTCAACATAGTAACCCATTCCATCTGCCTAGAAATGAGTAGGTCAAACTAACTCAATTGATGGTACACTTCCAACCCCTGGTCCCTTGTTAGTAACATTTAGACAGTGGGAATAACTAGAATGGGGCTATCTTCACCGGGATGGTGAGCTTTCAAAGCTGGGGTGGATGTGACCAGATTAAGTATCTTTAGGATAACAGGAAGGCACTATATATGGGTGATTCTTCAACTAGGGGCACTTTTAGCCTTGTGAATTTGAAATTAAAAAACTTGCTCAAAAGTCACGTAACACAGTCTGATAAGTTTAAACAATTTGTCTAGTTTTAAGGTCTGTAAGAGGGCAAACTTAGATTTCCAGAGAAATTGTTAATATTTTACATTTTTCCAGACCTGTTATAAACAAATGTCATTTCCACCACATCTCAATATACAGTTGTTATTTAATAATATAATTACTTATGCCACTCCAGAATTGTCTAAGATTATTTTTGTGAGTAGTTTTACCATTTTTTCACAATGTACAATTATTATACATTTGTCAACGAGATAAATTAACTGCCATGAGGACCAAATGCTGAACTGTTCACCTGTCACACTCTTAACTTTTGAAATATTTTTTTAAAAATGTGTGTGGTGATGGAAATGACAGGGTGGTGGTGGAAATGACAAGGTGTTGTGGAAATGACAATGAATTAATGTGAACGTAGAGAGACAGTATAGAAATTCCTTAGAAAAATTATTAAACTCATCACACTCTTTAAACTCAATTTTAAAGTCATTAAAGATTACCACACCTGTTTTTTTATTTTAGAGTTTGAGTCTCCTCTGTCCCCCTCCCGCTTTACCCACTTCCTAATTGTCAGCTGATGACATTTGCTAACTTTTTCATCAACAAAACATAATCCATCAGCATCCAATTTTCTACGCCACAAACCTCAGGACACACTACACTCATATACCACATCCATTTTTTCTCTTTCTCTTCACTGACTGACACTGAAGTTACTAAGGGTGTACCTGATGTGCGTTTGACCCTCAAAGCCTGGTTCGTTTGACTCACACATATCATCAACACCTCACTGCTCACGGCACATTTCCATCCACGTTTAAGCAGGCGTTGGTCATTCCATTGCTTAAAAAAAGCCACACTGAACCCCTCACTCACGGACAGTTATTGACCTGTCTCACTCATTCTGTTCATTGCGAAAACACTTGAAAGAGCTGTTTACAACCAAGTACCTTCCTTTAAGTCACTGAACAACCTACTAAATAACAAGCAGTCGGGCTTCAAATGCAACCACTCCACGAAACAGAACTGCTATTGGTCACAGAAGCATTACGGCTAGCTAAGGCAGACTCTAAATCCTTGGTTCTGATTCTGCTAGACTTGTCGGCAGCTTTTGACACATTCAATCATCAGATACTACTAGCCACCCTATTGTCGCTAGGGATCACAGGCACTCCTCTCCAATGTTTCAAATCGTGTCTCTCTGAAAGATCCATCAGGGTGCCATACAGGGACATGCTGTCCACAGCTCACAAAATGGTCACTGAGGTCCCTCAGGGATCAGTGCTTGGTCCACTCCTTTTCTCCATCTACACAACATCCTTAGGACCTATCATACAGGCACATGGCTTCTCCTACCACTGCTATGATGACACCCAGATCTTCTTTTCATTTTACCCAGATGATTCCACCATAGCAGCACGCATTACAGCCTGCTTAGAACACATATCGGCTTGGATAAAGCAACACCACCTCCAGCTGAACCTAGCCAAGACTGAGCTGCTTCTATTATCGGCACAACTTAAGATATAGCACGACCTATCCATTCATCTTGGCAACACAACCATTAATCCTTCCGAAACTGCCAGAAACCTCAATGTCGTCTTTGATGACAAACTGTCCTTCACTGATTACATTGCAAAGACAAGCGCAGTCGTGCCGATTTGCGTTATACAAATTTTAGGAAGATACGGCCACTCCTTACGGAGCATGCAGCACAACTTCTGATCCAGGCCCTGGTAATCTCTAGGCAGGACTACTGCAATGCTTTTTTTGCTGGCCTTCCTGGACGGTCAATCATACCACTCCAGTTAGTTCAGAATGCAGCAGTGACATTTCTGTAGTTTTTTGTGAAAAAAACTGATTAGCTTTGAAATAATACTTAGCATTTCATGTATGCAAAATACTCTTATTTCATTTTACATTTTTAGCTTTGTAAAAACACCCTTAAAGTTACAGCATGTTTGGAAATGACGTATAATAAATGTTTTTACTGATCAAGCAATATTTACCCTGACTTTTTCTTTATTTGTTGTTAATGAAAATTTTAATTTCCTCCATATCCAGCATGTTCTCTAATGTCACTGAACATTTCCATGGAAACCCACTAAACAATCTTTCACACAAACTTTTTAAAGGCACATTACAGTGTTGTGGTGGAAATGACACCAATACAGTGCGACAGCTATATTTTGTATAAAAAGTTAAATTAATAGTGATCTCACATTAAATATTATAATGAATTTTTATTATTTTACTAGTGCTTAATTCAGGTACATTAATAGTTACCAGTAATTCATATTTTTAAACTGTATTTTCATTGTTGAAATGTAAAAGTCTGGGTGTGCGACAAGGAGAAAACAGTGAATTTGACACCTATTAGGAGTTTAAAAAGTATTAAAAAATCATAATAGAAAGGTCCTAAATTTTTTAAAGGTGGTTTTATTGTAAGTTTGACAAAGAAAGAGGAATTTGTCAAAAATTATATGTATTTTTAAAAATATGACCCAAGTACATAAAAGTGCCCGTAGTCTAAGAGTCACCCATATAGGGTGTGGCTTAGAATTAGGAAGTAGATAAAGCAGCGTGTAAGGCAGTGTTCTTCATTGCGCGGCTCGCGAGTGAATACAGTGATATGATCATGCAGGCATGAGCTTTTTCTGTCTTTTCTGCTCCGGAGGCTAACCAGATCAAGATGCACGTAAATAAGCGTGTTCAATCGCATGCAGTGCTTGCACAGAGCGAACGCCATATGACATCAAAGTATCGTGAAACCAAACTGTGTCACGGTTAATCCGTGTCATGTCTTGTCTCTGTTCCGATTGTTATCACCTGGACATTCATTGATTAATTACCTGCCTCATCACACCTGTTTGTCATTTAGTCTGTGTGTATATATACCTCTGTCTTCTGTTTGCTCACTGCTGGATCATTGATATTGATACCCTGTCTGTTTCCTGTGTTCATGTTCCTGAGTTTCTGTGTTCACCTTGTCAGCCATCGTGTGTTTATTATTAAATGTTATTTATTTGGAACCTTGCGTTTGCGTCCTGTCTCTCCAACCCTGTCGTGACAGAATGATCCAGCCGTGCTGGACGCAGCAGGTTCACAGAGGGCGGCTCCCCCAGGAGTTTCGTCGTGGGGGAGTAGTGACATCGGGGTTCATTCCCCATCAGCCCCGATGTCTCTTGGGGACCATCGTGAGCGATCGCTCGCTCCTGCGGGTCTGCGGGAGGAGGATCGGCCCAGGCGGTCCCCTAACGGTTGAGTCGTCGTCGACGGTCCCTCGGAGGACCACCATCCTGCTCGGAGGGGGATCCGGAACGGACCACGCCCGATCATTTCCCCGGGGTGGCTACCGAGGGTCTCCGTTTCCGCGAGGGGATGGGAGATGATTTCCGGGGGCATCTGATCGTCGACGATTTCCAGGAGGGGGGTAATTCGTCTGCCTCGGTTCTCGGAGCGATCGCTCCGGTTCTCCTGGCGCAGTCCGGCCAACCGTCCCGTTGGTCTCATCCCGCGGCTGCCGGCTTCGCCAGGGTCCCCAAGCCCTCCACCCCTCCCTTGGACTCTCGCTACCAGACTTTGTTTTTGTTGTGTTTTATGTGAGTGTCTGGTAGCCACTCGTAGAGGGGAGGGTAATGTCACGGTTAATCCGTGTCATGTCCAGAGGTGGGTAGAGTACCCAAAATCTGTACTCAAGTAAAAGTACAAGTACTTATACAAAAATGTACTCAAGTAAAAGTAAAAGTATCAATCTGATTATTTACTTGAGTAAGAGTAAAAAAGTATTAGATGAAAAAACTACTCAAGTAGTTAGTTACTCGTTACTTCTGATCTGATAGAGAAGTAGCGCAAAAGCACTGAATTTCAGACTTCTTGGAGGGTTTTCACAAACCTCTCCTTAAGAGTCTCATTGTTCTGCTTATATACAAGTAAGCAGCCTATCTCAGTCCTGCAATGGGTACATTAACATCACATAATGTGTCGTTTGAGAAAAAATCTCAAACACACACACACACACACACACACACACACACACAGATGTTTTTCTGACGGTTAACTCTGTATTTATTTTCATGTTCACAACACAAACTTGTCAGCGTCTGCCTTTAAACATGCAAACAGTAAACAAATAAGAACGTGTGTGTCTGTTTGTTATCATGTTTTTACATGAATAGGTTATTTTCATTGCCATTAAAGTGCAATTACTGAACATAAACAGGAGCTGAATAAAAATGATCATTTTAGAATTTCATATGGAACTTACAGTATCTGTTTTTGCAAATCATCTCTACATTTATTATAATTTATAATACATGTTTCTTTCAAATCAATCTTTATTCTTTTATTTTTATTCATTCATTCTTTAGGAAGGATTTAAATAAAATACAATCCCGTTTTTATTTGAATGTATTTTCTACACATTAGTGAGGTGTCCGGATTTGTGTATAAATGCAGTCATTACATTATGCTGTTAAGTTTGTTTAGTTGTGGGGAAATGATATGGAATTGGCAGATGTGAACGGGCTGTTTGTATGGTTTAACTTACATTAGGATTTGTAATCGCTTGCACAAGAGTGCATATGGCAAAAAAACTCTGACAGTGTGTGAAATGACCATTAATACTGTTCAAATAGACAATACTGTGACACTTACTTCAGGCTGGATCTTGAATTCCTGTTCGCTGAGATGTCCGCTCGTTTATTGAACAAAACACGCATCACATTATGAAACTATTCTTTTTGACCTCTTGGAGTGAAAACATAGACCGAACTTGAAGCCACGCATGATCTGCCTCCGATAACTCGCACAACGCACACGCGCCCTCATCTGCTTCTCCTATCCCCTACGCGGCCGCGCGCGCTAAAAATGTACTTGAGTAAGAGTAAAAGTACCCATCCTTAAATTTACTCTAAAAGTACTAGTTACCCGAAAAATGTACTCAAGTAAATGTAACGAAGTAAATGTAATTCGTTACTACCCACCTCTGGTCATGTCTTGTCTCTGTTCCGATTGTTATCACCTGGACATTCATTGATTAATTACCTGCCTCATCACACCTGTTTGTCATTTAGTCTGTGTGTATATATACCTCTGTCTTCTGTTTGCTCACTGCCGGATATTGTCATTGATACCCTGTCTGTTTCCATGTTCCTGAGTTTCTGTATTCACCTTGTCAGCCCTCGTGTGTTTATTATTAAATGTTATTTATTTGGAACCTTGCGTTTGCGTCCTGTCTCTCCAACCCTGTCGTGACAACCTGCTTGTTATGCTTTCGAATCGCTCTCGCAGCACAGTTATGTCACTCGCCAACTGTTCTCCCTTATGAAACAAAATATATTGCAGTATATTGGAAAATATCATGCAATATATTAGACAACATATTCCCATATATGGGATTTAATATTTATATTTTCCAATATATTGAAATATATGCATAGACCATATATGTATATAAGTATGGAGGACAAGAAGTGCAAAAATTAAAAATAAATAAATAAATAAATACATGTACAAAGAAATATATAAAACAAACATAAATAAATAAATACAAAAATAAATATGCAGAGAAATATAAAAAACAAACATAAATGAGTATTGTAACTTTGATTTCTTTATTTTTGTATTAAAATATTTTTAAAACTTTTATTTATTTCTGTATTTAATTATACATTTTTATTTATTCTTTTATTCATTTCCACATTTATGTATTTATTTATGTATTTATGTGAACATTTAATTATTTTTTTACATTTATTTATTTCTACATTTATTTATTTAAACATTTATTTATTTCTACATTTATTTTTTCCACATGTATTTATTTATACATGTATTTATTTCCACACGTATTTATTTCTACATTTATGTGCCTAATATGTTAATGAGGAGGGGGCGTGTTTTTCTTCAGCCGTAGCAATGGAGCACAGAGTGGCAATGCTACAGTAGTGTATACACGTGTTCTGAGGCCACAACAGTCACATCTTTTGCTCTTACAAAATGACACGCAAGAGAAGAGCGTGGATACTGAAAATCACTTTAATATTCGCATTTCTTAATTTTGTATGAACAAAGTTGTTCATACAAAATTAAGAAACGCGAATATTAAAGTGATTTTCAGTCGCGTTTTAAACGCAATATTCAATATGCTTGTGGGCATATTGAATATTGAAACGCGACTGAAAATCACTTTAATATTCGCGTTTCTTAATTTTGTATGAACAAAGTTGTTCATACAAAATTAAGAAACGCGAATATTAAAGTGATTTTCAGTCGCGTTTCAAACGCAATATTCAATATGCTTGTGGCCATCAGTGAAAGTGTGTGTGTTTTTTCTCCTTATCGTGCACAAACCTCGTTGACATCAAGCTCTATCAATGATCTATCAGCTGCATATGGCGTTTATTAAATATGATCAGTGTATTTCATGTGCACACCCTATCGTGTCTCACTGTCTGTTACCAGACCTGTTAAAGATGCGGTTTCTGTAATGTGTGCAAGAATCCCGAACGGATGTTTATAACGCGATGTTCGGGGTGAAGAATATGCATGCTTATCCTGTAAATACATACAGAAACAGTGATATTAAATTACTTAAACAGTGATTTTTGCCATTTCGCCCACCTCTCTCAACATTCATTTCACTTGCACTACACTCAAAATCACGTCCACGCTCTTCCCTTGCGTGTCATTTTGTAAGATCAAAATATGTGACTGTTGTGGCCTCAGAACACGTGTATACACTACTGTAGCATTGACACTCTGTGCTCTATTGCTACGGCTGAAGAAAAACACGCCCCCTCCTCATTAATATATTAGACACATAAATGTAGAAATAAATACATGTATAAATAAATACATGTGGAAAAAATAAATGTAGAAATAAATAAACGTTTAAATAAATAAATGTATAAATAAATAAATGTAAAAAATAATTAAATGTTCACATAAATACATAAATAAATACATAAATGTGGAAATGAATAAAAGAATAAATAAAAATGTATAATTAAATACAGAAATAAATAAAAGTTAAAAAAATATTTTAATACAAAAATAAAGAAATCAAAGTTGCAATACTCATTTATGTTTGTTTTTTATATTTCTCTGCATATTTATTTTTGTATTTATTTATTTATGTTTGTTTTATATATTTCTTTTTACATGTATTTATTTATTTATTTATTTTTAATTTTTGCACTCCTCGTCCTCCATAGGGTCCAACAGCTGGTTTAATTAAGTGCTTGAGTTAATGTGCGCATGTAATTCTCACTGAACCCTCCAGTCCCAAGCAGAGCAACCGGCTACTTCTCCATAAAACGCTGCTTGAATGATGGGTTTATTATTTTTCTTGATGAAAAACACAACAACAAAACGATCTCGCTTATATTAAACATCATATATGTATATTATAACAAAAACGAGTAAGCACGCGGCTTCTGCCATTGTCCTGTAATTCAGCTTGCCTCACACACTCAGGAATAAATGAAATCAGACACCTGCTGCTCTGTGACGTGACGCGTTTTCAGCTCCGCTGCATTCAGGCAGCAGACACATTCAGTTGTGTGTTTGCTCTCTCTAACGAAACTAAATTATTTAATTACACGGAAATATCAAAATGAGGGTGAAAGACGGTGTCACGGTGGGCAAGTGATCTAACCGGTGAGAGGCTGAAGCATCGACTATCGCGGCAAGCCTACTATATATGTCTGAGGTCGCACGCCTCTGGAGCAACTAGGGGTAAGTGTCTTGCTCAGGGATACAATGGTGTGTCACAGTGGATTCAAACCCGGGTCTCTCACACCAAAGGCTAGTGTCTTATCCACTACGCCAGTGGTTCTCAATCCTGGTCCTGGAGGCCCCCTGCTCTGCACATTTTGTGTGTCTCCCTTGTTTAACACAGCTGATTCAAATTATCAGCTCATTAGCAGAGATCTCATTGTCCATCAGATTAGAGAGACATACAAAATGTGCAGATCAGTGGGCTCCCAGGACCAGGATTGAGAACCACTGCACTACGCCATCACCACCACCAAACACTGCATAGTTTTGGGGGCACTGCATAAGGATATTATAAGAATGTACTTCTACCATTTGACTTTCACAAAGAAAAAAATACAATGGCCTTAGTCATACATAAAGCAGATCTTATATTAGCACCACTGACCACCGCACTCACTGCTATCAAACAATCCTACACAGTGTAACATATATTCTTAGTTGTATTCATTTGCCCTCATGTTTCATTGTTTGCACCTGTTGTATGTAATCACAATCTTCATAAGTGTCTTCTCCTGTGTACTCCTGTGGTCTCCTGTGTATTTATACCCCTGCTTTAGTTCAGTCTCTGTCGGTTCTTGTTAATGTTACCTTGTGTTTGCTGTGTACTCATCATCATAATTAAAGATTCTTGTGTATTTGTATTCTATCGTCATCCTCTTCCTTGTGTACAGAGGTAGACGTGACAGCCGTCCTTCATCCTCGCTGGTCCCGCCCAGCCGTCCTTCATCCTCACTGGTCCCGCCCAGCCGTCCTTCATCCTCACTGGTCCCGCCCAGCCGTACTTCATCCTCGCTGGTCCCGCTCAGCCGTCCTTCATTCTCGCTGGTCCCGGCCAGCTGTCCTTCATCCTCGCTGGGGCATAACCATCTGCCAGCTGTCTTGGAGGTGGTTTCCATGTCTCCACATGCATCCTCCAAGACCCTGACTCCGCCTCAGTCCTCTGACCCATCAGCTACACCTCGGGTCAAGACTCCTACACCTCCACCATGGTCCATCCTCCTTTCAGCTCCACCAGGATTCCTCATCCTTCCGGCTCCGCCTTGGTCTGTCATCATCCCGTCCTCCTGTCTGGACTATTCCTCCAGCTACACCTCGTCACGCCGTCCTGCCGGCTCTGTTGGGCTCTTCCCTCCCTCCGACTCTGCACGGGGTTCCAGATCCCCGTCTCTTCCTCAGTTGCCAGAACTGTTGGCTCCACCCTGGCCCTCCAGCACCTCGGCTTCCCCAGGGCTCTCTGACTGCTTGCCTCCGCTCTGGTCACCTACTACACGGCTGTCGTTACGCTTCCCTTTGACTGATCTCTGGCAATCTATCAGGCTCTTCCTTCTTCTGGCTCCTTCCTGGCTCCTCCCACCGTCATCACCACCCCAGTGTTACGATGCGGGGCACGCCTAGGGAAGGGTGGGGTGGAGTACTGTAACATATATCCTTAGTTGTATTTGTTTGCCCTAATTGTTTGCACCTGTTGTATGTAATCACAATCATCATTAGTTTCTTCACCAGCCATGGGTGTGAGACCGTGTTACAACCAGTGTACTCCTGTGGTTTCCTGTGTATTTATACCCCTGCTTTAGTTCAGTCTCTGTCGGTTCTAGTTAATGTTAACTTGTGTTTGCTCTGTATCCCTAATTGTCATTAAAGATTAGTTTTTACTTGTATCCTCTGTCCTCATCTTCATCGTGTTCAGAGGTAAACATGACACACGGACACCACGGCATCAGGCATACATTTACAACCATGCCTGAGTGTTACCCACGAGAAATCTCCCGCATCCCCCATTTTCCCCACCCGCTGACCAAAGTCAGTAATAAACAGTATTGCTTATAACCTACAGCTGATAAAATAATATTTAGTTTAGAGAAAGAAAAAGAAAATCTCAACAGAGAGTTACTCTGGCTCACGCCAACCGGCCCCGTGAACTCAATTCCAGCATGCACAGAGAGAGAGAGAGATAGAGAGAGAGAGAGAGAGAGAGAGAGAGAGAGAGAGAGAGAGAGAGATAACAAAGGCAATGTTCATTTTATGTTTTGAGTTAATGATGGGGGGGTGTTGGTTGTTGGGTGTTAACTGGGCAGGGACATTTTTTACCTTCTGCCTGGATATCACTTTTTTTTTTTGATGCACAAAATGTTGTAAAATGGGTTTAATACACCTATACCCTTCTTTCATCATTTACTTCACTACAATTCATTACAAATCTGTAAAAAATTTCAGCAGAACACAAAAGAAGATATTTTAAAGACAATTTGTAGACAAGCAATCAAGCCAATGACTTCCACTTCTCAAATAATTCTTATTTGTGTCTCACAGAGAAATAGTCGAATACAGGGTTTTAACAGCATGAGGATAAATAAGTAAAAAATGAATGGTAAACTATTTAGTTGCACAGCTGCCAAGAAACAAATCCGTAACAAAATTACATATTAAATTATTAATCTACTAATTCTGTATTGGATAAACGATAAGGAGTGTGCATTACCCACTGTACTTTTGGGCAGATAATGTAGTTTAGTTAGGGAATCCCTGACACTGATGGTGTTTTCATTCTCTTTGGTTTTGCACACTAGTATGTTTTTTTTTCTTTGTTTGCCACCCCTTTTCTCTTCCTTGTCTATGTGTGTCATTATGACATGAACATGTTATCTATTTAGTGAAAATGAGTGTCTGTGAGATGCAAGATTGCTGACCACAAATAAGCACAAGGACCACCATATGCACATGCCAACCGTACAAAAAAGACAGTCATGGTCAAAGGTGTAAGTTCAGCATGACTGTGGATAACATAAAACCGGATAAGTGTCGATTCCCTGGTTGTGGCTGAACTTTATTCAAAGCATGAATTGATAAGAAACTCTCTGATCAGCTGTTGTGTAACATGGCCTAATTCAACTTTGAAGCAGGCCTACATTGCTGTTTGGTTTTGAACCCCCCAAATTCTGCACAATACAATGAGTTATGTTAATAAACTAAATTGCTTTTGTAGATATGTTTTGGTGTCTGAGTGGAAAAATACTGTGAGTGAGTATAGGAGCAATACAACAAATCAGCAGTACAGAACAAAATACAGAACACACAATCAAACATACTGTGTTACAAATGAAATCTGTATTCTGCAACTTCTTAGAAGAACACTAGATGGCAACAATTTACAAATATTAGATGAAAAGCATTTACAAGTCTTTATAATGAAAAGGCCAAATAACATAACTTTCAATCTTTTGTGTAACCTAAAAGATATATTCTATAGTTAAGACATAAACGTATAGGTAATTTATAGCATGTTTATAAACATATATAACAAATATAACTAACATATATGTCCTGTGCATAAAATCTTAACAGTATGTTTTTAAGTAGGCATACATTTGTAGTCTTTATGTGATGCACATAACATGCTGTATGAATTATATATAAACTATAGAATATGAATGATCTTCACAGAAGTTCCCTCACAGAAATTTGCCCTTTGAAAGGGTTTCTGTGTGTGTCTCAAATTATGCAAACACACCTTGGTTTTGCAATTACACCAATGCATGTTTTCACTTATTATGATTTGAATGTTAATTCTAAACACTTAGATTAGCATGCTCTTAAATTTAAAAATGTGAATTCTATTTTTCAGTCAAATTTAAGTAAGTATCATTATTCCAGTGTGTTTGCCATTTCTGTACCTCACTGACATAAATTCAGGGAAGTGTCAACCATATAATGAAGATGGAAGAATGTATTCTTATAAGTCTTACTGTCAGTTTTCATTGTGATAACTTGTGGTCAAAACTCAAAAGTTTTACATGCTTTTAATATAATGTAGGCTATTTATTTCAGTAACGGTGGGAATGTACAGATTTTCTAACCAATACTTATACGTGGCTACCCAGGGAAATATTAGCTGAAATATAAATGTGTGACAACTAGCCACTGTCTCATCCATATACAGGATTGCTTTTTCCATATAAGACAAAGATTTCATTTCATTCTTTTCAGATCACATAACACAGCTTTTGCAAACGTCTGGGGTTACTGGGTTGTTTTCTGGACCGCACATGAGCTCTCAGCCATGGTTTAGACTGTGACCCTATCATCTGATAGTCCGCGCCATCGTAATAGCTAAGACGTGAGCCCTGATTGGTCATTCTTACTTCCGTTAGTCTTTTGGCATCCCCGCGCCACCTTGCGTCACTCTCGGGGCACATTCATTCATCACTTTTCTTTCAAGCAACGAGCCTCCGTCCAGGGTCCAGCTGTCCCATACACTGTATAAAAGAATAAATTAATATGGTAAGGACTTTTGTTCATTGTTAATAGCCTATTTTTGTGTCGTAAAACATGGGCTGACCGTCGATCGCTTTTCTAATCACAGTTGTATTTACGATTATGTGGTTATAATTTTGGAACGTTTCATGGATCCATAAATGAAATTTATGATGCACTACAAGTTGTTTATAACGGTTTACTATAATGTAACTTTCAAAGGATAAAGTGACAAGATGCAATCACAGTATAGAGTTAACTGCGCTGGAAAAAAGTTTTCTGGGTAGTTCGTTGTCTAGTTTGATGTCACGCAAAGGGCATTGACAAACATCACATCCTTTCCTTGCATTACTGATGCTTACATCTCTAAGAGGATTTATGCAAACTGTTATTTGATCATCCATATATTATATACATAATATACATATATACATAATTAAGTCTAGATACACAATTTCGTTACACAGTTTCACAAAAATACTCTGTAGAAATATCAAAGAGATATCTTTCTGCTTAACACCCATATTAAAACAGAGATGTGTATGTTGTATAAATCTTAGATGACATAATTGCACAGAAACACAAGAACTGTGTGTACATGAAAAATACACTTCTGACTTTACTAATGCAGAATGTAAGCTGTCGTGAAATTGTGCTGTCAGGGTGTTTTTGGTCTTTATCCTATTGTGTTGCATGGGATAACAGCATGAGAAAAAAATTTATTTGAGCAAATTTAAAGAAATATGCTGTTTTGTGTTTTAAATCGGTCACATCAATGAGGCAATAACAGTTATGCATTGGTCTTGTGCTTCCCATATCATTGTCATTAAATCTTCAGTGTATGAGCAGTAGATGAAAAATGTTCATCTTTTTTTAGTTATGATTTCAAATTAATTTTAATTAATTTTCAGTTTGCACCCAAGCTAGATAGTTGGATAGCAGGTAATAACTTGTTCAATTTCTTCCTGGACATGTAATTTCAGAATCCTTATTGGTTCTCTTCCATTCAGTTCACCCATCTGACGTTTGGACCTTTCCTGTTGTGTTCAGACATTTAAGGATTTTGGAAGTAAAAGAATTAAACATCAAAGAGTTTTGATTGCCCTCAACAATTTTGAGTCACTATTTGTGTCACCTCTTAACAGAGAGAGGGAGAGGCAGATGGAGGAAGCAATGACCTGTAAAATAAGAAGGGACACTATTATCGTTTTAATGTAGAGAGAGTTTACATTTCATTTCAGCTCTTTCTGCTGATTAAAGAGAAATTCAAGCAAGCATTTGCTCGAAAATGTATTTGTTTGATGCACTGAGGCCTGTGTGTTTCAGCATTGGGGTTAAAAACGACAAAACAAGCTCTCCCTTACTCAGAGACCATTTTGATTCATTTACATGCTTTGAATTTGCAAAAGCTTAAGTGTTTAAAGAGTCATCATACCATTCTCAGAAGGAGTGAGTTATACATCTATAATGTTCTTTGAACTGCCCGTGTGCTCTGGGATCATTTTTCTTGAAGCCAGCATACTTTGTAATCTGAATGTCTATGTGTTGCTATGTCTAGATACATAAATTGGAAATGGAAGGTCACTGAGACCCAGAGCAAACACAAAGCCTGGATTTTTTTGCTCTTGTGTTACAGAACCATTTTGAAGCAATTGACAAGCTGTTGAACTCTATACTGGATAGCCTTTTTGGAGAAAGAGGTTTGTGCCTTCTGTGTATTTTCTATCTTTATTAAGTGAAAACATACATAATATGTTCTGAACATCTCAAAAGACTTAGGATTTGTTTGCATTACACTTAAATCCTATTTGAATTTCAAATTGTGTGTTATACGACTGACGCAGTCTCTACACTTTCAGTTGCAAGTAATAAAACCTGATCTGTTGTTTCCGGGATAGTCTAGTCTATAGCCAGAGTATCTACATCAGTTGCCATAGTAATGATGTAAGGATCAGAACAACTACAAGGGGCTTTCTTATACAATGGACATTGGACAATGGCTGTCAGTGTGGAAAGAGAGCATGAAGAACTACTTTACAATTTATATAAAAACCAAGACTTTGTAGATCCGTCTCCATGTTTAGAATGTTGAACATTCTAAAACTTTTGTAATCTATGTCTGTGTGTGTGGTTGGCATGAAACGCTTTCGGGAGCTGTTTTTCCTACATCTCAAACAATTTGAAACAGGATTTTTAAGTAGTATTAGATGTAGTTATAGCTGATAGCAAACCAAGTCTAAGATTCAGGCTCCAGTCGCGCTTATGTTGCAAAAAATTGACAAAGAAAGTGATGGTGACCAGTTGTAGCACCTTATAAGTCTTTTCTCCTTGGCACCATGGACAATGTTTCTGAGCCAATCAAACAAGCTTAAGTCATGAATGCAATCTTGTTAAATCTATTCCACAAAGAATTAGGGCAGTTCTGTGGGCTAAAAGGGGGGAGGTCCAAAATTTTCCTTACCCACCATTTATTCATATTGTATACATATTTAAAGGTGCAATGTGTAGATTTTAGCGGCAACTAGCTGTGAGAATGTGAATTGGAACCAACAGCTCAGTCCACTGCTCACCTCTCCCTTTCAAAGCACATATCTAAGCTACGATACAGTAGCTGCCGCAGGACAAACATGTCGTCATCTGAGACAACATGCTGATGAAACACGCTCTGCTGAGCATTTTGTCCGTTTGGGGCTACTGTAGAAATATGGCCACGCAAAATAGCGACCCTTAAAATGGCTCATTCTAAGGTAATGAAAATAACGTTTTATTACATAAGATAATGCAAGGTCACCTTTCATTGAAGTAGCTATTTTGCGGCGAGAACGTGTAGGATCATTATACCCGTGTCATTAACAGAATGCTGCAGACACACTCACCTTAACGTTTTTTATAAATCTATTATCCTGCCAGATTAAAACAATGCAAATAACACCAGAATTAACAATTAATTTATGTACACATATCCTAAAAATTAACCTTGTGTGACTAATACGCTGTAAACCGGGTGAATTTAGATCATGATTTCGAATGTAAGTCAATGACGCTCATTGCCGGTTGGGAATACCAAGATGGCCGCTTAAACTTTGCTCTGGCTTCACCTCACGCTGTTACGTTAAGCTTTCTATGCACAATCCAGTCATTTATATAGACCAGTGGGTGGAACGGAACCACATTATGGATACAGCCAATGAATATGCCGGAAGTGTGTTAGTGGTGCTATTATTGGTGCTATATTATTAGTGTATAATGATACACCAACTTAAAACATAGTTATGTATATTATATTACATTTCTGTCAAAAGATCCTCCTAAAATTTACACATTACATTTTTAATTCACAAAATTTGCTTTTACTTTTATGAATTTGGCAGATTCTTGGGGGATTCTTGGGAAAATGACTTGCAATGCATTGAAAGTATACCTTTTATAACTATGTTTGCTCTCTGATCAAACCCGAGATCTTTATGCTGCTAATACGAGGCTCTACCAAGTGAACTATGATGAGAGTGTGTCAATGCTGTAAGCACGCCTCCCTATGTGCTATTCTTTAAAATAACAGAGGGCAAATAAGAGTAAATAAGCTTAAACCAACAGGAATTAGCACTGAGTAGTATTTGCTGGAAAAACACTCACCCTTTAGAAACAAATTGAGAATAAGTTAGTTTTATGTAAGTAACTGAACTGTGTTGAAACTCAACCATATTAATACAGGTCTGACAGCAATATGCTGCTGCTCTGTGAAAAACATGGCCTTTGTTTTCACACTGTGCAGAAGGTATTATATTTTATTATTTTTTTAAACCCCTGGGAAGGTGCACCCCACATTAAAAACAAAAAAGCTTGATGTGATGCCTATAAGTGAAAAACCTTGAGAGAAATATTAACAATGTGCTATTAAGCAAATATCCATATAAAATTGTTCATAAAGGTAATATAACTGTTAAAAGAAGTTTGTAATAGACTGTAAGATTGTAATACCATTTAGCCAGTTACTAAGATACATGAAAGGTACTGTAACATATTAACAAGATTAATATTTTAAACATTTAAATGTTAGTTAATAATGTACATGTAGTATTTATAATAATACTATTAAAGAACTACTATCGTCTGATTCACGAATTTACATTTCCTTTGGTGTGTAAGTGTGTATTGGTACATGTTAACGATATGCAAAAGGTACAAACCCCAAGGTAAGCGATGACACGAGTTATCGGTTCCAACATAAATCTCTTTTCTTGGACTACAACAAACACGGATTGTAGGCAACAGTTTACTTCCTGTGCCTGTTGACGTGGACAAGGCCGACATTATCATAATAAGTACACTTTGAGCCCCTTATTAGCAATTGAACATACTGTAACTGCTACAGCCAACCCGAGTATTACTGCTGACCATGCCCATCCCTTTATGGCCACAGTTTACCCATCATCTCAGTTATCAGTTAAATGGGCTGTATGTAGTTTTCAGAGGCCTCTAGCGGTGATGTTTCAATTTGCAACCAATAAGTTTACAAGCGCATGCTCGAACTCATAAGCGACGGCCAGACTGAGATGCTACAAACCGGAGAAAGCACCACACAACATGCTGGAAACTCAGGTAAACTCCAACTGCAACGTTAAATTGACTGCATTTAGCCTATGTTATGTGGTGTTACATAAGTACATTTACGGTAAGACAACAAAAACGGTTAGTGAACTACACTGAACAATTTCAGTATAACAGTAAAGCCCGGTATACACTGTGCTATTTTAAATAGTCCTTTAGGATTGTTGCTTGCCACACTGTGCGATCAATATTGTAGTTAAGTCCATGTCACACTGTATAATCTCAGTTTCCATCAATGTCAGACTGTACGAGTTTAAAGACTTTTAAAAAGCGGACGCACGCAAACAAACAAGTCCGCAGTTTTACATCATCGATCGACGATGGCTTGGCAAACACACGCTAAAGCGAAGGCTAGCAAACCGAAACAACATCTAAAAAACTAAAGCACATAATCGAAATATATTTTACATGCTTTGTAGTAATGTTAGCTTACCTGTCCAAAAGGATGAACGCCAACTCCGTATTCGTTTTTATACCCAAAACAAAGCGGAGGTTTCTCCATAATTCAAATGCCCTGCCGATGTTAATCCGTGTTTTTGTACGAAGTTGATCCAATTCACGTTTGGCTTTACGAGCTTCAGCAGATAATTTTTTCCTTCACAATATGTGGAGTTTGTGTTGGAGTCTCTGTTGTGTTGGGAGCAGGTTGTTTCAGTCTGTTATCAGACGCTTTGCAGTGAGTCGAGGTTAAGTGCAATGTCAGTAGACGAGGCGAGGGACTCGGGAGCACGCATGCAGGTGACGACACTGGATTTCGCGCCAAATCCGGCCCGGTACTTTCACATAAAAATAATAATATTTTTTTTCAGAGGTAATAGCAAAACCCGCAAAGTGGATCATTTTAATGTGAGATTACAACCCCTACACACAAAGGCAATTGAAAAGGGATTCGTTTAAGTAGAAACACTGTGGACAGCTCCTTTAACGGTTAATGTTCAGATAGCAAGCTGCCTTGTTAACAAGCTGCGGTGTGTATAACATCCCCACATATACACACAAGTGCAGGCCAATGTTTCAAGGTTTTTTTGGCTGTGATGCCGGTGAGGAGCTCAGACTTGCAGGCATGCTTCATGTGACCGCGGTATGGCGGTAATCTGGTTACAGTCCCAGGCCTACTCTTAGCAGAATAACAAACCGTGCCACAAAGCTCAAATCATCTCAAACTGTTTTCTTGAGTATAACTATGAGTTCACTGAACTCAAATGGCCCTCGCGGTCATCACAAGAGCAGCTTTGGAATGTGGTGGAACCATATCATGAATACAGCCAATGAGTCTGCAGCAAGTGTGTTATGAGGCCATGTCAATATGGACCGACATATCACAAAAAAATGAGGGAGTATGTTATGAGGGGGTATGAGGGGTCCAACCTTGTTCTAGGAACTAAGGCGTAGCTAATAAAGTGGTCTGTATGTTAACTGTATGCTTTATCAACACACCAAAGGCAAAACCTTGAAGATGCATGGTTGTGAAGATGCCTGGCTAAAATTTGCCATTTGTCTGTTGTGTATGTAATACATTGGTGTGTTTTTTGTGTTAGATACTCGTGTGAGAGGATGGCTCCTGTTGGATTCCTACACCCCAACCTTCTTCCTCACCATTACCTACCTCTTATTAATCTATATGGGCACAATATACATGAGAAACAGACCAGCATATTCACTGAAAAATGTCTTACAGCTGTATAACTTCTCTCTCACCTTGTTGTCTTTCTACATGCTGGTTGAGGTAAGCAAGAATATGTGCGCGAGTATCTCATAGTAGCAAAACAACTGATCTGTTAGTGCTGGTGTCCAGTATGCTTTGACCAGTTCATGCCTTATGTTTTGTGTTTCTTTGTGTATATGTGTGTTTGGTAGCTGATATCAGCAGTCTGGTCTGCAGGTTATCGTCTGCAGTGTCAGGGACTGCATGAAGCTGGTGACGCAGACATTAGGGTAAGTAAATGAGGATTCCATCATTTCTTTTGTACTACCCTATCAGATCTTGTTCCAAATAAACAAGAAGTTGTATATTTCTGTAATCATGGGCGTCGGAACCCAAAAAAATGTGTGTGGTTCCAAAACATTTACTGGAGTAGATGTAATTTTCTTGTATTCTGATGTCTTTTAATTAAACAATTGCTTTTATAGCTTAAAAACTTTGTGTACCTTGTTCTGTCGTGGCCAAGAGTGCAGCAGACGAAAGTAGTTACATTTGGAATAGATTTGAGGAAGTCAAGGCTGTAACTTGAACAGAGTTTAACCCTTGTGCATCCTTGAGGACATTTTTGTCTTTTATAGTTTTGTTTTTTGATAACTTTGCCTGCGTTAATGCTAACTGCATTAAATTTGCCACAGGTGTGTATTTTTATTGGAATTTTAATATTTCACCTTCATTTCATTTAAAAAATTTTTATATTAGAAATATTTTCTACTAGGTACACAAAATACTTCCTCTCAGGACCTTTTGGACAAAAATGTCCCCCATTGAAACCCATTAAAACTGCAATTGTTTATCCCGTTGCCATTCAACTATAAAATGATGCAATCTTTGTTAACAGACTTTCATTCTGTTGGCAAGGCTTCAAAATTTAAATTTTTACTATTTTTTACCAGATGGTGCAATTTTTTTAGGTTTGGCATATAAAGCAAATTATCGCTTTATTGTTGTTTTCTGCTGTTTTCGGCTTATGCATATTATAGAGCCAATTAGATATATTATGAAGCTATAATTGTGTCAGAGTGTGGTTTGTATGTGTGTACTGAAAATTTTATGTGTGTGAGTGTGTGTAGCTGGTAATTATCACATTGTGGTGACCAATTGTCCCCACAAAGATAGGAATACCAGTATTTTTGTGACCTTGTGGGGACATTTTGAGGTCCCCATGAGAAAACAAGCTTATAAATCAAACAGAATGATGTTTCTTGAAAATGTGAAGTAGTGGGGTTGGGTTTGGGTTAGAGAATGGGGTAGGTAAGGGGAATAGAATATACAGTTTGTATGGTATAAAATGCATTACGTCTATGAAACGTATAAAACAAGCACTTTTGGGAGTACTTTGACTCGCCTGAAAAGTCCGCTCCCCTTCTCCCTCTCATAATGGGAGAGGGAGGATGTTACTGCGCTGAGTCGAAGTACTCCCATAAGTGCTATTACACCATACAATATAGTTCCTCTTTTAAATCCGCTTAGAAAAGCACTACGTTTTATTTTGTACCACCAAACTTGCTCGTATAACTACTCGTCTTAAATAGGAAAAACGTTGATGTGTTTGGTCACTTCTAACTTTATCTCTAAATGGTACCATTGAATGAATGGGGCTAAGGTAAATGCTATCGTAGCGTTGCAGCGCGCTCCAGCGCTTACGTGCACGCACACAGATGATAGAGGGATGTATCAACAATTCTTAGTTAAGGTAATAACACATTTTAATATTGAAAATGAGTAGACTATTCCTTTACAGGGTTAAAATTCTGAAAAATAATGAATGTTTGATCATTATGATTAGAGCTGATGCTGGTTAAAAAAATGGCATCAGTGAAAGTGGAAAAAATATATAAATCTATAATATCTTTATGACACTTTTTGGACACGGACATTTTTGGCCCCTATGAACCTATGTGTAACTTTTTTTAATTGATGCACAAGGGTTAATTTATTAGGGCAGTCCTCCATTGGAATGGATTTGACTGACGGTGCTCTGAAAAGTAAACAGACATATGCGCTGAATTAAAGAAAAAGTCAGTAGGTTCAATATCATTGATCTAAAACCATATAATGGTTCTGATGCCCATATCTGTAATATTTCTGAAGAAGACTTTGAGAGACTGTGGCCGTGATAGTGTCAAGAGCTAATAAGCATATGTGATGTTATAATGTCATGTTTGCGTTTGGTCTGGTGTTGGCACCTGAAATCTGCTTCGCACCTGCTTTCTGATCTGTCACATTGTATTGTATTTTGGCACAGCTGAATGTTATTTTTGCATGTCTGTTCTGTTGTCAGACATAAAACGAGTAGGCTATAAAATAGTCACTAAACACGACACAGTAACACCTTGTGTTTAATCCAACCAGCCTAACTGCTGCTAAAATCTTGATGTACAAACTCAATGTCGTCTTTATGCCCTTGCTGCTAGTTCCGGCATCAAAATTGCTGCATTCCTTTTTCTGTGCACGGCATTTAGTTTGGCAATTACAAGGTGCACTGCTAATACATTAATAACTTGCCCTATCGTGACTACATGCACTCCTGTCTCAATTTTTCAAGGGTGCCTTGTTTTGTTTACTGTTGGTAACTTGGTTGCCAGTTCCACCTTATATCGCTCTAACAACTTGATGGAAACACACAATTTTTTTTTTAAAAGATCCGCTTTACATTTGGTTGGAAACCCATCTACTGTTGCTGCTACACAGAGCTACAACTACAGAACACTTGTGCGAATACCGCACCATAGAGGTATGGGGGGCTCGCACCACTGATCTATATAAATGACTGGATTGCGCATAGAACGCTTAACGTAACAGCGTGAGGTGAAGCCAGCGCAGAGTTCGAGCCGCCATCTTGGTTTACCCAACCGGCAGAGGGCGTCATTGACTTCCATTCAAAATTATGTTTTAAATTCACCCGCTTTACAGCATATCAGTCACGCAAGATTCTTTTTAGGATATGTGTACGTAAATTAACTGTTAATTCTGGTGTTATTTGCAATGTTTATGTTTTAATCAGGCAGGAATATGGATTTATAAAAAAACGTTAAGGTGAGTGTGTCTGCTGCGTTCTGTTAATGACACGGGTATAAATAAAATTTTTTTGACATTCAGCTACACGGTCAGCGTTATTTCTCTAAATAAGTTTAGGGCTGATCTGATACTGTAATGAAGATGAATGTATAATAACTGATTAAAAACTAAAATGTACAGTAAACAGTAACTTTCAGTAAATAACTATGTACATGCTTAGGACGTTTGTGTTGTAATAATGTACAGGGTCACTTCAGATATAAAAACGAAGACTAGTAAAGTGATGTTTTATCATAAAAATCTGATCGCGTCCATTGATTTAATAGAATGTTTGGGTATACCAACATGGCGGCGCGGTGGCTTCACAGTTGTGACGTCATGCGCAATCCAGTCATTTATTCAATTCAATTCAATTCAATTTTATTTATATAGCGCTTTTCACAATACTTAATTGTTTCAAAGCAGCTTTACATTAATAGAAGCAGTAAAAGCACAGAAAAACGACAGATAGCACAACATAATACACGGTAGCATAAGCAGTCAAATTTGCTGCGGCTATGACTCGACATTATAAGCGAGCATATTACTAATGTAACGTCTAGAAGAGGAAGCTAAGTTAAGCCCAAGAAGGCTGCCTCCCCGGGGTAAAAAACCCCCTAGGAGAAATAAACCCCGGGCTGTTTAGCCGAGGAAATAAAAAAAAGTCCTAGGAGGGAAAAACCCTTGGGAGATATATATGTATATACACACATATAAACGGATAAGGAGATTAAGCGGAGATTAAGCTGGTTCTGTCGGTGATCATTGGTCAGGCATCAGCTGGGCATCACGTTGAAGGACGACCAGTAGATCAGAGGTGTGTCGACTTTCACATCTACCGGAACTGGGTCTGTTTGTCCCATTGTCCTCGGGGTCGAGGACAAGACAGGGAGAGAAAAACAAAATCATTTATATAGATCAGTGGCTCACACACCCAGAATGGGTGTGTGGTGCAAAAAGTAGATAGGAGTTTTCCTTACTCAAACATGTTCTGAGGGCAGAAAGAATATGATTGGTTCACAAAAACCACCAATCAAAATGCTCGTTACTGGTTTAAGCCCTCGGCGGAGCCTCCAAGGCAGCTTCTGCAGTGAAGCAGTTCGAGCTCACCGTTGGTCAGATGAGTAGCGCAGATATGGTAAGATAGGAAGGAGACTGTTTTTGAATTCAGCTCGAAACGTTTCGAGCATTTAAGTGACGCGTTTTCACGTGTCCGTGGCACGACTTTCTTTTTCGTGCTAGGTTCACGTATTGGTTATTCAATTTTTTTTCCTTTTTTCAAACCATTGTCAATTGGGATTGGGGTTAGATTTGTGGTTTTAGTCACATTTTTTACTGTTTTCATGCGAGGATAAAGTTGGGTTTGGGTTAGAATGGCATTGTTTATACGTTTATTTGTCAGAAATTTAAATTGTTCTTGCTTGGAGTTGGGGTTAGAGTTGGGTTAGGGTGAGGATGTCATTTTATGTAACAGAAAGTTGTTCTAACCCCAATCCCAAGCGACAATGGCAAGAAAATAGGAAAAACAATTAATTAAGCTGTGAGGCGTGCAACAATTAATTAAGCTGTTTTAAATAGTAAAATAAAAATTAAACTTTGTATCTGGCTTGTAATGCAATTCTCTTACATGAAGGATAATTTATTCATGTACAGTTACTAAAAGTGTGGGTTATGCCCAAATAAATTAAACTTCTGTGTTTCAGCTACAGCTTTTTCAAATCCATTCCACTTGCCTCATTTAGAGGCCATATAAATTAAACTCTAATTTCATGTTTTTATTACTTTTGGCAATTGCACTGCCGTGATGACTGCAACTCAAGGTAAACAAAGCTTTTAGGCAATAAGTCACCAGAAGGCACCGGAATGGACGAAAATGGCATCTACTACAGTAAAGTTTTGGACACATTTTTTTTGCTTCCAAGTTCCAACTACAATGCTGACAACAGAACAGATAATGTAAAAATAACATTTAGTTGTGTTAAAATACAATATAATGTAACAGATCAGAGAGTAAAAGTGATTTCAGGTGCCAACACTAGACCAAATGAAGACACGACATGATGATGTGACATATATGCTTATTTTTTGCATAATTGCTAATTGCATTTTTGTGTACACTTTATTTAATTTTTTAAGTTACCCCTACACAGGGAATGAAAAAATATGGATAAAACCTTTAAAGTCGATTTAAAAATATTTAATTATATGGTAAAATATTTAGATTTATAATATGCTTAGGGACAAAACCTTTTCAACTTAAAGTAATACAAACAGTTTTGTCTGCGTTACACATGCTTTGATTCAGCTGTACACACCAAACTTGTTTAGTGTAAAAGCACATTGAGCGTACGTTGCCTATGCTGCTTTGCTTCGCTTACAAATCCATTTTAATAACAGGCATAATACAACCCCAATTCTCCCTCAATGCTGTCATTAATTCAATTACAAAGCTCCATGGAATATTAGATTAGACTCAAATGTATTGTCATTGTACAAGTACAGGGACAATGAAATGTAATATAGTACAATGATAGTGCACTTTTGTCAAGTGATATAAAACAGACCTATTTTTTTGTAGATGTCTTATTAATGCTTCACAAAGTAATGTCTTTTGTTTTCATTTTTTTGTATTATGTAATTATTTGTGATTTGATTCATTCAGCATATCATGTATTAATTTAAATAATTTAATACGTAAAACATAATCTTGTTACATTTAACTAAATGCAGAGCTAATATATTTTTACATGGATAGGTTGCAAAAGTCCTCTGGTGGTATTATTTCTCTAAGCTGATTGAGTTCCTGGACACCATCTTCATTGTGCTGAGGAAGAAAAACAGCCAAATCAGTTTCCTGCATGTGTATCATCATGCCTCAATGTTTAACATCTGGTGGTGTGTCCTCAACTGGATACCCTGTGGACAAAGTAAGGATAAAATTACTTCAGGGTAGGTCGTGGACAAAGAGACAGTACTGGTGTAAGGAAACACATTAGTGTTTAATAAGATGTAAAAGCTCTTTTGTTTTGAAGCTAATGTTTCCTTGCTTTGTTTAAATATTTCTCTGGATAACAATATAATTCTTTTGTGGAATTATATTAACTGTATTAACAGTATTCACTGTTTACATGAACTCATAGTTCTACTTAGTTCTACTTAACATTCGCATATGTAAACGTTCATAAACAGGCGCCATGATGGTTTAGATTAAGTGATATGTTGCGTCTCTGTCCACATTCAGGTTTCTTTGGGCCGACGCTGAACAGTTTCATCCACATTCTCATGTATTCTTACTATGGTCTGTCCACCATTCCATCCATGCATAAATATCTGTGGTGGAAACGCTATCTCACCCAGGCTCAGCTGGTCAGTGTGGAAACTCTTTCCAACCATACTGTGCTTTTATATATTCAGTTTTCCTTAACATTTACAGAAATACATTGTGCTATGTTAGAGGAATGTTCCTCTGTAATATTTTGTCCTTTGTCACAGGTTCAGTTTGTATTGACTATAACACATACAGTAAGCGCATGGGTCGTTCCTTGTGGTTTTCCTCTAGGCTGTCTGAAATTTCAGACCTTCTACATGGTCACACTTGTTATCCTCTTTGTCAACTTTTACATGCAGGTGAGAAATGTTCACTCTTATTCTACATATTTTACAGATGCAATTCCTCTACATGTGATCTTTCTTGAGACTGTAGCTGAACTGGTAAAGCACAGTAATAGTTCAAAGTTTTAATACGATTGTGCATACTGATAAAAAAGTCCAAGTTATTTTTGTTAAAAGTATCAGCCAAATGCATACTGTAAATGAGGAGCTCAAATGCAAAAGCCTCTAAATGCAGCTTACCTCAAAAATGAGATATTGATATAACTAAATGCTTTCGGCACGTATAATATCTTCATCAAATTCTTTCGGTTCAAAGCAGCTTAATCACTGCCTTAGGTCATTTAGAAATAATGCGTTGTTGGCAGAATCCGTTAAAGTCTGATAAAAAATGATAATTTACAAGAAAACATGTCAGAGGGTTTTTCATCTTTTCTGCTCTTATGTAAATATTCCTTATAATATTCCTTCATATGTCATATGTTCTAAATGTATAGTTTATATCAGCACATCTAAGCAAAACGTGCTGTTTTCTGGCTGTTTGGTTTAAGCTTACAGTTTTTTACAGACACTAGGACACATTTCTCAATACTTAGGTCACTTTTGCTAAACTCTTCACATAGTTCTCCTAACCAACTTTCAGTTTGGCAAAGCAGTTCATTTCATATTCAAAATGCACTACAGCTACCAAAACACTATTCAGGTCTCAAATCAACTCATTCTTCCAGAACACTGCAAAGGTTGACAGCCGACAAACACACTTTGTCACCCACAAAACAATGACCTAAAAACACTAACAACATAGAGCATTATACAATGTTTTCTTGTGTAAAACAAGGACACATCTCTGTTTATAATTCACTGCAATATATGTTACTGGAATGAATCAGACATGATGCAGAATTCGTCAATATTTTGTTGTTTATTTATTTTTACTTTTTTGCATTGCGTAATTCCAAAATACCATAATTTGTATACACACCATCCACTGATACAGATAGATACAATAGTAATGCTAATCTACTCGGCTGTGGACAGCTGTCGCTGGTCCAACTGTCCTATTGTTTTTATAGCATTTATTTTAAGATTTAAAATATATTTCATTAAAATATTACTGTAGAAATGTAGCAAATTGTTGTTTTATTGAGTTTTTTATTATGTTATTGTTTTGAACATAACAGTATGTGAGCATGTTTTGAAAACAGTATGTGAGCATGTGCAAATTGGCATGTACGTACAAAGAGATTTGGCAGTTGTTGTGTCTGAGTGAGAAAAGAATTCATGAAATTTGAGAGATGTAGTCATTGAATGCATTTTGTGCCAAAGCAATGATAATTCATCCTCAGTTTATTCCACATTGACTTCTGTTGTGCTCACTGTGTGAAGAGTTTTGCAAAAGTGACCTAAGTATTGAGAAATGTGGCCTTGCATCTGTAAAAAACTGTAGTCAAGTGCACATGCTGCCATTTCAGTGATTCACCCTGAGCTTGTAGTAATTGTCAGTATGTTTCCCCTCTTAATACATGGCATTTTTCTGCAGACATATAGAAAGAAGAGGCTGGGGGCTGACCGAACGGCAAAGGTTGTAGGAGATCATAAGAACAATTATTCAAATGGCCTTTCATCTCTAAATGGAGCCAACTTTAAACAGAAGGCACAGTGATGATTAAATCCAGTTGTCAAACAGTAGTGTAATAGCAGCGATAATCACCTGCAATTAAAGTACTGTTTTTAATTAGACAAGTACTTTTTAGCTATTTTTGTATTTTGTTATACATACATTCCTTTCAAGTCCTGACACTGTGAACTGTGTACGTAAATGGTGTACATAGTGCATTTTATGTGAAGGCAGTCCATTATGGCACAAAACATGTCTCCAAGGAGCAAAATGTATTTTTTAAAAAAAGTACAGTATCTATTCTAGAAACTGGATGCAAGAGAGATGCATTTCCAGTTATTTTTCAACAGAAGACACCTTACAATAGTTCTACATAAAAACCACTTGCTGCAGTCAAATGCGTTATAAGGAATTTAATAATAGATCATAGTACTAATAAGTCTTAAATCTTTGCTAGACTTGTTTGATCATTTAACATTCACAAAGTCATGGAAACCTGGGAATATCAGGGAATTTGAAATTGTGACTTTCAGGCCTAGAAAAGAAAGACAATATTGGAAAGTAAAGAAATTTCTAAATATACATACATATACAGTTGCTTTCAAAAAAATAGCAGTGCAACATCAGTAACCTAATAAACCACTTTTATTAGTAATATTTCTGCATTGCAAATTATTTACTTATAGATGTAGTAGTGTAATAGACAAACAATATACCTATTGGTTAATGATATCCACAGTAATTCTGAGAAATTGCCTCCTTTTTGAAAGGGGCGTGATCAAAATAATATCAGTGTGTAGTTTAATTAGAAAATTCCGTGAAAACATTGTGTTAAAACAAATCCTTTTCGGCCTTTATTGGGAAAGGGGGGAAGCAAATCACACATTGTTGTAAAATATATCTGCTGCTAAATTTTGCTTAAATAAAATGGGCCATTCCAAACAGAGGAACATTGTAATTTGATTAAAAAGTTGATTTGAGGGGGGAAAACGTATAAAGAAATGCAGCAAAGTTTAAGATGCTCAGCTAAAATGACCTCAAATGCTTTAAAATGGCAATAAAAACCTGAAACAGTTGGAAGCAAGCAAGCAACTACTGTTAAAACAGATCTAAGAATAGTCAGGATGGCAAAGATTCAGCCATTCATCACTTCTAGAAAGATTAAAGATAATCTAAAATGTGACCGTCAAAAGACACCTGATTGATGTTAAGCTGTTTGCAAGAGGCCCCCATAGAACACTACTTTAAAAAAAGGCATGAGCAGAATAACATTAAAACATCAACTGGCCCAAATAAAAATGACGTAACATTTTGAACAAAATCCGGTCTAGTGGTTATCAACAGTATCTGAGGCGACCCCCGGCACTGTTAAGACAGTTAAGCATGGTGTTGCAACAATCATGGTGTGGAGATGTTTTTCATGCTATGCGTGTTGGGCCTATTTATTGTATACAAGGGAACATGGATCAGTTTGAATACATCAGAATACTTGAAGAGATTACTTACCCTTTGCCGAAGAGAAAACATCCCTAAAATGGGTGTTTAAACAAGACATCAACCCCTAAAACACATGCAAGTGGGCAAAATCTTGGTTCTAGACAAAAAGGTCTGAGGTAATGGGTTGAGATCAGAGGACTGAGCTGGCCACTCCATTGATTTTTGGCTGAATTAACTGTTTCTAGGTGCTATTGGTTGGTTGACTCGATTTGAAACAGATGCGCAGCAGTTATCAACAACAAAGGTTAAGTTTCTAAAGAGGAAAATGTTGACACAGCTATTTTTAACAGATTAATATTCATTTTCTTTGCTTCCCTTTAAAAATTTTTATAGTTAATCCTTTGATTTGTAATTGAATGTGTAATGTTTGCAATACATTTTTAATAAGGAAATATAATTATTTGTAACATTTTAGCACTTTATTAGTACACTGCTATATTTTGAACAACTTGTATATACTGTGAAGAGCTTGCATTCAAAGAACAATTTGTAGCCAGTGAAATAATTTGGAGTGTGTGTTTGTGTGTGAGAGAGAATTGTTTCACTGGCTAGAAATTGTTCTTTCTCTGAATGCAAGCTCTGTACAGTTTTTTTCCTCATCCAGTAGTCACAGAAAACTGAGTCATGGAAACCCATGTAGCACTGTCTAAAAATCTTTTTGTCTTTCAAAGCTGTGAGTTTTATTAAAACACTATCACTCCCTTGTTTTTGACATAAACAGTGATATGTAAATGTGCAAACCTGTATGTTAATTTGAAATTGTTTTGGAGGTTGTGAATTTCATAATTGTTCATTAAATGAGAAATATTGAACAATGAATGTTTCCATAACAACAAATCTAAATAAAGCACTTAAAAATAGTACCTAGTAAACCTGATGATCTGTGTTTTTATTATTATTATGACACACACACATCAGATATTTTAATAAAGTGCAGACATTCCCATATACAGAAAAACTAAACCAAAAATCACACGTCGTCTTATGAGGGGTCTGCAGACGAACCCTCTGTCAACAGTTGTCCTGGAGGACACTGAGAGGCTGTAAGATCTGCAAGCTGAAAAAACATCAGAATTCAATTATTTACTAATCCACATGCAGACCAAAGTGTGTTTGGTTATTATTTGTAGCATGCAGTACCAATTTTCAAATGTTAGACATTGCGGTAAAGGAGTCGTAAAGAAAAACTTTACCACATTGACTTGGGTCTCTTGGCTCTCTGACAGACTGTATGAAGCATCAGCAGATTCCTGAGAGATTGTAAAAGAATCCAACCTAGCATGGAACACAGGTTTGCTCAGAATACTAAAATAAAATAAACTGCACAACTGATCATAGTATGTATACAGTTCACTGTAGGTACATTTCATAAATGCATTGGCTAGAAAAAAAAAAAACTATCTACATTTGCCCTCTCATTCTCTCAGTAAGAGTGTCAACAAAATGCAAGACCATCTATACAAAGGACCAATGCACTCAAAACAATGGAATTAATAATTATTTCAATAAATCAAATAAATGTAGCAATTTATTTAGTTAAAAAAGGACCATTATTTAAACAACACTTAAGTATATTCACTTAAATACAACATTTATTGTTTGAAACATTTAAAATCCACTTTCACGAACTACCACTGTATTTGTTTTTTTATAATAATGTTTTTCATAATAAGCTGAATTCCCAAATAAAGCTTAACTGACCAAATGTAAGACATTTTTCATAATAATAAAGAATATTTTACTAACAGACAGTGAGTGGGGCTTCGTGTTCATTGGTTTAGAGGCAGACAACAACATTTTTCCCCCTTTTATTGAATTTGGACATGGCATGCACACTTTCCTGTTTTTTTCATGTTCTAGACTAGATACACATCAAGCATTATGGCACAGTCTTTAGTTGTAAATTGCCAGCTCCAGCATACCCAAATCTTTGGATTTAATCTTCTGGACATTTAGACATGGCTTTACGTAAACATTGTATTATATTGTATATTTTCTTATACTCGTTCTTTACATGAACTCTGATGTTTAATCTTACTAGAACACGTCCCCTCACAACATCCAGAAACATGCTTTAAGCTTGGGAAACGGGCATAAAACTATTATGTGCTTATAACAGGTATGGAAATAGAAGAGACAGATTGCTGTAGGGTGGGGGTCAGTTGGGTATTGCTTAGGGTGGCTATACCCTGGCTGACTGGTCAGGTCAGTGCAAAGTAATATTTAGTGTATCAATAAGTATATTATTTTATTTTACTTATTTTTTGTAATTATTTCAAGTTCATGGCTTGATGTTAAATTTTAGCGCAACACAGCAATTTTTAAGGTGAACTTGGCTGTCTGAATTTGTGAACCTGCTTTGAACAGCATCACACACAAACACAGAAACAGCACTTTGGTACCACCATTATATGCCACATGTGAAGTGAGGTGAACATTTAGTAGCTATAGATAACAACTGAATAAATACATTGAAAAGGAAACAAGTATCGCTAGTCTAATTTCATCCCCACGCGGTGCACACAGAGATGTGTTTTAGCAGTATTCAATCTGAACAGTACTTGTGTCACTTGCAGATACTGATAAAAGTGCATTTTTAACTTCATCTGGTCTTATGGCCACTTGTGTATTAAACCAATTAAAATCCTCAGAGTACAACACTCCTGTCCAGAGCAATCCTTCTAAAAGGATTAGCCAATAAGCACCGCCCTCTGTCTGCTTGACATTTGTGAACTATAATCTATTATGAAAATCTGGTTAAATTGGGCATATAAAATTACATTTGAGTCAAAAAGGCATCATTGAGCAATTAATATTATTATTATTAAAAAGCAACACACTAAGTGCGTTGTCCCAGAATCCATCCCAGAATTATTATTGATAAACACATTTTGTATTACTTTTAACACAACTTGTGTTTTATTTTAACACAAAATCAACACATGATGATACATAATGTGTTAAAATTACACATTTACCCATCTTTGTGCGTTAAGCTTTTAACACATTGTGACATTAAACCCATCCAGTGAATAGTGAACACACACGCTGACGTTGCAAGTTGTGAACACACACACACCCGAAGCAGTGGGCAGCTATCACTGCAGCGCCCAGGGAGCAATTGGGGTGCCTTGCTCTCAGGTTACAAGCCCAACGCTGTAACCACTAGGCTACAACTGCCCACCAAAGTCTTTTTTCTGCCCGGTTTCGACCCGGGGACCTTTTCCGTGTAAGGCGACCGTGATAACCACTACACTAGGAGAACCTCATTAAACAAATTAATGACTGATTTAAATATAACATTTTATTATTTTAGTTTTGTATTTGGTCTTCCATACCTCTAGGGTTATGTAGGAGAAATATTTCAGAAAACCTTAATGGGATGTTCACTCCCAAATATTCTGTCATAATTTATCCTCATGTTGTTCTAACCCTGTATGAATTAAATTTTTTTCTGATGAAAACAAAAGAAGAGATTTTGATAAATGATGTAATTACACAGCTGGTTGTAACTATTGACTTTCATAGTAGAAAAACAAATAGAACTATTGTGATAAATGAAGAACAAGGTATTTTGATGAATGATGGTAAGCACACAGTTGGCGATACCCATTGAATTCTATCATATTGGTTTTTCCTACTAAATTTAAAGGCGGAGTCCACGATGTTTGAAAAACGCTTTGGAAAAAGAGACGGGCCGACTACCAAAACACACTTATAGCCAATCAGCAGTAAGGAGCGTGTCTACTAACCGACATCCTTGCCGGGTTGCGTATTTGTGGGGCAGGTCTATCAACAAAAGGTCCAGATTCTATTGGGGTAGGGGCTTGTTTGTTTAGGTGATTTCAAATATCAACATTGGCTTTCAAACATTGTGGACTCCGCCTTTAACATCAGAAAAAAATTCATACAGATTCAGAACAACATGAGAGTGAGAAAATGACAGAATTTTTATTTTTGGGTAAACTACCCCTTTAAGATCTGTGTCCACCATTCTGCAAATGTATATTTTCGATTTCTAAACAAATTACAAACAGATTTGTAAATAATTCTAAAAAAATGTTTTAAAAAGCACACACTTATTTTCAGTTAGATATTAAACGGTATGAAAATTTTACCACACGGTTATACCACGTTATCAATATTTTCATGGTTTTGTGAACAATTTCTAGAAATTGTAAAAAGTACTGATGCAAACCAGATTTAAAATTTATTTTACATGCAAGTGCACTTTTGTTCGCATAAACATCAAATAAATAACATTAACAATAATCATGGTACATTTGTGGTTGTGAGATAAATTATCTAGCTTAGATAAAACACATGAGTAAATTAGATTTTCATATAAACACAGGACTAACTCTATAAGGAAAAGGAAACGTCTATAAGCACATTTATATCGCTGTTCTTCAAATTGTTTCAGGTATTTTCATGATAAAGAATATTAACACTTTACTTAAAGGGGTGTTTATAAGACTGACATGACAGCTTGATAATCATGGCATGAGACGTGCCATGAACATGGAGATTTTATGCATGTTTTTGACAACTGTCATTAAGTGTCATTTGTTCAAATGTCATCTGTTAAGCTAAAGATGACATTGTTTGAGATGTCTTTGTCATGACAACTTGACATTACCAAGACAACATAATTGACCAGTGATACAAATTGAATTTGTCATATAATGATAATGATAATTATCATTATTATTATGATTATTATTATTATTATTATTGCATTTGAAGACCGCTTCACCTAAAATTAAAATGAACACAGTGCAACAATGGGTTAAGCCATGCAGCGTTGGGTCCATATCGCTGCAAAAACGGTTTTGTTATTTTTTCTTCCATGTCAGAAAATTTAAAAACCCATAAACTTAAGTACAAAATGTCTGTTGCATTTTTTTCAAGGTATTTAAAATTATTTTGCATAGTATTAACACTTATTGACATTTTATTGACATTCAATTTGTACGACTGTAGCTGAGGTCAAGAAAATATTCATGATGCCGTTTTAAAACTATTTGACAGAGTATTAACACTTAATGACATTTAAATGCCAGTTTAATGTAATGTTAACCCATTAAGCTGGGTATTTTCTTAAGTTTGATAATTATTCTGTTATGTCATATTTATGACAAGTTATATTGTACTAGTCTATAACAATGTCATAAAGACACCATAAACAATGTCATATTTGCATTAAAAATGACATAACTGTCATTTAGTGTCATTTGTTCAATTATCATAAACGTGCATAACATGTTCATGACATGATTACGAAGGTGTCATGTCATTCTTATGAACACCCCTTCAAGTAAAGTGTTACCGAATATTTTGAATGGTTTTGTTTAATGAGTGTTGCTTTTTTAAAATGTTTAAATGAAAATTTTAAAAAAAATCCATCTCTGTCCTCAATTTAGAAATCTATGCCCACTGATTAATTTAATGGTCATATCCTCTTAATTGTTCTGCAGAAGTCTATATATCTGTAGGTATATGGTGCAAAATATGGTTAAATTAAGTTTGTTAAATCCATCAGCACACAATTTAGAAATTAGAGACCCGTTTATAAATCCCGTTTATAAAGTTACTAACAACAGTTCATAAATGGAGAGGAAATGACACCAATTGTGAGCACGCAGAGTAGATGACCCTAGATGGGCTCCATACAAAATTGCAAAACAAATTAAATTTAATATTACTTGCATGCCATGCAACATCATGTTTTGACAATGTAGTAAACGAATACTTGAAAACTTCTACATCAGAATAATGGTTTCACTCGTTTAAAAATAGGTCCAATTCCACTTCATCTAAACTGAAGAGCAAATAAAATGGGTTTATAGCTGTGTACCTCTTTTGCTGTTGATCACAGAAAGCTCGAACTGTATTAGCCTCCAACTGCCAGAAATTCTGAAACACAATCATCTACTGTCTATTACACAGAGAAAAGCAAATAACTTTTGCTATTAAATATCCTCCATTCAGATTACTATATGCTCAGAGCTTTTTCAGGGTTTTTGCAATCCAATGTAGGAAATATGCTACTTGTAGTAAGTGAGTGAAGACAGACCAGAGTTTCTTTCTCGATGGATTTGAGAGTCAGGCAGTCCTGCTCCAAACATTCCAGCTGCTGCACCACACTGGTCTGGAAATGCTCCAAATGTAACAGTCTACACATAGACAAACAGAGTTAATTCTCAGCACAAAGTTAATAATACTGCCAAACAGATGGAAAGTGAGCAGCATTATTTGTAATCGTTTCATTTGAAGTACTGTACAACCAATGAAAAAGCTGCTGAATGTTAATGTTGTCTTCTGTACCTTTGACTATGTACAGTTCCCAAGAGAGAGGTCACATTTCTTTGACAGTCTGTTAAGGACTGCAGTGATCTAGCCTCGATTCTTTTATACCTGTTCTGGATCACAAAAAAGGGTCCCGTTCATAAGGATTAGTTCCCATGATATTTTCCCTTCATATCATTCCAAAAAGGCAAGTATATTAAGGCAATATAATACCAAAGAAATGGGGTTGTTTATATCTGTACATGTATGACCATGAGACAAAGCAACTTTTATTCCTATAACTTCTGCACTACATTTCAAGTGTTTTCGTATGAAATGAAAGTTGTGCATAATAAAAACAAAACAAAAAAGGACACTGTTAGTACTCAATAACTGTTAGTAATCAAAGTTTGTTACTTAGTTTTTGTCTTGTACTCACAGAAAAATGAGCTCTCAGCTGAGTCTTAAAGGAGTGAAATGCAGATCTGACACCTGCCCCCAACTCTTCTTCCGATTCATCCTCCAACACTTTAGAAACTCTCTCTACACACACACACACACACACACACACACACACACACACACACACACCTCTAAGAGTCCTTCTTATTGGCATTCAACTCACTTTCTTTGTATGGCCAAGAGCAGCAGTAAACAAAAGCTGCTTTTATTCAAGCAGGAAAAAACTTGCAACCAGTACAGAAACGTTTCTTCCAAAATTACAATAGCAAATGTCACCGACTTAAATACCTGTAAACTTATGATAAAGCAAACATTACCATTACTTTTGTCCACAGTTATGGTTCAAATTCATTTTAAAAACATGAGTTTTGTAGAGTTGCAGAGTTAAAAAACAAAACTAAACCTAACCTCTAACCCAAAGTAAACTGGTATAGTGGTCGAAAAATGTACTGAAACAGATCAAAACAGTGCATTAAATATAGCTGCAAGAAGCGATGACAGGCCCTAGCACTATATGGCGCAATGCTGGCTCTCAGAAAACAAGGCACAGTGGGCATGTGTATTAAAGTGGGTCAATATCACTTGACTATTGTAAACAATGTTGCAAATAATAAACTCCCTGCTGCCAGTTGATGGCGCCATGACCCACAATAGCCAAATGTTTGCAATTAAGCATCTTTAATATTTTGGTAAGGCTGACTAAGTTTGCTGACAATCTTATTAATGCATTAGCGGAGTATATAAAAGTTCAACACAAGCATTTGACAAAAAAAATCTATGGATGCGTCAATCAGCTCCCTTGTTCAGTGGTAAGGGCACTTATCAGGGAGTCGACCTTTTCTCAATTGCAAAATACTTCCAGTGCACAGAAACATTTGATACCTAAAAATTCCCACAATGCAACGCAAAACCCAGTGAGCATTAAAGCGTAACTAAACCCCTGGTCAGAGCCTGACTCCACCCACTGGCAATATTTGAAAAATGCAAGAAAAGTGGGCAGATCCCAACGGAGATAAAGGGACGAACTAAGCTCGTACCAAGCATGTGGTGAGATCGTAACAAGGGCGTGGTGAGCTTGAACCTGAAGAGGGCAGCACTCAGACGTTTTTACACCATATATTGAAGTATTGAAACACTGTATATCCAAATGTCAAAAAACCTGCTAAAATCAATGAACAGCACTAATAAAGTATCATTCTTACAGATCATTAACTAAAAAAAGTTGGTTAAGGGTTTAGTTACTCTTTAAAGCTCCCTATGTGTTCTTACGAGAAATTATGTGTCCTTTTCTTACCCTCTCCAACCGAAATCGTGCAAGCCAACTCATTGGCAATAAAGAGCAGATTCTCAATATTACACTCTCTGGGTCACAAAATTTAGTTTAACGATTAGTTTAGCTGAGAATATAGATAGATAACCTTCAAATCTGCAATCAATAAGTAAAGATAGCACCTATTTAAAAGTCTGATTAGATTAATAAAAAAAAGTGAGTTCCAGGCACGCCAGAGAAGCATCAGCGCTCATTTACCCCGCTGAGCACAGCCTCATCTCAGCCACTCCTACAATTGGCCACTGAGTCGGATGTGTCTGAGACTTAAAACGGTTGGTTAAATATACCAAAAACAAATTAAATATCTTATTTGTTTCTATTATTCATATTACATCTTTAATTTGTTATTTTTTGGCAAAGGTACAAATTAAATTCCATAACTTAGAAATGTATATACTTAATAGATTTTCTATTTAATCTTAACGCTGTACTAGCACACTGTCTTTTTTACTGGACTTTGTTTTTGTCTGTACTACATAAAAACGAATAATTAAAATGTTTTTCATAATGTACTTTAATCAGTTTTTTATTAAGTCAGAGACATGTTTTAGTTTGTTGCTTGAAAATGTCACTGTCTCACAATATGTTTTAATGGTCACTTCACCAGACAAATAAGCCATCCCTTTGTATAGTGTGCAAATGTCCTTGCCAGTGCTCGAGCCCTTGTACACAATATACTGATTCATGACCTAGAGGGCTAGGAAACTGATTGAGATGCATGGTTTATAAAACACAAAACGACTAACTTCCTGTTGGGCGGAGCTAATGACTAACATGTTTTGCTCATGACTAATGGTTGATAACTCTAATGCTTGTGCCAAATTTAATTACTTTTTAAACATACTTAGAGCCTCAAAAACATGAAGTATGACATGCCACCCTAAAAAAATGGTGCTAAATAGCGCTTAAAGTAATTCACTGGCTTATCATTTTAGTGCTAAACGGCATTGGTCTAGAACCATTTTGTGCTATGTTCAACCATATGTGGTGCTGAAGTCATGCTTAAACATCACTTATGGTTCTACAGAGGTGCTATATACTGTATGTATACATGACTTTGATTTGCTTAATCCATACAAGAGCATGAGTGTTGCATTACATAAAGAATTTGCAAAAATACCATAACCAGCTGTGAGAAGTGGAAAAAAACGGATTAGGGTTGTAATAAGTTTTCAGACAAACGTACGAAAAAGCGTGACCTCCTGAGGGTATCTCATGTATTCTTGACTCACACTCACAGATTATATCGGTCTTAACTTTTTAGTCTCTAAAGATAATTTACCTGTAGCATCCTCAAGTGGTATGGATGAGAACAGCCTCTTTGGTTTAAGTCTAGGCCGGAGCTCTTCCCTTTTCAGAGCAAGATACGGCTCTGTGTGTTACATACAACCACATAATCCCATTCTATCTGTGCTACATCTTGGTTCAATTTTTGGACAAAAAAAGGGTGAACAAAAGCTTACCTGTTGATTCAAGTTGTTCATTTTTTTGAAAATGTGATTCCTCTATATCTAAACCATGTTCCTGTAATTTTTCAACAAGATTATCTGCTTCCTCCAATGGTAAACTGCTATCAAAAACAACAGGCTTTTCTTGAAACCCTAGAAATGACAACAGAAAATGGCATAAAAGAAATGAGTATCAGAGGCATGAAAATCCATTGAGATACTTTTAGAAACCTTTTGAAGACAGAAAATGAAGAGAGATGTGGTCTCTAATTCCATCATTCAGAGGATGAATTAGCAAACCTGAATCAGCTGTAACATTTACTGATCTCAGTAGTTTTACTTCAGATTGCAATTCTTCATTTTCTTCTTTTTCCTTTTCATGACATCTGTGCTTGGGGGTTGAATACTAAAAACCCACACATTTACAAAAAGATCCTCAGTCTTAGGGCAAATTGTTCTTTACACATACTGTAATGCTTAATACAGTAAGTTGTGAAAGGACATTGTTTCACCAATATCTTTTATGCAGAAATATGTTTCACTTTACCTTGGAATACTCCTCCTCATTACTGCTGGGTGAAGACAGAGGTAGTACTACAGAAAAATAAGTTGTTAGCAGCAGAATATGTGAAGAGATGCAGTCCTGCAGGGGAAGAATTGATTGGCAATACCTCGGAGTTTGCCTTTAGTTCTGGGTCTCTTCCTGCTGTAATCAGTGTGTGGCGTATCTCTGTAAAAAAACTCTTCATCTCCTGAATGCATTACCCTAATTCTTTTCTGCAAATAACCAGGTTTGCATAACATTTTAGTGCACAATTTCCAATGTATAAAAAACAGCCACTTAATGTGCATTAATAGGCCACATTCACGCTAACCTTGACAGCTTTGCCTAGAGTTTCAGGGAGCGACTTTGTAGACCTGATGAAGAAATGCAAATGCTCTTAGGGAATCTAAACACTGATTAGGATGTAGTCTATAAGCACGTTAAGACATTAAAAGAGACAATAAGTAGGATTTACCCCCATCGAGTGGTGAAATTGTATTTTGCATTCAAATGAATAGTGCGCCTCGCTTTTCCAAATGCATGTTGCAACTACGGTAGCGGTTATGTAATCACTGATCTCCTTGTCCGTTTCAGCTGGTTCACGTGTTCTGAATGAAAACGCGTTGTGGAAACGCGTTGGTAGGCTAGTGCTTTTTGTCCCTCTCTGCTATTATAGTTTATCAGTATGGCGGAACGACATGGAAGCCTCCTTGGACTTACCCGTTCAATGTAAGTAAAGAGAAGAAATTCTAAGCTTACTAAGAAAAGTCATATCATTGGCAGAGGTCACCAATGAGGACATATGAATAAAGACATTGATTTTGATTAATAAAACACTTAAAACCCTACTTACTGTCCCTTTTAATAACCGTGACAAAATGTATGTTCAGGAGATTCTGTCTTTATGTGGCAAATGTATTACTGTATCTGATGATTTCATTAAAAGAGGATCTTCAGACAACACAGATCTTGTTTTTTTCTAGAAATGTCTTTTACCCATTAGATGAAGATGACTGACAGAACAACATCGTTTTGGCACGTGCAACCTAAACAGAAAGGCCACACTCAGTCCATTGATAAAAAAGTTATATGATATCCTGTTTGAGAAATAAAGTCTCATAATCTAATGATGGGATTAGAGTAGAAGCATCAAAGTTTGAATTCAATCATTAATTTTACTTTATTTAGATTCTTGTCTTTAACAAACTGTCCTTCGTGGATTAAATTGCAAAGACAGCGTGATCATGTCGATTTGTATTATACAATACTACTGCACAACTCCTGATCCAGCCCCTGGTAATCTGTAGGCTGGTCTACTGCAATTCTCTCCTTGCTGGCCTTCCTTTAGGGTCTATTAAACCACTCCAATTGGTTCAAACGCAGCAGCTCAGCTCATCTTTCAGGAGCCAAAAAGGGCTCACATAACAGCTCTTCAGCTCTCTCCACTGGCTACCGATTGAAACCCGTGTAAGGTATAAGGCACTACTACTCACTTACAGAACTTTCCCTAGCACTACACCGGCATACTTTCACACTTTCCTGCATTCCTACACCCCATCCAGAACATTACGTTCAGCAAATGAGAGGCGCCTTCCTTGTCATACTTTCACAAAATGGCACTAATCACATCCTCGCTCATTTTCCTTCACTACTCCCTGCTTGTGGAATGATCCAACGTGATCTTATGAGAATACGCATGTATTTTTACGTTTCAGTGTGGTTGTACAATACATACATTTACTTACGTTAACGATTATGATATTCAGAGAATTTCACAATATTTAACATTTTAAAACTTATAAATACAGAAATGCTATTCATTTTAATTTAGTTTGTTTGCCATGACACACAAAAACACGTTTTCTCCTGCTGTCTTCTATGCAATTACGCTTTATTACTACTAAGCAATAATTACAACAAAATACAACAAATTCACAAAAGATGTTACTTTTATTCATTTGTTGTAATCGACATCTTTAAAATTCATACGATTGCGAGGAACAGATCCAAATTCAGTCCTTTATCCAGCGATCTTGATTCGAGTTCTCATCAGCAACCGTAAAGTCAGATCGCGCGTTCGTTAACGTGAATTCAAATATCCCGCGTCAAGAAGCTTTAAGACACATTACTTTACGGCAGTGATATCAAAAGCTCATTGGCTCTTTGAGTGCCACGTGACATATTTGCGTCATTTCCATTTCTGATGGTGTACGTTTGAAATTAAAAATGTGCGCCGTGACAGAGGGAAGCCGGATCAACGCTGATCAAACTCTTGGATTAATAACTTTAACTGACTACTTCTCTTTACTTTACTCCAGAGAGGACTGTAGCACATCGTCATTTTAACTACTTTTGGTACTGATTTTAATATTCGCAATAAATAAGTTATGATTACACTTGTCTGTCTGTTATGGTTTTTTAAACAGTAACGTTAAATTATTTTAATAAACTGTTTTGCGTAGGACTGTAGCACCTTAAAATATCTTTTGAATGCTATATTGTTACTAATATGTTCCTAAAGATATCTGTCCGTTACGTTGCATAATATAAAAAGAATACATTACGTGTTTAAACATTCTGTATAAAAAGAGTTTGGGTTTAGGGTAAGTTATCGCTAAAATGGTTAAAAGGAAATTATACAGCAATCTTTATGGAATGAAAGATATGTAAATGTTTTACGTTTTTTAGCTGTCAAAACCTAATAATGCTACGTTTAAATGTTGTAAATACGTCTACATTGTATGGAGGACCATAAGAGTCATGCAAAATTTAATAAATATTAGGCAATAAAAAGAAAGATTATAAAAATATTGTAGAAATGAAATATTAATCCATTAATAAATAGTTCAAATTAATATAACAATTTACAAAAACAACATAAAACACTCAATAAATTCATCATTTTAAATTGCATTTACAAATTCTTAATTAAATAATGGAATTTCTAAATGTATTTCAAAAAGCGATTTAAAAAGTGAAATAAGTAACTGGATTTATACACTGTGTGCAGAATTTTTAGGCAAGTTGTATTTTTGAGGATTACTTCTGTTATTGTACAACTACAGTGCTCTTGGTCAATTCAAATGTTAACAAACCCTCAAACCTGAACAATTAAGTAGTAAAAGTGAAATTTTGGCTTTCTTAAGAGAATATTTCTATGTACATCTTTATTAGGCAATTACAAGTGTGCAGAATTATTAGGCAACTAAATGAAAAACAAAGATTTTACCATCTCACTTGTTTTTTCACCTGTTAAAGTGAGGATAATAAACAAACTATACATTTACAAATAAACATTTAATAAAAAAATAAAATATATAAACTCAGTGACCAATATAGCCACCCTTTCTTTTCAATAACAGTCACAAGCCTTCCATTCACAGATTCAGTCAGTTTCTTGATCTGGTCTGAACCAACATTTTGTGCAGACGCAACCACAGCCTCCCAGACACTGTTCAGAGAGGTGTACTGTTTACCTTCACTGTAAATGTCCTGCTTAAGAAGGGCTCAAAAGTTCTCAATTGGGTTTAAGTCAGGTGAAGAAGGGGGCCATGTCATTAGTTTTTCACCTTTAAGGCCTTTACTTGCCAGCAGGGGACCAAAAAAAATCTACCGGGAAATTTCGTATACCACCGGCCCTCCCCAAAAAAACATTTTCATAATAATAATAAAATCATTAAATCATGGCTAATTTTCCTAAATGAGTAACTATACAAAATGATACCTGGTTGAAAGACGGAGATGCGCACCTCAATCAGCTATTACATAACAAAGCGAGGCCAGAGATGAATGTACTCATAAATGGGAGTAATATGGAATAATTTGTGCATCTTTAAATAGCTGTAAGAATATTTCCTTTAAATATAATTTTGTCATATAAAGTTTTGAGAGATAATGTTTTTTCCACGGTTATTTCTTATTTATTTTAACGTGTTTGGCGCATTACCAGTTTATTTCAGTAATATTGCTTTTTTCCCGCTAATTATAATACAATTTACATGCCAATCCTGCTTCCTTGTTTTTTTTTTTTTATTTCATTATGCTGTAATGTTAATTTATATGTGGATATTTATTGGCATATGAGACGTTCATTGCCATTATATAATCTCGTCTAATATTCAAATCATATCTGGAATAATGTGTGCATCTTTGAATAACTGTAAGAATGCAGTTCATTTGAAAATAATTTGTGTCAAAGTTTTGAGAAATAATAATGTTGTGAGGATATTTATAAATTCAAGTTGAATACTCTCGTCTATTAATATGGAAATCTAATATAAATCTAATAGTAGGAAATATAAAATGTGATACTGCAAAGTTACCCTTCTAAATTTTATTTATGATATATAGCCATATGGAGATAAACCTTTGCAAATGTGCTGATTTTATCCATTCAAGTACTGACCACCAGGCTAGAGATTTTAAACATCCTTAATCCACACTTTCTATCAAATAGTCTCCGCTTGATAGATCAATCCGACCGCATATGTACTGCAATAAACAGGCATTCGGCGACGCGTCTTTTCACATCAATTCTCGCAATGTATAACTATTATCAGACCGGCCCTCGCAGCCTTAAAACACTACCGGCCCACCGGGAAATGTCCCGACTCTCCCGATGGCCACTCCGCTACTGCTGGGCAGCCATGCAGTGGAGTACTTTGATGTATTTGATGGAGCGTTGTCTTGCATAAAAAAGTCTCCTTGAAAGATGCAGATTTTTTCCTGTACCACTGCTTGAAGAAAGTGTCTTCTAAAAATTGTCAGTAAGTCTGAGAGTTGTTTTTTATTTCCATTTTCAACCCAAAAAGGTCCAACAAGCTCATCTTTAATAATACTTGTCTGTGCCTGCCTGCCTGTATTGTAGAAAGCACTTTTTTCAAGCGGTGCTACAGGACAAAGTTTGCATCTTTCAGGAAGACTGATTATTTTGCAAGACAACGCTCCATCACATGCATCATAGTACTCCACTGCATGGCTGGCCAGTAAAGGCCTTAAAGGTGAAAAACTAATGACACGGCCCCCTTCTTCACCTGACTTAAACCCTATTGAGAACTTTTGATTCCTTCTTAAGCAGGACATTTACAGTGAAGGTAAACCGTACACCTCTCTGAACAGTGTCTGGGAGGCTGTGGTTGCGTCTGCACAAAATGTTGGTTCAGACCAGATCAAGAAACTGACTGAATCCGTGAATGGAAGGCTTGTGACTGTTATCGAAAAGAAGGGTGGCTATATTGGTCACTGAATTTATATATTTTTTATTAAATGTTTATTTGTAAATGTAGAGTTTGTGTATTATTCTCACTTTAAAAGGGGAAAAAAACCAAGTGAGATGGTAAAATCTTTGTTTTTCATTTAGTTGCCTAATAATTCTGCACACTAATAGTTGCCTTATAATGATGTACATAGAAATTTTTTCTTAAAAAAGCCAAAATTTCACTTTTACTACTTAAATGTTCAGGTTTGAGGGTTTGTTAACATTTTGAATTGACCAAGAGCACTGTAGTTGTACAATAACAAAAGTAATCCTCAAAAATACAACTTGCCTAATAATTCTGCACACGGTGAACTACAAATACTGGTTTAAATTAGGCATTTAAAAGGGCATTTCCATTTAACATTTGTTTTCATTTTCCCGATGGTTCTCCTTATTCTTTTCGCTATTCGATTTGCTTTTCGTTTTAGCCTCTCTATTTAGCATTTCCGTGACTCTTTGGGCCCTCATCCAAGATCTATAAATCTGCGCCAGATGTACAATCAGAGCCAATCAGCGAGCTTGTTACATCCACCTGGCCATATCTAATTTGCATTTCTCATTTGACCATTTGCAAGGACCAAAAGTGTCACGGAAAAGCTAATTAGAGAAGCTAAAATGAAAAGCAAATCGAATAGACCTTTTGCGAGTCGACGTCACAGTTACATCACGCACGCATGTGGTGGCAGAAAAACAGTGGAAATGAATGAGACACGAGTGGAACGAACAATAAAACTCACTAGAAAATGTTTTGTTGTGCTGTTGAGTGTCAGAATAGGAATGCCAAAATAGATGACCTTCATTTTTATAGTATACCGTCGTCGAAGACACCATTTGAAGATAAACGTAGGTGTTTATGGTTGCAATAAGCACCCAACTGGACAGACTGGAGTGATGAAATTATTTGGAAATCTTTTAATAATTACAATAGAAAATAATTAGAGAAGATATCCGGAGTTCTGTCGAAGTCTTATCCCTCTATGTGTTTCTTATAGCGTTTTCATCACGTTACGTTTATAATTTATTTAGAAAGATTAAAGATTTGAATTAGTTCATAATGTCAATAACATTAACATTTATTAAAGTTTTCGTATTTTTTCGTTTTCTTTTACTTCTTTTTACCTTATATCTTAGCCTATGTCTTCTTCCTGTTTGTTCTAAATTATGATGTTTACTAATAAATATATAAACATAGCACACACACGATGTAAAGTGTTAATAATATATAAACAGGCCTATACAAATTAATTTGTATGAAAACATAATAGTTTTAGAACAAACACGTAGGCTATAAATATAAGGAAGAAATTGAAAACAGGAAAATGAAATATTCAATTATATTATACAGAATACATGATAGTACTGCTCCTATAAGTACGTCAGCGATTCATACTGTAAAAATAATTGATTTACCAATAAAGAACAATACATATACATTACAAAACGAAGAAAAAGGAATGCTTCTCTGGGTCAAAAATATATATATAATGTATAAACAATCCAGGGTGCTCTTCAAAAATGGGCCTATAATATAATATGAAGAAAAAAGAAAAATGAGGCACTCCTGATAAATGTATAAAAAGCCTTTAATCAAACAATGGCTACATGCCTACGCGTTTCAACTACACAGTTTTCATCAGGGCATCAAATGAAGATGCCCTGATGAAAACTGTGTAGTTGAAACGCGTAGGCATGTAGCCATTGTTTGATTAAAGGCTTTTTATACATTTATCAGGAGTGCCTCATTTTTCTTTTTTCTTAACATATACATTACATACCTGCACACAATTAGTAGCCAACCCATTTAAACTTTTAATTTATTTAAAAAATAAACGTAACTTGGTGAAAACGTTATAAGAAAAATTACACTTAAGAGAAATATAGGGGAAACAGACTTCTACAGAACACCGGATCCATAAAAATCACAGTTTAACGCTAAAACACTTCACACAGCTATTGAGAAGCATTCACTTTCTGCCACCAGTTGGGCTCCACCCACAAAAAAACAATCTCTGTTTGCAAACACGCAAAAGGTCTATAACAAAAAGAATAAGCAGAACCATCGAGAAATGAAAACAAATGTTAAACGGAAATGCCCTTTTAAATGCCTATAATTTAAACCAGTATTTGTAGTTCAATTTATAAATCCAGTTATTTATTTCTCTTTTTAAATTGCTTTTTGAAATGTATTTTGAAATTCCATTATTTAATTAAGAATTTATAAATGCAATTTAAAATGATGAACTTAAGTGTTTTATGTTGTTTTTTTGTAAATTGTTATATTACTTTGAACTATTTATGAATGGATTAATATTTCATTTCTACGTTATTTTTATAATCCCACTTTTTATTGCCTAATAAAATGTTACAATTATTTTTTTTGTAACGTTGTCTATTTATTTATAGATTAATTAATGAATTTTTAAACAAATGTATTAATTGCTATTTTTATTGTCCAGGTAGTTACTAAACATTGAAGTTCTTTATTACATTTTGCATGACTCTTGTGGTCCTCCATAACCTTGTACGTTTTAGCATCTATTTAAACGTACAAAAATATGTTTTTTGCTTTTTAAAGTTACGTGTAAATACTACGTATTAACAGGGAAACCAGGCTGAATGATCTTCCTATAGGAGTCAGGTCACCCACATCTCTTGCAACATTAAAAAACAACTAAAAACTCATCTCTTCCAAAAATACTTGACAAATTGATATTAACTGCATTTCCACCTGTAATATCTTAAAATTATTACTAACTGACATATCGCTTTGTTTCCTATTACTTTGTAAGTTACTTTGAATGAAAGCATCTGCTAAATGCCTAAAAGTACATTAAGTATTTTTATACCATGTTCAATTACTTAAATGTTAACCAAACATACTTGCTTTTATTTCTTCCCACCTCCATCACTGTATTGCCCTATATACATTTATCCAGAATGGGAGACCAGCTAAAGCCAGGCCGAGAGACCAGGTAAAACCAGCCAACCAGCTTGTTTTACTAATAAATAACATTAAGATATAGTTACTGTAGAAAAAGCAAAATGAAATTTAGTAAATTTAATAGATTTAGACTTTTTAATTATGTGTCATCTGTATCAGTTTCGGCTACAAAAGAAAAGTGCCCTTTATTGTCCTTCTGCCCCTGCAGAGTTCTGTGCACGCCACTGCAGCAATCCATTTACCTGGGGTTTAGAATTACCTTAGAATAACATTTGTTTTATGGAATTATTTGGTTATGGGGTGGTTTCCTGGACAGGGCTTATCCTAGTCCCAGACTAAAATGCATGTTATCTTGCACTGACATATCTAAACATATACCAGTGCCATTGTTTTGTCTTAATATGCACATCAGTATGTTTGTAAAAGCTACTTAAATATCCTAATATAACTAAGGCCCTGGCTTAATCTTAACCCTGTCCGGGAATTTGCGCTATGTTTTTATTTTATTTTACCTTGTTATTGTGAAAAGCACTTTTGTACCATGTTGCTTGAAAAAAAAAATGAAAATAAACTATCATGGCCGCTGGATGGCGAGCGAGAGCAGAGGCATTGATCGCATCGTGCATCAGAGCTCCGTCGAGTTTATCACCCAAATCCTATTTTCTGACTACCTTGTTCCTATTTATATAATATAACATATTCGTTTATCTCAAGAATACTTTACCGTGACGACTATTGAGCAGTACTACCACGTGAAACGATTTATCACTGCTAAACACCCAGTGTTAGCATATAGCCCGCTAGCATCAACAAACAGGTGCCGGTTTTAGTTACCATTTTGCCGATCTAATGGCGGACTCAGCCACTGTATGCTATTCAGACCTGTCCTCACCTGAGCGGGAAGCTGTGGAGCAGTTGATACCCGGTTATCGCAGATCCTACGCGACGTACAGCGCCCAGTTCACCCAGGCTCCAGACATCCACAAGCGACCGAGAAGTGCAAAAAGCGAACACCCTACGCGGTGCAGCTTCACGGACCACGCTCGAGGGAACGGAGACGGCATCGCCCAGAATGAAAGCGATCGGGAAGCCGTGGAGGAGCTGCTGCCCGGCCGTTGCAGATTCAGCGTGCCTCACATCACACTGGCTACAGACGTTCGCAGGCGATCGGGGCGTGCTGCGAGTGAGCTTCCCTCGCGATGTAGCTTCATGGACCGCGTCCAGGTGACCGAAGACGCCATCACCCAACATGAAAGCGGTAAGACTTCGCTTGTTATTGTAACCTGCATTACTTGCCACATGTACAGTTTAGCTTCTTCCATCAGCACAGAGGGGTTTACTTGTGCTAAGTGTATTGAAGTAGTAAGGCTGACGGAGAAGATTGCAGAACTAGAAGCGCGCATCCAAACGCTAGTTGATGACAGCAATACCGCTAATGCTACAAACGCTAATACCGCTAATGCTACAAACGCTAATACCGCTAATGCTACAAACGTTAATACCGCTAATGCTACAAACGCTAATACCACTAATGCTACAAACGCTAATACCGCTAATGCTACAAACGTTAATACCGCTAATGCTACAAACGCTAATACCGCTAATGTTTCCGGTGCCCACCCAAGACCCCCCTGGTAATTTCAAACAGGTTCGATATTCTAAGCAACACACCGACTGAGATGTCTGGTAAAAGTGCCTTGGTCATTGGAGATTCAATACTTAGGAACGCGAACATTGAGGCACCAGCCACCATAGTCGATTGTATACCGGGAGCCAGGTCTTCAGACATTAGATCAAAACTTAAGGTGCTGGCTAATGCTAAGCGTAAGTTTTCTAAAATTGTTATTCACGCCGGCACGAATGACACCAGACTCCGCCAGTTGGAGATCACCAAAGATAATATTAAAGAGATATGTGAAATTGCTAAAACAATGTCAGACAATGTAATATGCTCTGGTCCCCTCCCCGCCTACCCGGGGGATGAAACTTACAGTAGATTATTGTCTCTTCACGACTTGATGTCAAAATGGTGCCCTTAGCATAACGTAGGGTTTATAGACAATTGTAAGCATTTTCGGGGGAGACCTGACCTGCTAAAGAGAGATGGCCTCCATCCATCTCAGGAAGGAAGGGCGATTCTCTCTATAAATCTGACCAATAGTCTTACTTCGAATACAGTCTGACTATCCAGGGTACAAGTCAGGCAACAGACAGATCGGCTTAACCGTCCATCTGTTAGCTGCCGTGATATGTCAAGATCACTTATATCCCAGCACTTCGAGTCAATCCTACCAGAATATCAACACATTTCAACTGTATCTGTTCCCCGAACAAATAAAAACAGAGCACCGCTTGCCACATCTGGTACAAATCTGATTAATATAAAATTAGAAAACAATACATTAACAGATGAACCTCGAATGTTAAAATTCGGCCTTCTTAACATTAGATCGCTTACCAATAAAGAACCTATTGTCAATGAAATAGTTACAGACCGAAACTTAGATGCACTCTGTTTAACAGAAACCTGGCTTAAAGCAGACAACTACATTAGTTTAAACGAATCCACCCCACAAGACTATTATTATAAACACGAACCTCGATTAAAGGGGAGAGGGGGTGGTGTAGCTACAATATACAACAACATTTTTAAAGTAAACCAAAAAACTGAAGTAAAATTTAAATCATTCGAACTAATGTTGTTAAATATGGAAATAACCGATCGTAACAACAAACAGCTCTCTTTTGCCTTAGCTACAATCTATAGACCTCCGGGCCACCATGCAGATTTCCTTAAAGAAATAGCAGATTTCCTGTCTGAGCTTGTAGTCACTGTAGATAAAGCTCTTATCGTTGGTGATTTTAATATTCATGTGGATAACCCAAAAGATGCACTAGGACGTGCATTTATGGATGTTCTAAATTCTCTCAATATTAGACAAAACGTATCGGGGCCAACGCATACTCGTAAGCACACATTAGACTTAATTCTGTCACTCGGGCTCAATATTAATGACATCAAAATATCACCTCAGAGTGATGCAGTTTCTGACCATTACCTTGTGTTATACACTGTACTTCTAGATAGGATCACTCAATCCACAACATGCTACAGATTAGCCAGAACAATAATTTCCACCACTAAAGATAGATTTATTAGCACTCTTCCAGACCTGTCCCAAATGAAACATGTAGCAGATAACTGTGACAATCTAGATACTGTAATAGAAAACCTGAACAATGTCTGTTCTAACACACTGGATGCCGTTGCTCCCATTCGAAAAAAGAGAATCAAAGAAAAACCGCCAGCTCCATGGTATGATCATCACACCGCAGCACTCAAAAAGGCAACTAGGAAAATGGAAAGAAATTATAGAAGCACAAAGTTAGAGGTATGGCGTGCAGCATGGAAAGAGAGTGTTAAACAATACAGACAGGCTATTAAAACCACCAGATCTACCTATCTTAGCAAGCTTATAAATGAGAATCATAATAACCCTCGTTTCCTCTTCAGCACCGTTGCAAAACTGACTAGAAATAAAGAACAAACAGAAGCCAATAGTAAACTTCAACACAATAGTAACGACTTCATGAACTTCTTTTCTAACAAAATTACGGCTATAAGGGAAAACATCGTAGCTACCCAGGCAGCCACAACTCTACCCGTTAGTTCACTTAACACTAGACTACCATACGAACATCTTGATTCATTTAAACCTACTACAATAGATGAGCTCTCTAGACTAGTTACATCATCCAAATCATCGTCCTGTATATTAGACCCCGTTCCCACAAAACTACTTAAAGAGGTATTCCCTGTAGTGTCAACCCCGGTTCTCATCGCTAGAAATAGGATACGTTCCAACAGCTTTCAAACTAGCAGTTATTAAACCGCTGATTAAAAAAACGCAGCTTGATCAGGGAGAGCTTAATAACTTTAGACCAATCTCAAATCTCCCTTTTCTTTCGAAAATATTAGAAAAGGAAGTGGCAAGCCAGTTACGCACATTCTTGACAAATAATAGTACATATGAAAAGTTCCAATCAGGATTCAGGCCCCACCATAGCACAGAGACAGCGTTGCTTAGAGTTACAAATGACCTCCTATTAACATCCGATCGTGGTGAAATCTCAATTCTTATATTATTAGACCTTAGTGCAGCCTTTGACACAATAGATCATACAATCTTACTCAATAGACTAGAAAACTATGTTGGTATCAGTGGTCAGGCGCTAGCCTGGTTTAGGTCGTATCTAACCAATCGCTATCACTTTGTTTATGTAAACGAGGAAGAGTCATATCACTCCCTGGTTAAATACGGTGTACCGCAGGGTTCGGTTTTCGGTCCGTTCCTGTTCTCGTTATACATGTTACCTCTAGGAGACATTATCAGGAAACATAACATAAGTTTTCACTGCTATGCGGATGATACCCAGCTTTACATCTCCTCACATCCCAGCGAAACACACACATTTTCTAAGCTAACAGACTGCCTTAGCGATGTTAGTGACTGGATGGCACATAACTTTCTTAAGCTGAACTCCAATAAGACAGAGATACTTATTATTGAACCGAATCGCTACAAACATAATATGTCAGATTACAAGTTGCGCATAGATGGCTGCACTGTGGTGCCATCTTCCACGGTTAGGAACTTAGGTGTGATGTTCGACAGCAACTTATCCTTCGATAGTCATATCGCCAACGTCTGCCGCACAGCATTCTTCCATCTTAGAAATATCTCAAAAATACGCCATATACTGTCTACATCTGACGCAGAGAAGCTTATCCATGCTTTTATGACCTCTAGAATAGACTATTGTAACTCGCTACTCGGGGGATGCCATGCAAATCAAGTAAACAAGCTTCAGCTAGTTCAAAACGCTTTCGCAAGGGTACTTACTCGATCTAAAAAGTATGACCACATAAGCCCAATTCTGGCATCTTTACACTGGCTACCAGTTAAATATCGCATACAATTTAAAATATCACTAATCACCTACAAAGCTTTAAATGGCCTAGCACCCTCATATCTTAGAGAATTACTATCGGAATACAATCCATCACGCACACTACGGTCGCAAAATTCTGGTCTCTTGATTATCCCTAGACTATCAAAAGTGTCTAAAAGTGGAAGGTCATTTTCCTACTTAGCCCCTAAGCTCTGGAATGATTTACCAACCGATGTCCGAGAATCAGACACAGTCGATAATTTTAAATCTAGACTTAAAACTTTTCTCTTCAACAAAGCATTCGCATAATTTGTCTAGTAAAAGTACTTAACTCGAAATAGTTATCTGTACGGAACAAAGCACTCGCGGTCATAACACAGACCAACCAAATAAATAAATAAAAACCTTATCTTAACCTATAGTCGGATTGCGATTTTGGAACTTTCGCGTTCTTGTGAATAGTATGCCATACAAACCCGTTTGCCACTGAACCTGCATTAACGACGACAGTGGGGCCTCCAGCCTTAGTCAAACGGGTTGGCACGTATGGTCGGGTTGCGATTTTGGTGCTTTCTTGTGTCTTGTGAATAGTATGCAATATAGACCCGTTTGCCACTGAACCTGCATTAACGACGACAGTGGGGTTACAGGCCTTAGTCAAACAGGTCAACAGGTTTCATTTTCTCTTAAAAATCGGACCCTTAGTTACCATATATACCGTCGCAGTGGGCCCCCAATTTGCAAAATCCTCAACTGTGGATAAAACAATTATGCCTCAATAGTTAGTCTGTCTGAAACTAAGCTGATTAAACCACATCACTGTGTGACACTTGCATTACATGTGAACGGCCCCTACGCTAATATGATTTTGTTTTTCTCTCCCTGTCTCGTCCCTGGGTCCCATTGACCCTGAGGACAATGGGACAAACAGACCCAGTTCCGGTAGATGTGAAAGTCGGCACACCTCTGATCTACTGGTCGTCCTTCAATGTGATGCCCAGCTGATGCCTGACCAACGACCACCGGCAGGACCCGCTTAATATCCGCTTAATCTCTGCTTAATCTCCGCTTAAGCTCCTTATCCATTTATATGTGTGTATATACATGTATATCTCCCAAGGGTTTTTCCCTCCTAGGACTTTTATTTTTATTTCCTCGCTACACAAACCCGGGGTTTTTGTTTTTTTTCTCCTAGGGGGTTTTTTACCCCGGGGAGGTAGCCTGCTTGGGCTTAACTTAGCTTCTTCTTTTAGACGTTACATTAGTAATATGCTCGCTCATAATGTCACGTCATAGCCGCAGCAAATTTGACTGCTTATGCTATTGTGTATTATGTTATGCTATCTGTCGTTTTTCTGTGCTTTTACTGCTTCTATTAATGTAAAGCTGCTTTGAAACAATTGAGTATTGTGAAAAGCGCTATATAAATAAAATTGAATTGAATTGAATTGAATTAATACTTGTTCATCATAGAGGAAAACTATTAGATAAAAATATGGAATTTGTGCCCATGCTAATTTAACCAACACAATCAATTTATATCCTTTTTGATGCTAGGAGGTATTAAGCACTTTTACACAAGTTTTAAACACATGATCAAGAACTTGCAAACTATTTCTTAATGTTGACAACACTGACCTGATAACTCCATAAAGCAGACATGAATGTTATAGTTTCTGGTTTCCTGTCATGTGACTTCCCTGACCGTTCTGTGTCAAAAATGTCACTCAGACATTGTGACACCTCAAGCGTTACCTGGGGCAGTCATATACAAACCCACTCACGACTGAACCATGAACACTACATTAATTGTTTCCCACATAACCATTTCTCAGCCATTTAGCTGTTAGTTAATATTCAGCATGAGCTCTCATGTTTAGCGTAAAATAATGGCTCCAGTCAACAAGCTTAAACGTTAAGATCAAATTAATTATGGAATTTACAAAAGTCTAAAGCCCATTAATGCACTAATGAAGAATCTTTACAGTGTCTCTAAGGAGCATTGGAATGCATTGTAAGCTGAAAGTAACATTGTATAGCACTTCTACTACTGTTGATTCCCTAAGACACTTTGTTTTGCCCCACTTTTAGAACACAAACACATACCTCTGAATCTGAATGATCTTTAAGGTGAAAGATGTCTTTGTCTTGGGTTCTGGATGGGCATCAATCATCAAAGAGAGAAAAATAACAAACCACAGTATTTCCCCAACAACATACAGTACATTTGACCAGAAATAAACATGCTTACTTTGCTCCTGAATAGCTGCCTTGTCCGCTCAGAAGGAAGGAAACCTGACAAAATGTTGGATGACCATATATCCCCTCATATAATGTATGGTGACAACTGAAACTTACCTTACTGATGTCTTTGATCTGTCCAGCAGGTGGACTATGGAAGACACATACATTTGCATTAGCGACCTTAAAATATAACTTGATAAACTAAACACTATGGAAAAAAAAGATTTTCACAGGTTTACAGTCTAGTTGGGTAAACATGCCTGGTAAATGTCTCTGGCACCTTCAGTTGTTCGATCCCTGCATGAGACAACATTGCAAATAGTTGTAAAAAAGTCAATTAAACATGCAAAAATGTAAAGAAAAATTGTGTAACGTGTGCATGCCTTCTAGAACAGACAAATCCTCTTCTGAATTCACAGACTCCTTAAAATATATAAAGATAGTAGTAAGTTGGGGAAATATGATAATAAGTGGGTAGTTTTATGTTTAGTTAGTTTACAGGGGCATGCTGTATTGTCTCCGCAAACACCCTTGTCAAGGCGGTCTGAATGTTGTGCTCAGAGCTAAAGATGATTTTGACCATTTGGCCAGTGAGCTTTCCGTGGCTGATTGGATTGATCATGTTAACTGTCAATATCTTCTGATCATCATTGTCTAAAGCAAAAAAAGAAAACCGAATATTTAATGGCCCATTCCAACCTATACATGAGTGAGCGCAGTTGTAAGTTCAGTTTTAACCGTATTTATTAAAGCCATGTTAAATGATCTTATATTTAAGTTTGAGGCACTTTTCCTAAAAATCACCTTGTAGATTATATGTGCTGATGGTATCTTTAGGCAGATGAATCAGTTCCCACAGTGTGTTCTAGAGTACACAGGCAATCAGTTTCAGTTACTAAAACACCACAAATCATTTCGTTCTGCAATTGAAACATAAGAGACACACCTGCGGGTCATTTACAAAAAAACTTATACTTGATGTTCCAATGTTGAAATCCACCCAAAACTCCTTCAGAAACTCATCCTCAGGCTTGAATAACTAAAGAGGTCAAACGATGAGTGATGCAAGAAAGTGCAGATAAAATAATTTTTATATGTAAAGAGAACATAATATTAAGCAATGTTTTCTGCTTACTTCAGTTGAGTCAAGAAATACCCTAATACAAGGGAATGAGAAGACTCTAGGACAGAGACAAGGTACAACAATCATGTCTCACAAGCAAATGCTATAGGCCATTACAAAGAACTAAAGCAATTCTCAAAACTACCTTCGTGACTTTCCAAAATAACTGTTAAGTTCATTCAGGAATGTCCTGCAGTCCTTAAAACATAAGGAAACATAAATGAACCCTTAATACAAGTAACTTACTGCTTTAGTCACAACACGTTTAGCCATGCTTATAAAAATCCCAAACATACAGTTTCAAAATCTTTGTCCCGAATTGAGGTAAAAGCTGAGGCAAAGCTTCTGAAACTGAACCATTTGCCTGCAAAGTCTTCTCTCAGTTTTTTTTTGGGGTCATCCTGCAGAGAGTTTCCGATATGGCCACCTGCATTTCGTAATCTGGTGATAATATTTTATATTATGAACAATTTGAAAATAAGCATTCCATTCATTAATAACCTATTAAAAAATGACGACCTACCACCAATGTCTGTCAGGGCTTTCGCAAAGTTTTCTCTGTAAAAGAAACAAAAAAAGGTTTTACAATCTGTTAAAATCAGGTTTTTAGAGTTGTTTACATGTATGTGTTGTGTTTTTAATGTTTTAAGTCAAACCATGTGCAAATTCATCATTCAAACCATTGCAGAGTTTTTTTCCATGAAATTGGGGACAGTCTAATTTCCGCGGTTCAAAATTGCCTTGGTTTCCAATGTCACAAACATGTAATCATATCAACACAGCTAAACACGTGGATCAGTAGCTCGAGTTATAGGTATTATGTATGATTGCTGCATAGACTCTGCACTGAAACAATTGCAGCACATGTGCTTTAGCTCTACTTCTATGCTGCTCACGCCTGTTAAAACCAGCACTCAAATATTAGTGCTGCAAATGCACAATTCACATAAGCATTGTGTGAAACCAAACCTTGCAGTGCCTCAAACTGCCGAATGTAGCGTCTATTAAAATATAAGCCATTCTACAAACAAACAGGTGCCATTTTCACTTTGGAATTTTCTAACATTTTATTTAAAACCAACTTTTTTTAAATAAGCTACATCTTGAATGCTAATCCTCAAAAAACATTTTCCCACCTCAGGCACAAAATCCTAATTAATAATATCATTATATACCACTCACCAAAGGAGACGACGTGAAATCTGACATATTTTAGCCAAATGCACTCAAGAGAACCATTGAGAAAATGGCAAACATTGTACAACTCACTAAAGCCCAGAATACACTGCAGGATTTTTACCCTCCTATAAGATCATTACCTTATCACACTGTGCGACATGGATCATTTAAACTCTGGGACATCAAGCATGTAGACCAAGGCTATTCAAATCTTACCCTGGAGGGCCGGCAACTACAGAGTTTAGCTCCAACCCTGATCAAACACACCCGATCAAGCTTATGAAGGTCTTCATGATCACTATCACAGGGGGTTAAGGCTATGTTTACATTAATGCGTTTCCTTTAAAACGCGTTACTTTTGCTACGTTTACGCCTTTCATCTACACTACATCACTGTTTTCGACTCTCATAAACGGATTTGTTCGCAAACGCTGCAGACCCTGTTTTAGTTTGAGAACTCAGTCTACGTTCATTTACACTGCTGTGCAACGTCTGAGTCTTACGTAAACGAACAGCTGATGTTAACGTGACAGCGCATCATTTTCAAAGTAAAAATTCTTTTATTCAGGTAAATGAAGGTTGGCAACGGAGGTTTTGCCAAAAATAGTAAACATCTACCAACCAGCTATTATAAACGCTATATTGGATTGTTTTAACATGTATCCTTATAGATAGTGTCTGTTTTATATTTGTGTTTGAGTATTGTTGGGTTTGAATATTGTTGTAATGTGTTTATGTTTTCTTTAAATTTAGTTAGCTTATTACGAAAGATAGACTGTAATTTTAAACGCCATATAGGGCGTTGTAAAGGCCAATATGAAGGGAGAATTGTAATGGGTCAGACATTTTTCGAGTTTAATTTAAGTTTTGTTTTCTATTTTAAAATTAATTTCGTTTCAGATAATTTGTCTCTTAATTATAATCGATGTTTTGTTAAGTTTTGTGAACATAAATTAATAAAAACAATAAACTCAATGTCATTAATATTTAATGCTCGTTTAGCCGCTTGCACTTTTAGCTATTTCTGTGTTGTAGGCTAAAGCAATACTTCACCTCTTCCTATGTTTGATTGAAGTTTGCATTTGCTTAAATTTATTTTTGCTTCAAATTAATTTAGTACTTCACTTGAATGCTTTCTTTTTAAATCATAAAGACCATTCTGTTTAGTTATAAAATCAAAATTAACCTATTAATCATATTAATATGTTGTAAGGGGGGGCTAGAACAGTATAAGACTTTCCCAAACACATTTTTATAGGTTCAAAAATAGTGTCTGTCATAGTTGCCAGCAAAAGACCCAGGTATGAATTTTTGTCAATATCGCACACCCCTAGGCTGCATAAACGCGCAAAGGTAAGCTATTATTAGAGTAATAAGTTATTATACACTTTTATGCGCATGCCCAGTTACGTGACATATCTGATTGGTCATGTTTCATGCATTTATGGTGGTGTATAGTGTGGATGAAGATTCTTTTTAAAATGCCAGTATAAACGAGGATCATTTTCATTTTAAAATGCTGTTTTAAAATGCAAATGCTCTAATATAAACAGGGCCTAAGTTTGATTAGGGTTGGAGCTAAACTCTGTAGTGCTCTGCCCTCCAGGGTAAGATTTGAATAGCCCTGATGTAGACTGTATGATGATGACACGTAAGCTTCGGCAGCTGCGTCACACGCAACATGATCTCACAAAGTTCCGTGGGATAGTCACGGAATTTTGTGCTCATTTTTCCGTGGCATTCTCACGGATCTCTGCATTTTTCCGTGGCCCTGCTACGGACTGTCTTTTTCCGTGGCATTTTCACAGATTGGTTACTCGACTGCTTTTTCCTATTTTCAAACCATTTTCGCTTCGGTTTAGGGTTAGTTTTGGTGTTTGCGTTAGTATGTCACTGTAACTATTGGTTTTTTCTGATTTATTCTTTTATATTTTCTAAACTTTAAACAATTGTTGCCTGGCATTGGGGTTAGAGTTGGGTTTGGGTATGGATGTCATTTCATGTAAATCTAACCCTAAACTGAAGCGAAAATGGTAAGGAAATAGGACAAAACAGTTGAGTAACCAATCCGTTAGAATGCCACGGAAAAAGACAGTCCGTAGCAGGGCCACGGAAAAATGCGGAGATCCATGAGAATGCTATGGAAAAATGAGCCCAAAATTCCATGACTATGCCACGGAAATTCGTGAGATCAGGTCACACATTAGCAGAACGTCACCAGAATGCGCTTGACGCAAGACCGGGAAAACGGCCGTCCCTGAACCTCTATCACTGCACGACATAGGACCACCAACGAAGAGCCACGACCACAGAAATCGCGACGATTGCTTCACGATGGCAATCCTTCATCTGGGACAGCCAACAACCGTGCAGTGTATCCCGGGCTTAATAGAGAGAAACTATGGTAAGGAAGGACTGTCATTCAGCGGCCGTGGGCGGAGCTTTATGAGTGTGACATCAGATTGGTAAGAAAATCAAAACGACTTGTCTAATGAGACTAATGGGGAATTAAAAAGGGAATGTGTAGATATTTTCATTGTAGGTTGAATGTGTTCACAATACATTGTAAAAAACTATTTGCCGCCTTAAAATTGTGTTTAATCAACTTAGATTTACAAGTCATTTTAACTTAGTTTTACTTATCTTGATTAGAGATGAGTTGTTACAACTTATAAAAAGTCGCCAGGTTTCTATGTCATGACATCTCTAGTCAAGATAAATAATAGTAAGTTAAAATTACTTATAAAGTTTGTAAAAAATTCTTTGCTGGCTTTATTTTTTTATTTTTTATCATGTACGTGTGTGACCAAGCAAGCGTGTGATGAACAGAAAATAGTAATCAAAGTTTGATTAGCCTATATTAAAATTATTGCTTGCACACATTCTCACATTCATAAGGGACATAGAACCACCATATCACATCCCTTACCATCCCAAAAAATGGCTGCAGATTCCTCATAACTTTCCATTAATAAAGTAAAAACGTAATTAAAAAAGCAGTTTACCCTATCTATTTTGCGTAGTGGGGTGGTTGATTTGAGCTTGACAGACCCTGTCTGATATAAAAAGCAACAAATAAACAATGTAAATAAATCTCAAAAAAATGTTTTTGATGGCTACAAGGTTTAAAGTGACACCATGTAATTTTTCAACCTTCATAATAAATTTTCAAGACCCTTGTGATAGTACATCGACTTTAAATAGGTTGAATGACATGTCTACCATAGCCTGACGGGGTCTGTATCACTTTTACTCGTATTTTAAAACTTAGGGTTTCTGGTAGTAACCAGAGCACAAAAAAAAACTACAAAATTCGACTGCTTTACGGCATACGTCACTTCCTCCACACAATTTGTTTTTAACGTGAATTTTGCTGGAGGCTACTTAACGAGTGTAGAGAGCAACTTCTTTTATGTGACTCTGTGGCACAGTCTGTAGTGTCACGGACCTATGACACGGGCGACCCGGGTTCGATTCCCCTTTAAGGCAATTTTTTATATAAACTGTTGATTCATACATAAATGCGATGTTCTTTATAAATTACGGCGATTATATTGCATATAGTTCCCTGTATTCAGATGCTGTGTTCACGTATTTACATTTCTTTTACTGTGTCTATGATATTTACATTACAATCCAGGATGCTATAGCACTCAAACTTGCTCACAGTGTAAAACCAAACCCTATTCATTCACCAATCAGATCCGAGCGTTTCTCTCTTCTCTCTTCCTCATTTGCTGCGTTCCGCTGTCACTCGCGTGACGTATTACAAAGTGGCAGACCTAAACGCATCGGTTTACTTGGATTTGGAGCGATTTTCACACAAAAAAGAGGAATAACGAGCGCCATTGTGGAAAATCCTGGTGGCGAGGGAGAGAGAGAGGATGCAACAATATTTGTTTGGAAAAAGGCAAGGAAATACGTCTGGTCGTTTCTGAATTGGAAGGCTGCAGCCTCCGGAGGTCAAATATGCAGGCTGCACACGTCATCAAGCCTGGGTTATTAAGGTAAACTGAGCATTACATTCGCAAGTCATAAGCATACTGCAACAATTTACGATTAACTAAGTATAATAGTCAACTTTGTAATTGTTAATATTGTGAAATAAGACAGTCTTGATGACGTATACAGCTTAGAAATACGACATCCGGAGGCTGCAACCTTCAGATTGAGAAATGGCATCTGCCACGACGAGTTCCTCATCAGAAAGTTGTAACATGACTGCGTTTCTCCCTGTTGTGTCAAAATGTTGATCGTTTAGCATTTTAAATGTTTAGTTTTTAGTTTAGTTTTAAGGTTGGCCAGTTCCTTTCCTTTGCGACAGTGCTGCGGCGCTTGTGGGCTCTAGGGGCGCTAGAAGTGAAAAATACGTGTCTAGCACCCCCTAGTGGCCAAAAAGTTTCATGGTGTCCCTTTAAATTATGTCACTTAGTGTGATGTGGTGGTAAGTCAAACTGAGGAACACACACAAATCATAAAATATTTACAAAAAATATGGACGTTTGACGCAAACGAATATTATGATGTCGGAGTCCACTGTTTGTTTAGCAAGTAAACATGATGCACAGAGTTTTGTACGTGTGTATGTAAGAGCTTTCTCTGAATTTTCAGCGCAACTTTCACACGCTTTCAAAACGTAACTACGGAGATCAGCCGCTTTAGTTTTATCAACGAAAGTCTAAAAATAGCGCTGTTCACCGTATGTTCACGCCAGAAGTAAAAAAAGACGTAAAACTTGTGTTTAATACCTCAGATTAGATAAATGGATGGAGAGAAGATGGTCGCGTGTGGCTGTTCGAAGACATTCAACCACGTGCGTTCCGCAACTCCAAAGCGATCCGATCAAAAGTGGTTTCGACTACCTCTGGAAGTGGTTAAAAGTGGACAAGCTCAAAACGTTTTGAACACTGCTTACACCTGGCATTAACGTTGTCCACTTGTGATCCGATCGACGAAAACGCATGTTAATGCCAAGTGCAAACAGCCTCTAATTTAGATCTGTTTACGTTACATCAGATTACTTTACAAACACTATTTTGCAGCGCTGAGAATTACAACCAATCACAGTCGTACCTGTTGAACAGATGAACGTAGTTAAAGATGAACCTAATAATTCATAAACTTTCTCAGGTTGTTAATATGCTGTGCAAAAACATGATATTTAAAAATTGCCCACCCAGGATATCTGCCAGACCAACCTTCTATAGCTGGCAAGAACCAGCCTTGGTATGTACTAATGAACAAATGATAAAAATAGTATGCTAATCTTTAAGAATGGTATTATATCAAATATCATGTTAAGAAGGACACTTGAATAATTAATGTTAAGCTGTGAAAACACACTTTAGGACATTTCTTATGCATCTCATCAAACATCTTAGATGACACCCGTTTCATAAAACCTTTGCTATAATGATGAGCTTTAAATTATAAAATTATTGACTACATGAGACTTTACAGTTTTTTTCGATTGCTAAACGACAGTGGGCACAACTGGAGCTACATGTGCAAAACTCTAACTACAGTCTGCACTACCAAAAGTCACCTGAGCACAATTTTTAACACATGGCTCAAAACAGCTCAGTGCAGGCAAACACTAAACACAACCCTCACTGAGATAACACACACTGTCACTCACAACACACTGAGAGGAAAAACACTAACATCAAACACCAATACACAAAATACTAACTTTTTATCTTTACAGTTTCAACAATTTCAGTGATGTCACACCAAGTAATGTTTTCTATAAAGAATGATTTATTTATTGATTTATCACATTATTTTTTTAGAACATCATAATTTTTTAAGGTAATTGAAAATTAGCAGTTTGCTTCAGTTGTCTGGACTCTGGAGTAATTTATGGAATTACAGTAATGAGAAAAAAAAAGGTAGAAACTTAAAATACATGAAAGGTAATATTATATATAAATATATTTATAAAACATATAAATATATATATGAAATTGGAATTTATATTTATATGAAATTGCAATCAGCAGTGTTTGAAAGGCACAAGGCTGAAATCTTTTCTGTTTTGAATGTGTGGTTCACAGTTTTGACAGCAGTGTGTTAGCATCTGAACAAAGTGCTGTAAATCCACAGTGTTGTGCAGATTGTGGTTAAAGTCATGGGATAAGTGTGTAAAGTTTTGAAAACTGTGTTCAAGCAATGAAAAACGAACTAGAGTTTGGTCCACATGAACTGCTGCTGTGCAGACTGTAGTTAGAGTTTTGCACAGTGACTCCAGTTGTGCCCACTGTCGTTTAGCAATCGAAAAAAACTGTAATAACCTGTAATTTATGAGGACAAACATTGTTGTAGCGCCATTTTTGTCCACTAGATCGCGCCGTTTCATACTTCATTCCAGACAACTGGGATTTAGGATAATTCCCACCCCAACCCGGAAAGAATGTCTGACGATGCTCTTTTAATGTTTATTAGTAACATTTACTGTTTTCAGGTTCCTAAATACCTTTAATGTGACTTTTTGAGGAGGGAAATATCCTAATTCCGAGTCGTCTGGACCGCAGTAGTAGCCTTTACGAGGTTGAGTCTGACCTCACTGCTGAATAGCCTATAGCAGGACTATTCAAATCTTACACTGGAGGCCCAGAGCACTGCAGAGTTTAGCTCCAACCCTGATGAAACACACCTGAGCAAGCTAATCATTAGGTGTGTTCGACATCGGCTGTGGCTGGATGTAACCGATCGGCGAGATTAGCCGCGTGCAGGTGGGGAGGAGCTGAAAACGGAGACGTGAAGTCGGACGCCCTGTGCTCCCCGTAGTTTGCGGCTTTTACGTCAAGCATGGCTGATCACGTGCCGTTTGCTTGTTTTATGGCAATAAACATGATTTGTAAGATGTAAACTACATAAAAAGGGAATTATACTGTTTTGAATGTCCGTGTATGAGCATGAGTGGAACTGAAGAGGATTACAGCATGTTTACAAGAATAAAGTTTAACATAAGCATATATTATTTAAATACCCAAGTAGTGGGGTCTATGTTTTTTATCCATTTTATTTTGATGAAGATGATACAATACAACATCGCGACTACATGAAAAGAGCTTTAACTGTTATAAAAATACAGATTTGTGAGCATTTGTGGAACTAAGAGCGTAAAAATACACACGAAACACACGTGAGTGTTGTCATGTGGTGAATCCGACCAATCGTGAAACAGCTGTGTCGTCATTACAGCCCGTGCAGCTCCTCTTCGGGAACTGCGCTGGCTAAGTCAGGCGGCTGATCTCGAATCGCTCTCGCGGTACTTAAAAACCATATGACACAGTCATGTGCCTGCAGCGCCAGCTTAAGTCGGACACAAGTACTAACCAAAATGCACTGCTTCAAGTCAGCCGCCGATCGGTCTGCGCAGCGCCGCATGAAGTCGAACACACCTAATGTCTTCATGATCACTAGAAAATCACAGGTGGGTAAGTTTGATTAGGGTTGGAGCTAAACTATGCAGTGCTCCGGGCCTCCAGGGTAAGATTTGAATAGCCCTGGCCTATAGCTTTAAGGACATTAAGCAAAAAAAAAAAAACTGCTCGAAATAACAGAATTACTTCCAGAGTATTGCATATGCAATGTATGCATATATAGCAACATCTCTAACTAGAAATGCAATTCCCAAGGAATTACCAGTGCATGAAAATGCAAAAAAGTTGATTGACAGAAATGTAAAAGAAATTTAGTCTCGTAGTTTACCTGGCTGTTGACATGTTTTGCTAGCATGATTTAACATGAAGATAACATGATTTATCATGAAGCTAACATGATTTATCATGACATTATCATGATTTAGCATGAAGCTAACATGATTTAGCATGAAGCTAACATGACGCTAGCATGATTTAGCATGAAGCTAGCATGTTGTTAGCATGATTTAGCATGATGTTAGCATGATTAACATGAAGCTAGCATGCTAATAATGCTAGCATGATTAGCATGAATCTAGCATGATTAGCATTGAAGCTAACATGATGTTAGCATGATTAGCATTGAAGCTAGCATGATTAGCATGAAGCTAACATGATTAGCATGAAGGTAACATGATTTTAGCATGATTAGCAGGATGGTAGCATGATCAGCATGATGCTAGCTTGATAAGCATGAAGCTAGCATGATGTTAGCATGATGCTAGCATGATTAGCATGAAGTTAGCATGATGTTAGCTTGATTAGCATTGAAGCTAGCATGATGCTAGCATGATTAGCATGAAGCTAACATGATGCTAGCATGATTAGCATGAAGCTAGCATGATGCTAACATGATTAGCATGAAGTTAGCATGATGCTAACATGATTAGCATGAAGTTAGCATGATTAGCATGAAGCTAGCATGATGTTAGCATGATTAGCATTGAAGCTAGCATGATGCTAACATGATTAGCATGAAGTTAGCATGAGCTAGCATGATGCTAGCATGATTAGCATGATGCTAGCATGATTAGCATGATGCTAGCATGATGCTAGCATGATGCTAGCATGATTAGCATGAAGTTAGCATGATGTTAGCATGATTAGCATGAAGCTAGCATGATGCTAACATGATTAGCATGAAGTTAGCATGATGCTAGCATGATTAGCATGAAGTTAGCATGATGTTAGCATGATTAGCATGAAGCTAACATGATGCTAACATGATTAGCATGAAGTTAGCATGATGTTAGCATGATTAGCATGAAGCTAGCATGATGCTAGCATGACTAGCATGAAGTTAGCATGATGTTGGCATGATTAGCATGAAGCTAGCATGATTTAGCATGAAGCTAACAAGATTTAACATTAAGCTAACATGATTTAGCATTAAGTTAGCAAGATTTATTATGACATTAGCATAAAGCTAGCATGAAACTAGCACGAAGCTAGTATGACTTAGCATGAAGCTAGCATGAAGCTAATATGACCCAAAGACCCAACCCCCATGTCTCTATGATGTTCGGATCCAGAGATATAAGGCTTTGTTTATTATGTTGCTAGGCTGCTCATATTTGGTTGCTAGGGGCGTGGCTTAATACCTCAATAAGGATGGTGAGAGACTGATTGGATGCCTGAGTAAAATGAGCCCACCCCCATGTCTCTATGACACTGTGCTGCAAAGATATCCATTTGGGCATTTTATAATGGCAGTCTATGGGAAAATGTTGCTAGGGTGCCCAAAATGGTTGCTAGGGGCGTGGCTTAATAGCTCAATAAGGATCCTAAGGGACTGATTGGATGCCTGAGTAAAATGAGCCCACCCCCATGTCTCTATGACACTGCGCTGCAAAGATATCCCATCTGGGACGTTTTTATTTCCTTATATGGGCATGATTCCTGCCCCATTATAAGTCTATGGGGAAATTTGGGGGCCTCTTACACCCCAGAAGTACAACTTACACGCCATTGTGAGGTATGTTCTTACAGAGCCTGCCAGCCTCTTCAAATGTGGCAAGTCACAAGTTTCTGTGAAATTCTAGGTCTGAGCTACGACTCGTCAAAGTTTGTCTCCATGTTAAGTCAATGGGATTTTTCGGCTGCTTTTTCGCCCCTGGGGCGAAGACCGTACCTCCGACCGCTTATAAAAGTCATAGCACACTATTCCCGAATAGTCCGCACGTTTGAGAGTTTGAATGAAGTTTCTAAGTTAAGCGGTTCGAGCCGTATTAATTGCGGAAATTTGGTTGGAAGAATAATAATAATAACTAGATAGGTACATTTCCTGAAGAAAATGTGAAGTGGTGCTTGCCGTGGCAAATTTCGAGGAACAATATATGATTATACTCTAAGTCACGAGTCAAACGGTCTAACCCCCGTGTCTCTACGATGTTCTGATGCGGAGATAAAAGGCTTTGTTTACTCTGTTGCTAGGGTACTGTATTTGGTTGCTAGGGAAAAAAATGGCATCCCATAATGATTACACTCTGAGTCACGAGTCAAACGGTCCAACCCCCGTGTCTCTACGATGTTCTGATGCGGAGATATAAGGCTTTGTTTACTCTGTTGCTAGGGTACTGTATTTGGTTGCTAGGGAAAAAATTGGCATCCCATAATGATTACACTCTGAGTCACGAGTCAAAAGGTCCAACCCCTGTGTCTCTACGATGTTCTGATGCGGAGATCTAAGGCTTTGTTTACTCTGTTGCTAGGGTACTGTATTTGGTTGCTAGGGGAAAAATTGGCATCCCATAATGATTACACTCTGAGTCACGAGTCAAACGGTCCAACCCCCGTGTCTCTACGATGTTCTGATGCGGAGATATAAGGCTTTGTTTACTCTGTTGCTAGGGTACTGTATTTGGTTGCTAGGGAAAAAATTGGCATCCCATAATGATTACACTCCGAGTCACGAGTCAAATGGTCCAACCCCCGTGTCTCTACGATGTTCTGATGCGGAGATATAAGGCTTTGTTTACTCTGTTGCTAGGGTACTGTATTTGGTTGCTAGGGAAAAAATTGGCATCCCATAATGATTACACTCTAAGTCACGAGTCAAATGGTCCAACCCCCGTGTCTCTACGATGTTCGGATGCGGAGATATAAGGCCTTGTTTACTCTGTTGCTATGGTAATTTATTTGGTTGCTAGGGGAAAAATTGGCATCCCATAATGATTACACTCCGAGTCACGAGTCAAACGGTCCAACCCCCGTGTCTCTACGATGTTCTGATGCGGAGATATAAGGCTTTCTTTACTCTGTTGCTAGGGTACTGTATTTGGTTGCTAGGGAAAAAATTGGCATCCCATAATGATTACACTCTGAGTCACTAGTCAAACGGTCCAACCCCCGTGTCTCTATGATGTTCTGATGCAGAGATATAACTGTTTGAATTTTTTGTTGCTAGGTTGCTCAAAAGTGGTTGCTAGGGGCGTGGCTTAAAAGCTTTAGGAATATCCTGATAGACTGATTGGATGTCTGAGTAAAATGAGCCCACCCCCTTGTCTTTACGACATTGTAAAGCAAAGATATCCCATCTGGAACTTTTTTATTCCCTTATATGGGCATGTTTCCTGCCCCATTATAAGTCAATGGGAAAATTCGGGTGCCTCTTACACCCCAGGGGTACAACTTACACCCCATTGTGATCCATGTTCTTACAGAGTCTACCACCCTCTTCAAATAATGTAACCCACATGTTTTTTCAAAATCCTCGCTCGTACCTGTGACCCGTCAAAGTTTTTGCAATGTTAAGTCTATGGGATTTTCCCCCATTGACTTTTCATTGGGGCACTTTTGGGCGCCTCTTACACCCCAGGGGTACAACTTACACCCCAATGTGATGTATGTTCTTACAGAGTCTACCACCCTCTTCAAATGTTGTAACCCACATGTTTCTACAAAATCCTCGAGCGGAGCTATGACTCGTCAAAGTTGGGCGCAATGTTAAGTCAATGGGATTTTTCGGGTGGTTTTTCGCCCCCCTTTCGGAAATCCTGCACCCGATCGCTTATAAAAGTCATAGCACACCTCTCCTCAATAAGCCGGTCGATTTGAGCCCTCTTTCATGGGTCTACGACAAACCGTGCGGGACGAGTTAGGTGCCGAAAAAACGTGCAGATGTAAGAATAAAATATAACTAGATAGGTACATTTCCTGAAGAAAATGTGAGTGGTGCTTGCCGTGGCAAAATTCTGGGGAACATATGATTATACACCAAACCACAAGTAAAACGGTTCAACCCCCGTGTCTCTACGATGTTCTGATGCGGAGATATAAGGCCTTGTTTACACTGTTGCTAGGGTACTGTATTTGATTGCTATGGTAAAAATTGCCATCCACTAGTCATTACACTCTGACTCCTGAGTAAAACTGCCCAACCCGCGTGTCTCTACGATGTTCTGATGTGGAGATATAAGGCTTTGTTTATTCGGTTGCTAGGGCACTGGATTTGGTTGCTAGGGAAAATATTGGCATCCCATAGTGATTACACTCTGAGTCACGAGTCAAACGGTCCAACCCCCGTGTCTCTACGATGTTCTGATGCTGAGATATAAGGCTTTGTTTACTCTGTTGCTAGGGTACTGTATTTGGTTGCTAGGGAAAAATTGCCATCCACAAGTGATTACCCTCCGAGTCACGAGTCAAACGGTCCAACCCCTGTGTCTCTACGATGTTCTGATGCGGAGAATTAAGGCTTTGTTTACTCTGTTGCTAGGGTACTGTATTTGGTTGCTAGGGAAAAAATGGCATCCACTAATGATTACCCTCCGAGTCACGAGTCAAACGGTCCAACCCCTGTGTCTCTACGATGTTCTGATGCGGAGATATAAGGCTTTGTTTACTCTGTTGCTAGGGTACTGTATTTGGTTGCTAGGGAAAAAATTGCCATCCACTAGTGATTACCCTCCGAGTCACGAGTCAAACGGTCCAACCCCTGTGTCTCTACGATGTTCTGATGCGGAGATATAAGGCTTTGTTTACTCAGTTGCTAGGGTACTGAATTTGGTTGCTAGGGAAAAAAATGGCATCCACTAGGGATTACCCTCCAAGTCACGAGTCAAACGGTCCAACCCCCGTGTCTCTACGATGTTCTGATGCGGAGATATAAGGCTTTGTTTACTCTGTTGCTAGGGTACTGTATTTGGTTGCTAGGGAAAAAAAATGTCATCCACTAGTGATTACCCTCCGAGTCACGAGTCAAACGGTCCAACCCTGTGTCTCTACGATGTTCTGATGAAGAGATATAAGGCTTTGTTTACTCTGTTGCTAGGGTACTGTATTTGGTTGCTAGGGAAAAAAATGGCATCCACTAGTGATTACTCTCCGAGTCACAAGTCAAACGGGCCAACCCCCGTGTCTCTACAATGTTCTGATGCAGAGATATAAGGCTTTGTTTACTCTGTTGCTAGGGTACTGTATTTGGTTGCTAGGGAAAAAATTGGCATCCACTTGTGATTACACTCCAAGGCACAAGTCAAACGGTCCAACCCCTTTGTCTCTACGATGTTCTGATGTGGAGATATAAGGGTTTGTTTACTCTGTTGCTAGGGTACTGTATTTGGTTGCTAGGGAAAAAATTGGCATCCACTAGTGATTACATGCCGAGTCACGAGTAAAACGGTTTAACCCCTGTGTCTCTACGATGTTCTGATGCGGAGATATAAGGCTTTGTTTACACTGTTGCTAGGGTACTGTATTTGGTTGCTAGGGAAAAAATTGGCATCCACTAGTGATTACCCTTCGAGTCACGAGTCAAACGGTCCAACCCCCGTGTCTCTACGATGTTCTGATGCGGAGATATAAGGCTTTGTTTACTCTGTTGCTAGGGTACTGTATTTGGTTACTAGGGAAAAAAATGGCATCCACTAGTGATTACCCTCCGAGTCACAAGTCAAACGGTCCAACCCCCGTGTCTCTACGATGTTCTGATGCGGAGTTATAAGGGTTTGTTTACTCTGTTGCTAGGGTACTGTATTTGGTTGCTAGGGAAGAAATTGGCATCCCATAATGATTACACTCCGAGTCACGAGTCAAACGGTCCAACCCCCGTGTCTCTACGATGTTCTGATGCGGAGATATAAGGCTTTGTTTACTCTGTTGCTAGGGTACTGTATTTGGTTGCTAGGGAAAAAATTGCCATCCACTAGTGATTACCCTGCGAGTCACAAGTCAAACGGTCCAACCCCCGTGTCTCTACGATGTTCTGATGCGGACATATAAGGCTTTGTTTAGTCTGTTGCTAGGGTACTGTATTTGGTTGCTAGGGAAAAAATTGGCATCCCATAATGATTACACTCCGAGTCACGAGTCAAACGGTCCAACCCCCGTGTCTCTACGATGTTCTGATGCGGAGATATAAGGCTTTGTTTACTCTGTTGCTAGGGTACTGTATTTGGTTGCTAGGGAAAAAATTGCCATCCACTAGTGATTACCCTCCGAGTCACGAGTCAAACGGTCCAACCCCCGTGTCTCTACGATGTTCTGATGCGGAGTTATAAGGCTTTGTTTACTCTGTTGCTAGGGTACTGTATTTGGTTGCTAGGGAAAAAATTGGCATCACATAATGATTACACACTGAGTCACGAGTCAAAGGGTCCAACCCCCGTGTCTTTACGATGTTCTGATGCCGAGATATAAGGCTTTGTTTACTCTGTTGCTAGGGTACTGTATTTGGTTGCTAGGGAAAAAATTGGCATCCCATAATGATTACACTCTGAGTCACGAGTCAAATGGTCCAACCCCCGTGTCTCTACGATGTTCTGATGTGGAGATATAAGGCTTTGTTTACTCTGTTGCTAGGGTACTGTATTTGGTTGCTAGGGAAAAAAATTGGCATCCCATAGTGATTACACACTGAGTCACGAGTCAAACGGTCCAACCCCCGTGTCTCTACGATGTTCTGATGCAGAGATATAAGGCTTTGTTTACTCTGTTGCTAGGGTACTGTTTTTGGTTGCTAGGGAAAAAATTGGCATCCCATAGTGATTACACACTACGTCACGAGTCAAACGGTCCAACCCCCGTGTCTCTACGATGTTCTGATGCTGAGATATAAGGCTTTGTTTACTCTGTTGCTAGGGTACTGTATTTGGTTGCTAGGGAAAAAATTGGCATCCCATAATGATTACACTCTGAGTCACGAGTCAAATGGTCCAACCCCCGTGTCTCTACGATGTTCTGATGTGGAGATATAAGGCTTTGTTTACTCTGTTGCTAGGGTACTGTATTTGGTTGCTAGGGAAAAAATTGGCATCCCATAGTGATTACACACTGAGTCACGAGTCAAACGGTCCAACCCCCGTGTCTCTACGATGTTCTGATGCAGAGATATAAGGCTTTGTTTACTCTGTTGCTAGGGTACTGTATTTGGTTGCTAGGGAAAAAATTGGCATCCCATAGCGATTACACACTGAGTCACGAGTCAAACGGTCCAACCCCCGTGTCTCTACGATGTTCTGATGCTGAGATATAAGGCTTTGTTTACTCTGTTGCTAGGGTACTGTATTTGGTTGCTAGGGAAAAAATTGGCATCCCATAATGATTACACTCTGAGTCACGAGTCAAATGGTCCAACCCCCGTGTCTCTACGATGTTCTGATGCGGAGATATAAGGCTTTGTTTACTCTGTTGCTAGGGTACTGTATTTGGTTGCTAGGGAAAAAATTGGCATCCACTACTGATTACCCGCCGAGTCACGAGTCAAACGGTCCAACCCCCGTGTCTCTACGATGTTCTGATGCGGAAATATAAGGCTTTGTTTACTCTGTTGCTAGGGTACTGTATTTGGTTGCTAGGGAAAAAACGTCAAAGTTGGGCGCAATGTTAAGGCAATGGGATTTTTCGGGTGGTTTTTCGCCCCCCTTTCGGAAATCCTGCACCCGATCGCTTATAAAAGTCATAGCACACCTCTCCTCAATAAGCCGGTCGAGTTGAGCCCTCTTTCATGGGTCTACGACAAAGCGTGCGGGACGAGTTACGCGCCGAAAAAGTGTCCGGATGTAAGAATAAAATATAACTAGATAGGTACATTTCCTGAAGAAAATGTGAGTGATGCTTGCCGTGGCAAAATTCTGGGGAACATATATGATTATACTCCAAGCCAAAAGTAAATTGATCCAACTCCTGTGTCTCTACGATGTTCTGATGCGGAGATAGAAGGCTTTGTTTACTCTGTTGCTAGGGTACTGTATTTGGTTGCTAGGGGGAAAAATTGGCATCCACTAGTGATTACCCTCCGAGTCACAAGTCAATCGGTCCAACCCCCGTGTCTCTACGATGTTCTGATGCGGAGATATAAGGCTTTGTTTACTCTGTTGCTAGGGTACTGTATTTGGTTGCTAGGGAAAAAATTGGCATCCACTAGTGATTACCCTCCGAGTCACGAGTCAAACGGTCCAAACCCCGTGTCTCTACGATGTTCTGATGCAGAGATATAAGGCTTTGTTTACTCTGTTGCTAGGGTACTGTATGTGGTTGCTAGGGAAAAAATTGGCATCCACTAGTGATTACCCTCCGAGTCATGAGTCAAACGGTCCAAACCCCGTGTCTCTACGATGTTCTGATGCGGAGATATAAGGCTTTGTTTACTCTGTTGCTAGGGTACTGTATTTGGTTGCTAGGGGCGTGGCTTGGGAGTGACCAATGATGTGGCCACTGATTACACTCCGAGTCACAAGTAAAACGGTCCAACCCCTGTGTCTCTACGATGTTCTGATGCGGAGATATAAGGCTGTGTTTATTATGTTGCTAGGGTGCTCATTTTGGTTGCTAGGGGCGTGGCTTGGGAGTGGCCAATGATGTGGCCACTGATTACACTCTGAGTCACAAGTAAAACGGTCCAACCCCCGTGTCTCTACGATGTTCTGATGCCGAGATATAACTGTTTGAATTTTATGTTGCTAGGGTGCTTAAAAGTGGTTGCTAGGGGCGTGGCTTAATTGCTCTGATACTATCCTGATAGACTGATTGGATGTCTGAATAAAATGAGCCCACCCCCTTGTCTCTACGACATTGTAAAGCGAAGATATCCCATCTGGAACTTTTTTATGTCCTTATATGGGCATGTTTCCTGCCCCATTATAAGTCAATGGGGCACTTTTGGGTGCCTCTTACACCCCAGGGGTACACCTTACACCCCAATGTGATGTATGTTCTTACAGAGTCTACCACCCTCTTCAAATGTTATAACCCACATGTTTCTACAAAATCCTCGAGCAGAGCTATGACCCGTCAAAGTTAGGCCCAATGTTAAGTCAATGGGATTTTTCGGGTGGTTTTTCGCCCCCCTTTCAAAAATCCTGCACCCGATTGCTTATAAAAGTCATAGCACCCCTCTCCTCAATAATCCGGTCGATTTGAGCCCTCTTTCATGGGACTACGGCAAACCGTGCGGGACGAGTTACGCGCCGAAAAAGTGTCCAGAAAAAGAATAATAAGAAAAATAAGTATGACGAATAGTAATAGTGATGCCTTGCATAAATGCAAGCACCACTAATAATAATATCCCTGAGGAATAGTAATAGTGATGCCTTGCATAAATGCAAGCACCACTAATAATAATATCCCTGAGGAATAGTAATAGTGATGCCTTGCATAAATGCAAGCACCACTAATAATAAAAAGCCCAGTAACAACAGTACAGCGCATTTTCAATGCACTGTAATAATGCAAGGCAATTTGTCTAATTTGCCCTGTACTAGATGTGCACATTGATGCTATGTGGTAATTGATGTAATTTTTCAGTGATTTTATGTGTACTATAACGGTGATGTTAAGTAGTGACAAAGAACGTTTGAGAGGTGTTCAGGCTAAATGACAACTTACAAGAGCCCGATATGGTCATCTGACTGGCAGAGTTTCTTCCTTATGTCTTTTGGACTGCTGTCCAACATTGAGTTTATGGTTCTGATTGCCTGAAAATGAAATTATGCAGAAACCATTTAACAACACGAAACAGTGTTAGTGAGTTTTGCTAACAATAACCATATAGTAATAGGCTACCTCTAACCGTAGACAGAAAGGCATTTCATAGTCCAAGACAACAGTCCCAAAACGCAAGAGAAATAAATCCAGGATCTTATTACTTCCTTTCGCAAGCACAGAACATATAGATAGCGTTAATTCAAATACTTAACTAACAACAAAAAAGAGAAATATTTTTTCTTGACAAATATTTAAATATGGGTTACCTGCACTGGTGTTCTGACACAAACTCTGTAAAAAGCCATTAGAAATCTTAAATGCACACATGGCTACACACATAGGCTACACATACACATAATACATACATGTATGTGATGTGATTTTATATGGTTGCAGAGACCGAAAAATAATTACCATGGAAACCTCGTAGAACACTTCGATGAGTTTCATTACGATCTTGGAAGGTTTGTGCTGTTCTTTAAGGTGCTCTGACACGACCCCAAACCAGCTCAACATGTGGAAAGTGAGAACATGAGAAATGATCATGCTGATCAGTAACCTTCAGCCGTAATATTTGTTAAATCAAATAAAATGCTTATCTTTACAACCAAGCCGTGGTGAACAAGTGTATCTTTGCACTCTTCATCTTTACCGATCACATGTTCAATGGCACGTAATATTAGAACGACATTTTTGTGTTCTTTTTTATGCAGTTCCTGGAATTCATTTTAACGTCACATCAGTATCAAATAATAGTGTTTCGTTCTTTAAAGTAAGCACATTATTACAATTACTACATTTAATAAAAAACTTGCCGTGATAACAACTTCGTCCAATCGATCGACCAAAGTTATGGAAGATTTTTCTTCAGCAACTATCACAAAAGCCTTGAAAACGTTATTTTGAACAAATGCCTCATGCAGTTTACATGCAAACTGTGTAATGGAAAGGGAATATTGATTATTATTTGGTGTTTAAAAACACATTTCTAAGGCTACGTGAAACTTATGAGGACAATATGAAAGAAAGTGTTTACCTACGATCATACACATCAATTCAATTATATCATAAATGTGTATCAGTAAGTATATCTCATATAAAAGCGTGCGTGGTGAAAACAAATGAATAAAATATAATTATCTACAGAACAACTCACACTCATGGCGGCCAGACATGCGAGCTCCTCATACCAGAGACCGTCTAATTAGACACACATGTCTTTTAATTAAGTGTTAAGGAAAAATGACCTGTGTGAACACCTAGCACACAACTATCAGTCACTCACAGTATTACCTTCTATTTAGGTACACACAAAAATGCCTCATCAGTTGAACTTCAGTTGATTAGGCATACTTGGCAAATTTCCATGTAAAATTATTAAATTGAACCAATATGATTTGTTAGTATTTGGCTTTATTACATTGACTTATCAAACAGATCAAACATTAGATGAATGTAGGCCATTTTAACTAGAGGGGAAATATCGCATTAATAATCGCGGATGAATCGCCTGCGATCATGAATGCGATATTTCCCTTCTTGTCGGTGAACTGTGGCTCTGTGTAATAATAGGTGTGTTCGAGATCATCCGGCGCTGCGCAGACCGATCGGCGAGGTTTGCCGCTTGCAGTCGAGGGAGGAACTGAAGACGGAGCCGTCAAGCCGGACACCTACTGCTTGCCGTAGTGACGTGTGCGCCGTGTTTCCTTGTTTTTAATCGCGAATGAAGTGAATTAGATGCTGAATTTAATAAAAACAAATCTTTTAATAAAAAGTTGCAACCAGAAACATTTTATATCGAATATTTTAATTGCTGCTTATACTGTATACCCGAAAATAACGGGAAACAAGCATATATTATTAAAATACCAATAGAGCGTGTTATTTTCATTTTTATTTTATTACACGACACAATATAACATATTAAGCATATTAAAGTGTTTTTTCCTGTTTTAAAACATGAATTTATAATGTTTATTAGTGAAACTAAAGGTTGGATTAAACTTGAAACGCACGTGATCGTTGTCATCAATGAGGCGACCAATCAAGTAAAGCTGTTACGTCATCACAACTCCGGGCAGCCGCTCTGGAGAAGCTGCACCGGCTGAGCCAGCCGGCTACTCTCGAAACGCTCTCGCGGTACTTAAAAACCATATGACACAGTCACGTGCCTGCAGCGCCAGCTGAAGTCGGACAAAAGTACTAACCAAAATGCACTGCTTCAAGTCAGCCGCCGATCGGTCTGCGCAGCGCCGCATGAAGTCGAACACACCTCACGTCTCCGTTTTCAGCTCCTCCCCGCCTGCACGCGGCAAATCTCGCCGATCGGTTACATCCAGCCACAGCCGATGTCGAACACACCTAATGTTGGGATGTAATCTAAGTCCAGACGTAATACAAATTCGTTTCTGTGTGAAATATAAACAGCACACAGTACAAATAATACAACGCCAATACAAAAAAGTTTAAAGGAATTCATTAAAAATATAAATGTCATAAGTCAAGAACAAGTTGAATAAATATAAAAACTACTACAGGAAGTCGAGTTTTTAGAATTAAAAAGTCATCAGCTGACATTCCCGGGCAAATGAGCATTAAGCTGTGTCGTCAGCAAGTCTTTTCCCATATCGTGCTTTTCGGCTGTCGGTGGAGAGCAACTGCGCTCAGCAGAATCCGACGAGCCCGCCTCTCCATCGCCAGAGTTATTTTGCACACGTCAGCATGACATCAGAGCAAGTCGGATCGGACACTTTTCTAACCGGTGTTGTGTGAAATTCTGTCCCCGTGAAAAACTGTCCCAATGGGCGGGGCATACATGCATATTCATAGGTTCGCTCCGCTTTGGAACCAGCGATTGGATTGCGGGTTCTTGTGTGTTTTCCAGCTCTTTTTTGATATATTATTTCTATAAGGTGGTAGAGCCGAGTGATCATGTGCCTTGTTTAGGTGCACAATTGTTTGCATTCTTCACATAATAGGCTAAAATGCTTTGCGTGTGCGTTTTGTAGGAGCACCTTTTCATGGCTGTGCAGTGTCGTTTTTGCTGTTTGGCCTGCGTTTATAATGCTAAACAGCAAACTAAAGCACGGAACGAGCACGTATTTCTCCTCATTGTTTTTTGTTGTTGCGATAGTCCATCTCTTGTTTTGTAGTGTATTTTGCTGCATTTGCATGCACTGCAATAAAATATGTAGCTGGCTGCATGTTCAAATAAAGATTTTTATTATTATTATTATATTTATTAATTACATTTTTATATAATGTTTCCTGGTGTTGTTTTGCCTCTTGCCAGTTTTTAACCCCAGTTGGAATTTATAGAGCCTTAACGAAAAAGCCTTGTAATAATTGAAATTGGCATTTCTTGTTTATTCAGATTTGCAAAAACATATTTTCTTACTGTTAAAGTAAAGACAAGAAACTCACTCACGAAGGCCAGATTAATCACATATCATGATAAAGTTAGTTATCTTTATTGACAGACTCGAAGTCCAAATATAAAAACACACACAATAAACAAACATCCATAAGATATAAAAGGCTCACACAACATACCAACATCCATAAACAACCACAATCAAACATAACATAAACTATACATAGCACAATGTGCTCACTGGTTAAAGCATACTCGTATTTTCTTATAAATTATACACATGTATGTAAACATTACTATATTTACAGGATTTCTGTAAATAAAAATGGTCTAACATATTTGAAATACAAGCCTTGCCTAATGCAAAATGTGGTTGTTTCCCTATGTGCTAAGAGGCTAATTTGGACCAAGACAAAAAGGTAATTTTGATTTGAATCTAGGCCATAAAAAAGCTGTAGTCACTTGAAAACACACACAACACACATGAAGACTCTCTCATTGTAATTATTGGACAAATACATTAAGAATTACATTCCATATGTAATATGTTCTTTGTTTATGCACATACACAAGATGTTACAAAATAAACATAATTGATTAAAGTAACACAGATGTACTATCCAACTTTTGTACATATAGGCTACTGCCAAAACTGGGTGATGCAACCCATTCATATTTATACATCGAAACATTGCACATGTTTTTTTTTATCAATTGCTTTCTATGTGTAAATCAATCCTCTGTTTAGATAGAAGGGTGACTAAAACTTATCAATGCATTATCTGGCAAGTCTGACATTACTTACTGAAAAATCCTTTCAGCCATTGAACCTCTGGAAGGGCAGTGCCATTTTAATGAAAAGGCTTTAAGAAATGCTGAATTCTTGAAATGGATATTTTATGTTAGCAATGAATTAGTGAAATAAACTCTTGTTACAATATGCATCTGTACTGCTGCTGGATCCAGGGGAGTATGATGTGCTGATTGGGTCAAATAATGAGAACTTGGTCAGTTTCTTTTCATTCTCATCTTCTCTTTATCACTCTGTTTAAAAACATGTCATTATCTAATTCGGGAAGAAAATTAAAATGTTGTTTTTATATTTTGGTCTGTCTTCCATTTTTGCCTTTTAGTAACACAGGAAAACACTCATAAACATATTTAAGCTGGTCTGAACAATGTTGGTCTTGCAATTAGGTAAATAACCTTTAAAAAAAATGTTAGGCCATTTTTATTTACAGCCAGGAATCCTGCTTTAATAGAGTAATCATGCATCATGTCCTTTGAATGATTGCAATGCTCTTTTCGTTAAGGCTCTATAAAGTCCAACTCAAAAAGGAAACAAAATAACACCAGAGAACATTTAAAATGTTTTATTTTTTATTTATAGATGCAGTTAGCCATATCCCTGCCGAAAAAAACAATAGAAAACATTACAGAAATTATAAGGGTTTCCATTACAAAACCATTACAAACCATTAACCATTAAAACTTTAAAAACCATAATTAGCGTAATGGTCTCTATTGTTTTTTCAGCAGGGATTTGAGTTTTATTGCAGTGCGTGCCTGCAATAAATGCAGCAAAATACACTACAAAACAAAACATTAACTATGGACAAGATACAACAAAAACAATGAGGAGAAATATGTGCTCGATTCGTACTCTAGTTTTGTGTTTAGCATTATAAATGCAGGCTAAATAGCAAAACCGATATTGTTTAGCCATGAAAAAGTGTTCTTACAAAACGCACATACAAAGCATAATGTAAACAATTGTACATATGAACAAGGCATATGATCATTCGGCGTTATTACCTAAATATAAAAAAGAGCTGGAAAACACACAAGAATTTGCAATCCAATCGCTGGTTCCAGAGCGGAGCGAACCTATGGGTATGCATGTGTGCCCCGCCCATTGGGACAGTTTTTCACGGGGACAGAATTTCACACAACACCGGAATGCATCTTGCGCTGATCACCGGTGATCGATTCTGCGCAGAGTTTGCTCATCTCAAACAAGCCTATTGAGAAACAGCTTGGGACTGCTCTGTAGAGTTTCGTTTTCTCCTGGGGCACGTTCAATCTCACACCGGTGCACAACGTTTTGCTACGGTTTCCGGGTTGAACGACATGTTTCCTTGAAACGGTGTGCAACGGAATGCAACAGGTTTTAGAAGCGTTTTCTCTTGTTTGGTGGGTGTGTCAGAAATGTCGGCCCAATCAGCGGCAAGATATATAAAACCACGCGGTAGTAAAGAGACAGCTCGCTCAATGGGTTCAAGTTGGAATGTTGTCTTTCATTCTGGACGGCAAGGTCAGTGACTGTAACATTAGGCTTGTTTGAGATGCAGCTTGCCTTGCCTGAAATTCAGACGAGAGCAGACGGCTGCAGTAAGGGGAGGAGTGAAAAAAGAGCTTTAAAGTCAGACACTTCACCAATCTCGCAGTCCAGTCGACTACAAACGTCAGCATAGGCAGAGATCACGTTCGCGTATTTTATCGCGGATTAAATAGATGCAACTTAAATACCAATAAATTAATTTACATAAAGATGTTTATAAGGAGAATCAACGAAGGTGAACTGTTCGTTATTGGAAAAGGTTACTTAGTAAATGTTGGGATGAATAAATCTAGTGGTAATACAAATTCGTTTCTGTTGTGTGAAATATAAACAGCTCACAGTACAAATAAATCAACACCAATACAGAAGTTTAGAGGAATTCATAAAAAATATAAATGTCATAGTAAAGAACAACTGAATTAATATAAAAACTACTACAGGAATGAGAGTTTTTCGAATTAACAAGTCATCAGCTGACATAACCTGGCCAATGAGCATTAAGCTGTGTCGTCAGCAAGTCTTTTCCCATCGTGCTTTTCGTCAACGCAGTCGGTGGAGAGCAACTGCGCTCGGCTGTAGAATCCGACGAGCCCGCCTCTCCATCGCGAGAGTTATTTTGCACACGTCAGCGTGACATCAGAGCAAGTCGGACGTAAGTCGGACACTTTTCTAACCGACATGCATCTTGCGCGGATCACCGGTGATCGATTCTGCGCAGAATTTGCTCATCTCAAACAAGCCTATTGAGGGTCTTTTACAGTATTAAACACACATTTATAACGATTTAATCAGTCCTCAGAAACATTTAAAAAAGAACACAAAGAATGGCCTCTCAGCTACCGTAGTTGCAACGCTTACGTCATCACAACAGGGCGTTCAACGCATCACCGTTTCTGTTTAATAAACGTTGTGCAACGTTTTGTCGGGGCTGAACGCAGCCCTGCAAAAATCTGCAGGGCCAATCAGCGAACAGATGGGGGTGGCTAAAAACGATGACGTTGAGGTCGTGCGTCAGTTTGAGTTGTAGTTCAGTAATGGCAGCGGAGAAAGACGTGAAAAAAGCTATTCCGTCCGTTGTTGCAAAACTGCCGAATATAAAAAGTTAAATATAAAAGTTAAATATAAAGTTAAAGCCGGAGCAAGAACCAGGTTTGCTAAGTTTTGTTTGTCTGATTATTCTTACTTGTCGTTTTTTTTTTTTTGCTGCTGACATTTTTTTTTTTAATTGAATTTACTAAACAACAGACATCAATAAAAAAGATTGACAATAACAATACAAATACAGGGTATGCTTGAGGGAATTTACAATAGAATATTAAATAAGGTACACATTTTTAAAGTTTTCAGTGCCTTTTGCTTTAAAGAAAATCTTATAGAATCAATATACAGTTCCATTTCTTTTTTAAATAATATAAAACAGGGTTCTTGTTTTTTTTAAATTTACATTTGTGAATATGAAATTTTGCTAACAGAAGGATCAGATTAATAATGTAAATACTATTAGTATCATGATAGTCTCTTTGATTCTTGAAAATACCAAAAAGCACATATTTCCAAAATAACATAAAATCAACATCAATATTCTTACAAATAAACTCACAAACATTTTCCCAAAAGGTTTTTACAAGTGGGCAGTACCAGTATAAGTGAACCACAGTTTCTAAGCTGTTATTACAAAAAGTACAATTTGTATCTATATCGCTTTTAAATTTCACAAAAAAATGTTTTGTTGGGTAGATCCTATGAATTAGTTTAAATGAAACTTCCTTTTGATTTGTTATTAAATACTGATTAGGAAGTAACCAAACCTTTTTCCAAACAATATCATCTGAGAACCGGTTCCAGAACAAATGAACATAAGGCAAGGATACAATATTTATTTGAAATAAAGTTCTTATACAACTGTTATGAGAGTTAAACGACAAACATATCCTACCTTCAAAGGTATTTACAATATTAGGTAGGGACCAAAGTGTAGTATTTATTCTTGTTGTATATTTAAATAAAGTACAGATTTTAGGAGATATGGCATCAAAAACTTTGGCATAATCCTTTGGTGTTACAGGGATTTTGTAATAAGCCAAAAATTCGCCAAAAGTGAAAAGAAAACCATTAGAATTAAACAATTGATCTACCAGAATTATGCCATTCTTAAACCAATACTCAAGAAAAAGAGATTTACGCTTATACACAATGTCCTTGTTATTCCAGATATAATACCTATGCGGTGAGAAATTGTGCTTGTAGATTAAAGACCATGAAAGAAAAGCCTGGCGATGAAACTCAGCTAGTTTTACTGGTATTTTATCAATATCGTAATTGCAACCAAGGAAAAACTGAAGGCCACCCAAGATGGAAAAAATATAGGAGGGAATAAAATTCCAAATGGAATTGGGATTTCTGATAATCTGTCTAAGCCAATGTATTATTTAATGTTGCAAAGTCCAAAAAATTTAGGCCACCCTTTTCATAAGTATTCATAATAACAGTTTTCTTTATATAATGCGTTTTGTTTTTCCAAACAAAGTTATACAGCATTTTGTCAATCTCTTTGCATTCTTTTTTACCAAGATGTAAAGCCAATGCTGCATAAGTTAAACGAGAAATAGCCTCTGCCTTAGTAATCAGTATTCGACCCCTTAACGAAAGATCCCTTATAAGCCAATGGTTCAAAATTCTTTTAGTTTTTTCTTCTTACTTGTCGTTTCCGGCCGGTTTCGGTGCATGATATACGTCACGATCAAACGTTAGCGATTGGTTATGGCAGATTCAGAGTGACTCTGAGCAGATCCAATAGTTTTAAACTTCAACAGAGGACCCTCCTTAACGGAAGTAACGCTTTGCAATGGAGCAAGACTCTCTGTACAAATGAAATGAATGTATGACCCGAGTAGGCTTAATTGATATTTGGCGACTTAGAAATCCAGATAAAAGAATGTACACATGGAACAATAAGGATTATTCACAACAGTCACGCTTTGATTTTTTTCTTAATATCTGATGATTTAGAAAAGTTTGTCTAATTAATTTCTATAGACCCATCTGTTTTGACTGACCATAAGGCTATAAACATTTCCATTAATTCACGTGATTCTGCTGAATCTAAATTAAAAAAAGGTTACTGGAAACTGAATAAAAAATTATTAGATGATGATCATTTTAAAAGAATGGTAACAAAGCTAATTGACAAACACTGGTCTCAGGCTAAATTAAACAAGGTTTACGGTGAACAATGGGAGGCAATGAAATATGAAATCAAAAAGTTGGCTATTTCATTGCCTTAAAGATATAAAGAAAATGAAGTTATTAAAAAAAGAATGTACTTATATAGTAAAGGTTCAGGATTTAACAGATTTATCATCATTACAAGTTCATTGGATACAATTTATGAAGAAGAGGCAGAAGGTGCATTTATTAGATCAAAATATAAGTGGATAGAGCAAGGAGAAAACATCAAGTATTTTTTTTTAATTTGGAAAAAAGAAATGGTGAAATGAAGTCTATTAGTAAATGATTAATTAATAATGTGGTTGAAGAAGATTCAAAAAAGATATCACAGCTTGTTACTCAGTTTTATAAGGATCTATATACTTCAAATGTAGTACCTTCTGATCTAAATAGCTTTCTGAGTAATTTGGTAGATAAATCTAAAGTTATTAGTGATGATTTTAAGCACTTTTGCGATGAAGAAATAGTGCTTGATGAAATTAAAGAATGTATTGGAAATCTTAAAGACAATCGATCTCCAGGCAATGACGGTTTTATTTCTGAATTTTATAAGGTCTTTCAAAATGAATTAGCCCCATTTTTGTTGGATGTATATAAGGAATCTATAGAAAAAGGAGAATTGCCCACTTCTTTAAAACAAGGTGTCATTACCCTCATCCCAAAGCCAAACAAAAATCATTTTCAGTTAGAGAACTGGAGACCCATTAGTTTATTAAATAATGATGCAAAATTGTTCGCCTTAATATTTGCCAAGAGAATGAAAAAAGGATTAAAAGATATTATAAATGAGGAACAGACTGGATTTATACAAGGAAGACACATTAGTAATAACATTAGACTGGTTCTGGATATGGTGGACTATAATGAATATATTTTAGATGATAGTTTTATTTTATTAATCGATTTTCACAAGGCATTTGACACAATGGAGCACAGTTTTTTGTTTAAAGCAATTAATTTTTTGGGGATTTGCACTGTAAAAAAATCCAGCTTTAAAATGTTCATTCAACAAAGAACATTAAGTAACTTGAACAAAGATTTCTTTGTTGAAGGGCGTCAATTGATTATTTTGTGTTCACTGAATGAAAAGAGCATAATCATTCAGCTAACAAATATTATTTTGTTGTCTGGACTTAGATGTATAAGTTTAAGTCCAATTCGTTCACCCAACATGCCAAACTGAGTAATCTGAACAAGCAATTAAAAAAAACAATGGTCGGAATGGTTCCCAGCATGCATTGCAACATGTTCACTTCTTTGGTTAATATTTACTAAAAAAAGATGACTGTTTTAATGTTTGCTGGCTTTATTTATGTTGTTAATGTTAGTAATATGTTGTATTTAGAGTAATTTTGAAAGAATGATGTTTGTTCATTGTTTGTTCGTTGTTCATGATTGAGAAATGTGTGTTCAGTGTAGAGGTCAGCACAATGAGTTAGCGCGCATCATTGTTGCCTCACAGCAAAAAGGTCTCTGGTTTAAGTCAGACAAAGACTTTGTTTATGTCACCTTTCTGTGTACACTCCCACAGTCCAAAACATGTAGATAAATTTGGATATACTAAATTACTCTTTACCCAACTTAGCCATTAGTTGAGTAAACATAGAAATTTGCTTATTACCTAATCAGTTTAAGTTCAACTTTTTGGTGTAAGTTGACATTACTCAGTAAATTGAGTTAGGTGAACTACATCATCCAAGAGTTGAGTAAACTCAAAAAAGCTGTGCAGCAAGTTGCCTTGAAAATTTAAGTTAAGTCAACTTTTTATTTTTTACAGTGTGGTAACTATTTCTTAAATTCTATTAAAACTTTATACAAAGGTTGTACCAGTTCTGTTAATTTAGCTAATGGGACATCTGGAAGATTTGAAATGGGTAGAGGAATAAGGCAAGGATGTCCGATTTCTCCTTTTTTATTTTTGTTGGCAATGCAGATAATGTCTCTTCATATTAAAAAAGGTAATTTTCAGGGTATTACAGCTTTAGGGAAAGAATTTCGGTTGTGTCAGCTTGCAGACCACACCACTTTGTTTTTAAAAGACAGAAATGAAATCTTTAAGGCAGTTAATTGTATGAAAGAATTCTCCATTGCATCTGGGCTAAGAATGACTGTGAATAAATCAGTTTTGTTTCCTTTGAAAGAATGTTCGGTAAACCAAATATGTAATATTCCAGTTGAAAATCAAGTAGTGTATCTTGGAGTGGTGATTTGTAAAGATGAACATTTACGGAATAATTTAAATTTTAACCCAATTATTGATAAAATTAGTAAGAGGTTTAATATTTGGTTGCAAAGGGACTTGTCAATTCAGGGACGGGTATTATTGTCAAAAGCTGAAGGGGTTTCTAGGTCAGTGTATACATCTTTATCATTGGATGTTCCTCCCAAAGTCACAAAAAAAATTAGATCAAATGCTTTTTCAATTTATTTGGAGGAATAAACCACAGAAATCTTAGGCCAAGTCCACACGGACACGGGTATATTTATAACCGGAGTTTTCCCTAAAAAAAAATCCCGTCCACACGTGCTCGGTTTAAATTAAATATTCATCCACACGATAAGGCAAAAGCACGCTATCAAGCCCTGTCAAGAGCATGCCACGCCAGCAGGCGGGGATATAATCCAAATCGTGTTCCGCAATATAGTGAGATAACTGAGCATCTATCTGTATACATGTTAGAAGCCCTGTTGGCACAGTTATTATTAGCAAGATACGTCCGCGGCGCCATTGCACAGAATCATCAACAAAGCAGTCAGCGGCGCACAATCTTGACGTCAAACACAGTGGATAACGGCGCACACTCTGACGTCGCAAGGCAAAACCCCCGGTTTTACTCTCTACACGACACCACTGTAACCGGGGTTTCTTAAAAAGCTCACCCTGGCCGGGGTTTTCAAATATGCTCGGTTTCAGTGCCCTGCGGTTTCGTGTGGACGAACGGCTGAACCGCGTGAAAAAACTCACGGTTATAAAAATACCCGTGTCCGTGTGGACTAGGCCTTATGTATTTCCAAAGATCACGGTGCACTGTAAAAAATCAAATTAATGAAATGTTGGAAGGGCAAAAATATATAAGTTAAACCAATTTTCTTGTTTGGGCTTAGTTGAGTAGACATATTATTTTAAGTCTAGATAAATCTGTGTTTAAAATATTAAATGAATGGTTATTTTCAAATTCAGTCAACATTCAGAATGGTTAGTGTTGACTGAACTAATTAAGACAAATCTGGTCAATATGTGGACTTATGACAGCTATGTTTCCTGACAACAAAATGCTCATAATATTACTGTTATTTGGTAACAAAATGTAATTTTAAGAGTTGTTCAGGCTTGAATGTATGTGCTTTAAGTTTAAATATGCAGTCGGTTAATAAAGATAGCGTCTATTTAAACATGTGCTCGGACACTTTCGGATGGAGAAGAGCTCCAGATGAGCTCCAGAAAATCACAGACACTAAGCGCTCACACCCCGCCCAGCGCAGCCTCGCCTCGGCAAGCCCATCAGACTGCTGGCTCTGATATATCTGTGGCGTTTAAACATGCGATTTAATTCATTTTAATTTCTTATACTCAATAATAAAAGGTTTACCGGTATGTTTTAAATCATATTTTATGATTGCACTTAAATGATATCGCTGTTGAATGATATTTCATATCTTTCACATTTGTTATAACTGGGCTGCGTACTGCCTGCGAATTTGAACTTCAGAGCTAAAGGAGCGAGTGGAGAAATAGTACCAATATCATAACAATCTTAAATAAAACTTCTAAATATACCCGTGTGTGTACCCGTGTGCATGCATGTGTGCGCACGCCCCGCGCGCGCTCGCGTGTGTGCATGTATGTATGTATGTGCGTGCGTCTGTGTATTTTGAAATTTAAAATGTTTTAACTCGGAAGGATCTGGATCACAGGTCATTTCATCTGAGATCAATCCGCACGCAACAGCTGGAATCACTTAGTGTTTCACAGGACACAATCATCAGCCGTTTCCTCAAGTGTTTGTAATTAAATGTTAATTTTAGAATATATTAATCTGCAAAGACGCAAATACTCGACGTTTTTGTAATGATATTTTTGTAAAGATATATTTAGAAGTGTGTTATGTTATGTGTCCGAAGTAAAGTGGAGCTATTTTAGTTAAGATAGCCTGGATATAGGTCTTTATTATAATTGGGACATTTTTACAAACAAACCTTATAAAATACAATACTGGCGTGCATTTTGAGACAAAACAATAGCACTCATATGTTAAGAGATGTCAGTAAGTTATTTTAGTCAGTGAAAAGCCCTGTCCGAGAAAACCGCCCAATAGTGGTTAATTATGTGTAATGTCTGAGGGAAATTTGGCCTAACGTTAATGTTATTTAGGGAATAAAGTCTTTCACCGTCAAGCTTTATTATATTAAACATGTTATTTATGTATGTGTGTGTGTTTAAATTCCTCTGTTTATCAAACCAGAGCGGAGATGATGTGAGAGGCAGACCAGAGGGCTGAAGAAAGTCTCCTAGATGACCCTGCAGATGTTCTGACTGACTTTGGAGTGCTTTTTGGACTGTTTTATGCCCTCTATTTAAAGAAGACTTAATTCTGTATGTTCAGTCTGTATGATAAGTGAATAAGTGAATAAAAAGCTTTTGTTTTTATGTGACTGAAGTTAATTATTTTCTTAACACCACCAGCATAAAGAATTTGATAAATAATTTAAAAATGTTATAAAAAAATCCCAAATAATAAATATTAATTGAAGTAACACATAAAACATTGAGTAAATACTTAAATTTTAATTGACAGAGTATTTGCTGTAAGTTTTTAAAGACTCAACTGATTAAAACATTTTAGTTGAATGAACTATAAAGCTAATTGAGCAAACATACTTTTTTATATTTGAGTCAAGTTTGGGCCAACTAAAAAACATCAATCCAGGTAACACTTTGGAGACAGAAATTGAGTGAACGTAAAATTTCTGTGGAACTAGTTACTAAAAAATAATTCATTGAGCAAACAATTTATTTTTTACAGTGTGGCTTAGAAGTACTGAGTTATGACACATTAAACAAGGTATTTAAAATAAGTTAGATTATTCAATATCTAAAGAATAAAGATAGTGTATGGCATTCGTTTTCCAAATTATTTGTTTAAGCAAATGGGTGACCTTGCATTTTTATTCAAATGTAATTATTCAATTGAAAAACTACCAGTTAAACTCGCAAATTTTCATAAACAAGCTCTATTGGCTTGGACTCTGGCCTATGAATACAACTTTTCCCCTAGGAGATTCTACATTTGGAACAATAAAGATATGCTGTATAAAAACAAAACACTTTTCTTTGACCATTGGTATGAAAAAAATATTGTACTAGTTAGTCAGTTACTAAATAAAGATGAGAATTTATTAACGTATAAGGAATTTTTGGATAGATTTAAAATACCAATTAAACCCAAGGAATTTGCTGTTGTGATGGATGCGATTCCCCAAAAGGTATTGACTCTTTTTAAGAATGCATCACAAGATGGAGATCCAAACCTTATTGACATAAAGAGCAAAATATGTATTGGTGATATAAATATATTGCAAAACAGAATCACAAATAACTATATTAGAAACAAATTTAATAGAATCGTTTATCCTCCAGGGCTGCATTCTCCGAAACTACCTTCACGCTACGTCGTTCTTAAGTTGTACCTTAAGCTGTACCTTATCGCTAATACGCGTTTTCCGAAACGCTCTTAGTTATGTCACAGGCCGGGGCGGACCCAAAGATAGCTAACAAGGTCACGCCCCTTCCTAGTTTCCACCTCAAGGAGGTTCCCAAGACCACCCCAATGACCAGACAGACAAGTATACTAATATTAAAATAACACTTTATTAAATATTTAAAAGGGAAGGGGGAAGGGCAATTTAAAAACAACTCTTCTTCTGGTCTCCAGGACCACTTCCAGTGCAGCAGGGGCTAGGACTCCTTCCCCAGAGGGACCCTGCTATCCGTGGCGCCCTCCGCTTCTCCTGGAGGCAAAACGGGAAAGTCTAATTAGTGCTGTGTTTAATGTTTTCGTCGATACCTATTCCTGTCACCGGTCTAAGGTATTTGTGTCCTTCTCTGCCCCTTGAGGTTCCTGGCGTCCCCTTCGGGCCGTGCCGGAGGAACCAGATGGATGAAGTCCACAGGCAAGGTGATCCAGACAGGGGTAAAGAGGTTTGTCTCGCTGGGACCTTTGTGCTCCTCTTCGTAGCGTGCTGGGGACAGAGGTAAGTTACACCACACAGGTAAAGTATTTTCAACAAGGGCAAGAGGATCAACACTCTGGGGTTTTTACGTTCTTCTTCACAGCGGCCTAAAAGGCAGAGGTAAGTTGCACCACACAGGTAAGGTATTGCACACACAGATAAGAGGCTTACTACACTGGGTCTTGTACGTTGCTCCTCTTCACAGCGGCCTAAAAGGCAGAGGTAAGTTGCACCACACAGGTAAGGTATTGCACACAACGGTAAGAAGGTTAGTACACTGGGTCTTGTACGTTCCTTTTCACAGCGGCTTGAAGCCAGAGGTAAGCTGCATCACACACAGGTAAGGTAATAAATGGTCGTCTTACCCAACACGTGTCCCGGGGGCAGCGGATCCACAAGGCGCCGGCTACACACAAGGGGGCGCCGGGTATGATGCGTACGGCCTGAACGCTTCCCTAGTTCCTTCCCCTCCACTCTGGTCTTGGGGTACTGACTGGGGCGAACTCTCGATGAGGCTCCGTACGGGGATGATGGATGCGCTTGCACTACGGAATAGCCCCCAGCGCCACACAGCAGGTGTCGTGCGTTTCTTTTACTCACACGGCCGCCTGCTCGGATTCCCTACTGCCCACGCTCGGGATGAGTATGGATCACGGGTGACGCACCGGAGGTCCCACCTTACAGATTGGTTCTCCTTCTGCTGGGGTGACCACAACGCGCTGGTGTCCTCCCAAGGATACTCCTGGACTGAGGGCGGCACCTGGTTCTACCAACACAGCACACACAGCAATTCTTAGTGCACACACCCACAAAGTAAAGTCCAGACTCACCCACAGCAATTTTCACACGTTACGTGACTCCAAACAGGTGCTCAGCTCGACCAAGGTCCCTGAGAGCGGATTCGTTGGGTACAATTTCCGCACCAAAAAGGAGAGGATAGTGGCAGTGACCGTGGGACTTCTTCGTCATATGGACTGCGCCTCGCTCGGCTCACCCACCCTGTACTCATCCGGTGGGGCCGGTTGCTCGGTCGAGGAAACTTCCAAACCTAATTTAGACACACAAGCTGGCAGCAAACATACTCCATATAACTGATGGCAGTGGTACTCACGTGAAAGCGGGGGCGAACTCCGAACAGAGATCTCCCACTCGTCTAGATGTTAGTTCCCGGCTCACCTACGTTTTTCTCTCCCCGTAGGGCCGCTATAAAGCACCACGCTCACAACCCGCTTGGGGTACACCTCGTTGCAAACACTAGCAGAGTTGTATGCGGTACTCACGTGCCCAGCTCTTCACAGATGCTCTGTAACTCCCTCACTGTTGACTCGATCCTGTCACGTCAGTATAATAATCACACTTCACCCAGTCACCTCTCTTCTCTTTCCTTCCAGTTACACCATCAACGGCTCCCGCTTCCTTCCCTAAGGGAACAGTGTAAAGCACGTACACAGCTCTGCGCAGCGGTAATCAAACGCACCAAAAAGCACCAAAAGCACACTCCGGTGCAGTGCTCCTTTAACTTCCACCACTCCGTCCTTTTCGCCTTTCTTGGCTACCGCACTCTTTCCTTGTGCTATAAGCGTTTCCGTGGATCAACGGCGCCCTCCAGCTCCTCTAAGGACGGAGCGTGTGATCAGGTCTGCCCTAGGTAAATAAAAGGAGCTTGTGCCCGAAACAACTCTTTCGTTTGGGCTTCTTTGGGCCTTTTTATGTGTGTTGTCTCTATTCCCTCCTCCAATCATGAGTTCCCAGCTTAATTTGTCACACCTGTTGCTCGTTTGCCCATAATCTGTGTTGCTAGGGAGACCAGGAAGTAAAATGGTGTCGTTAAAAATCGGGCCCGGGCGGAAACCATCTTCAGATGGAACCTTTCTCCGCCACTTTTGGTTCCGCCCTATCATAGTCACCCGGTGACAGTTACGTATCACTTCTGTAAGTCATACGTTCGTAAGGTTGGTCTGGAGCGCTCTTAGCTATACCTTATCCCACATGACTCCACTAGGGGCCATCACTTTCATAAAAGCTTACATTGCAGTCTATATAACTAAATATTTGTAAAAAAAACACTCCGTGTTTAATTAGGCAAATGTTTTTATATTTAAATAATAAAACATTCAAATAATTAGACATCATTACATTGATGGTTGTTAGATTTTTAATTATGTTTTCCAAAGGGACATCAACTGCGAACTATTAAATGCTACAGGATTAAGCAACTATTTAAAAAATATATTTTGGGTGATGGAGTTGGTGAAACTGGCAGCTGTACAGCGAATCCTACGATTTCATTTGTGCATTTCATATCCGTTAAATCTTAGTCTACCGGCAAGTATTTTAGCTGCATAAATAAATCGGGTAAAATAAAAAATATAAAACTAATTAGGATTGTTAATGTTAATTCGACTTTGCATCGAAGTTTTTTAATGTTTTATAACTTTGAGGCAACTGCATGCCATATTCTTTATAAACATTCAAAACAAACTGCGCACTTGCTTAAAGCCTCCTAAGGTCAACACAATTTCCACATTAAAACTAATCAAAGCTAAAATCTAAAGTAATCATAATATATATTTGTTTATTATATAATATATATATATATTTTATATGTTATATTTGAGTTAGACAGACAGGCTCCAGAAATGCGTCCATTAAGCATTATCCGCATTGTAACGACGCTGCTTGCGCATCCAGTGTCCAAGCACAATAAACGCGTGAACTAATGAACAACAACAGTTTGTTTTTATATATTTTAAGTGTAATGCACAACAAATTACTTGCGCGACCCACTTTATTCCCCTGTGCAACGCACTTATTGGGAACCCCTAATATAAATTATCCTTTCAAGTGAAGGCATAGCGGATGAACTGGAGCAGTTTAAACATGATACGTTTGGAAATAAAGTTGCGGGTTTTGCACGCTTTTGATATAAAATATAGAAGGTTGAATTTAGTTGTTTGCAATTTGAAATATTTTTAACACATATTCCTAATAAATTTAACTTGAACTATTTCTAAAATGTTTCTTTAATAAAGAACACCGCTATCTCATAACGCAGCGAAACCTATTACATAAAGTGAATAATTGATTGTCGAGCAATCGATCTCAACCTATTCAGAACCTCCACCATGGACAGCACCCGCTAAGGTCGAACTTCAGGAGGTTTACCTTAAGCAACATCCGGGGTATACCATTTTTCCGCGTCCGCGTCCGGCTCGCGCGCGCACGCGTCCGCGCAGCTTTTCGAGTAAAGGCCCGGGTATACTTTTTTTCCGCGCAGCTTTCCGAGTATAGTCCCCGCGGCTACACGCGGATGGCCGCGTTCGACACTATACGCAATACAAGTGATTTCTTATTCAAATTATTAGTCTAACAGGCTGTCAGGGCAGCACTGATTTGGCGACATTTACAGTACATTAAAACATTAGGATAGGTGAAGAAAAGTAACTGATCCACCATTGCAAACAGAGTTTAGAACAAACAACAAGACAACAAAGAACAGGAATCAAACAAACATGCTCCACAGCTTTCTGTTCTTGGAAGAAGTTAAAGTTAAAGAAGAAAAACGATAGTGTGTGCGCAAATGCTGTCTATTTCCTTTGTATAATTGTTTATAGTGGAGTGTCCTGTCTAAATATTTTCACGCGCATGCGCTGTCGTACGCGGACTGTAAGCGCACTGTCCGCGCGGTCTCAAATTTTGGGCTGCACGCGGACGGTCCGCGCGGACGGCCCGCGCGGCCGGCTGCGAACCCTCCTGATGACGAAAATGACGTCATGCGGACGGCGCGCATACGCGGACGTCCCTAGTATACTTTCGGCTTAACGACCTACGCACGACTATAAATCGCCCTTTTTTAGCCTAGTTTATGGTCGCCGCGTCCGCAAGAGCGCGTTGGTGCGCGCGGCAAAAATGACGTCAACGCGGAGTGGGCGGTCGCGCGCGTTGGGTGCGCGAGACCCCATTTCGCGTGGCGCTGTGCACGGCATTTTTTGTAACTTTCCGCGCGGCTCCGCATCCGAAAATGACCGAACTCGAGGCGATTCTGTCCGAGCAGGCAAGCCTGTGACGTATCTCTTTGATAAATCCAAGCAAAACAATGTATATATTTATCTGACACTCTGGAAGTAAAGTATGGAAACTTTGCAGTTTAAAACACGCATTATTTTACATGATTCAGAATGTTTGGCTTATATTTGTATTGAATGAACCACTGGATGAGGAATAAAATATAAACCTTAAGATGTCTGTATTGCTTGTTTAGTAAAAACGTTAATGAAAGGATAATGTTTAATAAAGACATATTTAAAAGATTGTTGTTTTATTCATGTTCTCATATTTATATCAAACTTTAATGTTAAAATGTTAAAAGCTTTGTGTTTGTTTTTGACTTTATTGCTCGCGTCGCCGCCTGGTGATTAAAAAAATAGTGCAACGGCGAGCGCGTTAAGAACAGAACAAATACTCCATCTTATCCAAGTAAAAACTGCTTAAAAGGATAGTTCACACATTTTGTCATCATTTTCATCCTCTCATGTTGTTAAACATGTATAAAAGTCTTTATTTTGATGACCACAAAGGAACATATTTCAAAGAATGTTGGAAATCAAACTGATCATGAGCCCCATTCACTTTCATAGTATTCTTTTTTCCTACTATGACAGTCAATGGGGCTCATGATCTGCTTGGTTCAAACATTCCTCAAAATATCTTCCTTTGTGGTCATCAGAACAAAAAAATGTATACAGGTTTGTAACAACAGGAGAGGAAGAAAATTATGACATAAATTTTATTTTGGGGGAACTATCCCTTTAAGCAGGTGACAGTGTTTTAAGGAAACATCACCTGGTACCAAATGTATTGTGTGTTACAGAAACTACCTAACAGTAGTGAAAGGCTTGGGATTATTAAAGCATGTGTCAACTGCTGGTCTTGCTCCTGGGCCATGCCTCCCCACAATAACAAAGACTTGTGATTAGTCGAATTCATCCCATAACAGGACATGGGGTCTTCGTCATACCTCCTCCTCCAAATACTGAATTATGTTTGTTTTCTGACCTTAAGACAGAATTTTCACAATGTAAATATGCACACATAAACAGGTTAAAAAAAACAAGTATCATAAATGATACTTACAGGTTGAAAATTAATAAATGTTTGCTTTGGCTCTTGGTGCTGTAGGAAGGCTGAACCATCTTGCTGGCCATTTTGTAGGGTTTTTAATGCAACATCTCCAAGAATGTCTACATTTAAAGAAAAGAATAATGTATTAAATATCAAAGCAAACACATCTGGCACGCTGAATAAATACTTTACTTTGACAGTAGATGGCGCTGAATTGCAAATTCAACCGTTACCGGGGTAACCGTAAACAGTAATAGACGTGCAGGATTAAACAGCGCTTTATCAGGGGATTATACTGAGGTAAAACGACAATAAAATGCCATCGAGTCATTTCTTAAGACATTTTCATTCAGAAGCAAATTATATTACAGCTCTGTTTCTATAACAGACCGGCTAAAAAAATATTTGGAGCAAAAAACAGATGGTTGAATCCCTTACAAAAGTTAAAAAACGTTTTTTTACTACACTTTAAACAAAAAAGCATTGTCTGTTACAGAAACCATCAACCAATCAATACGCCATGAAACTAACGTTATACTACTAAAAAAGACATGATTCATTTTCGTAAGGGATCATGCTGTTGGTGCTGTTAAGTATTCAAATAACTTGCGATGTTTTTCTACATTTATGATGGCTTAAAAACGCGTGTTGGCATCGGTAACAGTTAATGAATGGAACACGTGTAACGGACAAAAGCTAGACAACAGCGCTTTTGTACAAGTATTTGTAGAAAACGTTACTGTGTGTAGAGCTTAAAGACACTTTGTAGCAAATAAAACATTACACAGAGATATATATTTTAAAACGTCTCGTGTCTGTCCGCACTCAGCAGTGGCACCTGTCGACCATTGAAATTCAAAATGCGTGACGTGAGCCCGATTTTAACCCATCTGTCTGGGTTGTTATAGAAATAACCCAATAAAAGCTACGAATAACCCAACACAACAACCCAATATGTTTAACCCACCTGTTGGGTAAAACAAATAACCCAACGGTTTTTAGAGTGTAATGTGGTATACTGAACAGTAGGGATGTGCCCGAAGCCGAATACGATCTATTTCGACCTCACTCAGACCGTCACCACGGTCTTACCTTGAATGATGCCATTCTGCTAGCTCTCCTCGAGACCTAATGTAAACAATGTCAGATGACTGACCCCAAGTGGTTGGTTCCCTATAAAACATCCGGGTGAACCGAACACTTCCTCTTTGCCTTTCTCGCCTCTTCAGAGACCGGTTTTTGAGAAAATCTGCGTGTATACGTTGATATTGGAAATCTTTAACTTACCCATTCAATCCGGCACTATTGTGCAGGCGCCTGGTGCCCCTGAGGATTGCGGTAAGCTAATTGTTTTTCCTTTCTTCTATTTTCAGGTAGGTGGTTGGTATTATTTACATTACAAATGAATGAACTTGATTCATGTTAACATTTGTTTTGTAGGGTTTGTGTTCCGACGCTAATTAGCGTACGGATGTGGTGAGTATTTTTTGTGCTCTTGTTATTTACATCAGTAAAAGGAGTTTTATTGTTTACCCGCTGATCTGCTGTTCGCAACGGAGAGGGTTCTGTCGCCTGTTTTTGATCTGTGCGTTCGCGCGTAGATAGGTGATTGTACAATAAACAAATTATAAATAATAAGTTATTATATATATATATTTATATATATTATATATTTATATATATTTTATAATATTAATTTTCTTTGCAATTTATACATATATTATCTCACTGACTCCATTGTCTGCAGGGGTTCAGTGAAATTAGGTACACACTTTATATATAGTATTTGACAGACTTCTGTGCGCAGGAGTAAAGTATTAATATTTTTCTGTGTTATTTGAGCGACATCTGTCCGCAGTTGTCTTACAATCATGAGTAAGCCCGTGTGCCGTTTTTGCCACGCTATCATGCATCCTCGGGATGGACACCGGGAGTGTCCATCATGTCTGGGTATGTCCCATTTGTTGGAGGACATCGAAAAACCATGTCCGGCTGCAGCTGACTTTTCTCTACAAGAGAGAGTGCAAAGAGCTTCGCTTTTTGGTCGAGCAGCTCATGATAGAGGAACATCAGGATCAGAGACTGATGTTCGCTCCCCTAAACGGAAAAGGGTGCATTCTCCTGTTAAAGGCCGTGATGGACCTAGCTGTTCTGATGGAAGGAAGTCAGGAGTTAGGGACCCTCAAATGGACACCCAGATGCAAATCCTATCAACTTTACGTGATCTGGCTGGGAAAATGGATAATTTTAGGCCCCAAAATATGGGACTAGGTACACAACAGCAGACAGTTCCGTCTGTTGTTTCTGAAGATGATATCTCTCTAAATCAGGGAGAAAGAGGTAACACCCCTGACACCATTTCTTTACATGCTCATGACTCTCTTTTTGGTAGTGATGATCATGATGATACTGACGAAGATCAGGAAAATGAGTCCAGGTCTTCTGTTACTGACAGTACACAACCTGACATTCTTACCAGAATTCTTAGTGCTGCAAGAATTTTGGGTCTGGAAACCCAGGCTGAGCCATCAACGACACCAGCGGTGCAAGGAGTGTGGGCCGGAGTCTCACAGTCTCAACCACCTGTTTCGATCCCTGTTGCTGAGGACTATTTACAAATGCTAAGCAAAGCATGGAATCATCCCAAAGCTGCACCCCAGTTCAATGCCGGTTGCAGACGTTTTGCTAACATACAATATGCTGCAGAAACAGGCATGGGGGGTATGCCAGCGGTAGAGCGTGAGATGGCATCTTTAACATCTTTGGGTCTAGACCGGGTAACGGATGACCCACGCTGTCCCCGGAAAGAGTGTGAGAAGACCGACAATTTAGTTTGTCGAACCTACAACTCAGCCACACGTGCAGCCCGGTCTGGTAATGCTTTAGCCATAATTCTAGCTTCTCTACGGAAACTTGTGAATCCAGAGGATCGGGACATTATGGGTTTGGTCGATGCAGCCTTGGTTACGCACGCCCAGCTTACTAGGGACATTGGGGCGTCTATGTCATCTGCAATCCTTTCTCGTAGACAGATTTGGCTAGCACAGACATCGCTGCCTGATACTATCAGGAAAGAACTGACCCACATGCCCGTCAATTCAATTTCAATTCAATTCAATTTTATTTATATAGCGCTTTTCACAAAAGTCAATTGTTTCAAAGCAGCTTTACATAAATAGAAGCAGTGAAAAGCACAGAAAACGACAGAAAGCACAACAAAATACATGATAGCATGAGCAGTTAAATTTGCTGCGGCTATGACTCAATATTATAATTGCACGTATTACTAAAGCAACGTATAGAAGAGGAAGCTAGGTAAAGCCCAAAAAGGCTGCCTCCCCGGGGTGAAAAACCCCCTAGGAGAAAAAAAAACCCCAGGCTTTTATCCGAGGAAAAATAAGTCCTCGGAGGGAAAAACCCTTGGGAGAACGGAAATGGAGATTTAGCGGAGATTAAGCGGTTCTGCCGGTGATCGTTGGTCACGTATCAGCTGGGCATTACTTTGATGGACAGCCATTTGTTCAGAGGTGTGCCGACTTTCACATCTACGGGGACTTGGTCTGTTTGTCTCGTCCTCGGGTCTAGTAGTTTAAAGGGAGAAAAAAACAAAATCATATTAGCGTAGGGGCCGTTCATATGTATTGAAGTGTCACACAGTGATGTGGTTTAACTCAGCTTAGTTCCAGACAGACTAAATATTGCGGCATAATTATGTTATCCACAGTTGAGGATTTAGCAAATTGGGGGCCCAATGCGAGGGTATATATGGTAAATAAGGGTCACCTTCCGATCTTTAAAGGGATACTTCACCGATCCAGCATCCAGCCCTGCATCCGCAGAAACCCGGCAGCACCACTGAACGACCATGCCTCCCTCCCCCACCTCCCCCCGAGAGGAGAGACATCCGCACCCCGGCTCCGCAAAAAAGTCCTCCGACGATGCAATATGACGATTTTTGCATCATCGGAGGACTTCCCTGCAGAACCAAAATGCAGACACCTCTCCCCCCAGGGGGAAACGATGGAGGGAAACATGGCCACCCAGCAACACTGCCGGGCCTCCACAGACACAAAGCTGAATGCCAAATCGGCGAAGCATCCCCCCAAGAGAAAGTGAAACCTGACGACCCGTTTGACTAAGGCCTAAAGCCCCACTGTCGTCGTTAATGCAGGTTCAGTGGCAAACGGGCCTATATTGTATACCATTTACAGGACCAGGAGAAAACGCCAAAAACATCGCAACCCGACCATACGTGTTAACCCGTTTGACTAAGGCCGGAAGCCCCACTGTCGTCGTTAATGCAGGTTCAGTGGCAAACGGGTCTGTATGGCATACTATTCATAAGACTTACGATAGCGCCAAAATCGCAACCCGACCATACGTGCCAACCCGTTTGACTAAGGCTGGAGGCCCCACTGTCGTCGTTAATGCAGGTTCAGTGGCAAACGGGTCTGTATGGCATACTATTCACAAGACACACGAAAGCGCGAAAAACGCAACCGGACCATACATACCAACCCGTTTGACTAAGGCTGGAGGCCCCACTGTCGTCGTTAATGCAGGTTCAGTGGCAAACGGGTCTGTATGGCATACTATTCACAAGACACACGAAAGCGCGAAAAACACAACCGGACCATACATACCAACCCGTTTGACTAAGGCTGGAGGCCCCACTGTCGTCGTTAATGCAGGTTCAGTGGCAAACGGGTCTGTATGGCATACTATTCATAAGACTTACGATAGCGCCAAAATCGCAACCCGACCATACGTGCCAACCCGTTTGACTAAGGCTGGAGGCCCCACTGTCGTCGTTAATGCAGGTTCAGTGGCAAACGGGTCACACCAGGCCGTGTGTTTCATCCAGATTCCCAGACGACACTGGATAAAGCGGAGCAAGCGAGGCGTAGAAGAGATTCAGTGCAACGCACGTTTGGTTCCGTCAAGGCAACTAAACAATCATATCGAGGCTCTCAGCCCTCTTATCATCCTCATTTTGGTCGGTCAGGATCATGGGAGTTCAGCAGAGCGCAGAATACCTATTCCCAGAGGTTTGATAGCAGTCAAAGTGCCAGACATGCACCTCGGCATTCACAAATGTCTCGTTTTCGTACATCAGGAAGAAATGCACCCCAAAAGAAGCAAAACCCCAGGGGCTCTGGCCCCTATGGGGGAACTGCATAGCAATCCTTGGAGAGCGGCCGGAATCTGCTCCCAGCTATGCCTGGACAGTTGGGAGAGAAAAATTTCGGATCGTTGGGTACTCGCTACAATAAAAAGCGGGTACAGAATCCAGTTCCGGCGACGACCCCCTTCGTTTTCAGGGATTCACGTAACTGTGGTCAAAGACTTAGTCCAGGCAGAAATTTTATCCAAGGAGATAGCAACACTCCTGGAGAAGAAAGCGATTACTCAGCTACAACCCTACGAACAGCACACTGGGTTTTATTCGAACTATTTCCTTGTGCCCAAAAAGGATGGTGGTCTCCGACCCATCTTAGACCTAAGGCGCCTGAATGCGTACATAAAAGTGTTGCCGTTCAAAATGCTGACCACTGCCCAAATTCTGGAGGCTATAGAGCCAAACGAGTGGTTTACAACGCTAGACCTCAAGGATGCATACTTCCATGTGCCCATTCATCCAGATCACAGGAAGTTCCTTCGCTTTGCTTTCCAAGCTCAAGCATATCAATTCAGGGTCCTTCCTTTCGGCCTTTCCCTCTCTCCATGTGTATTTACCAGGGTGGTGTCAGCCGCCCTTTACCCTCTCCAGGCTGTGGGTATAAAGATACTCCCATACCTGGACGACTGGTTGATCTGTGCACAAAGTCGGGACCAGGTTGTAAGAGATACAGCCGCTGTTATCAACCATATACAGGAACTCGGGTTTCGTTTGAACCACGAGAAGAGCCATGTCGAGCCACGACAAGTAACCATATTTGTCGGGTTAGTTTTGAACACATTAACAATGACAGCATCTCTGTCTCCACAGAGAGTAGCAAGTTTATCGGCCCTGTCGCAGTCGTTCCGTTTAGGCAAACGGATGGAGCTGGCACAGTTCCAGAGATTAATGGGGACAATATCGGCAGCGATAAAGGTTGTACCCCTGGGAATGCTCAAAGCACGACCACTGCAGTGGTGGATCAACAAATTCCAACTCCACCCCAAATTACACAGACGAGTGAAGTTGAAGATTACACGGAAGTCTGTTCACGCTCTGCGTCCATGGATGAGGAGCAGCAGCTTGGGGCAGGGTGTTCCTCTGGGGAATATACCAGAGAGGAGAATGGTAGTGACCACCGATGCTTCCCTGACAGGTTGGGGAGCTGTCTGGCAAGGAAGATCGGTCAGAGGTTCATGGAAGTTCCCCTGGACCATGGAACACATCAATGTGCTGGAGCTGAGGGCAATCTATCTGTCTTTGAGACAATTGATTCCATTCCTACAGGACAAGCATGTCCTCGTAAGGACCGACAACATGTCGGCAGTTTATTACATCAATCATCAGGGAGGAACCAGGTCATTGCGCTGTCTTCAGGAAACCAGGAGACTTCTCTTCTGGGCCCACCCGAGACTCGCCTCTCTCAGGGCAGTCTATATACCCGGAGTAGTGAACCAGGCTGCCGATCTCCTCTCTCGAACTGGACCTCTCCCGGGGGAATGGCGATTACACCCGGAGGTGGTGCATCTGATATGGACCAGGTTTGGAAAAGCCCACACAGACCTGTTCGCATCAGCCGAGACAACACATTGCAAGATGTGGTTCTCCCTGAACGGCCAAGGTGGGCCTTTGGGACTGGATGCACTGTCTCACGAGTGGCCGAAAGGCTTACTATACGCTTTTCCTCCTCTACCATTGATTCCTCATGTACTCAAACGAGTGGATCTGGGGTATTGCAGGATTTTACTGATTGCCCCGAAATGGCCAAAGAGACATTGGTTCCCACTTCTTTTACGTCTGGTACGAGGCCATCTGTGGCCACTACCAATCAGAGCGGACCTTCTCTCTCAAGTGGAAGGTCAGATCTGGCACCCGAATCCAGCCACGTTACAGCTTTGGGTCTGGCCCCTAATCAGCCCTTCTCTTGTCAATTAGAGGAAGCAGTAAGGAAAACCATAAACAATGCTAAAGCACCATCCACTTGGGATAACTACTCAAGCAAGTGGCGTGTTTTCTCTAACTGGTGTCAGGACAAAAACCTAGACCCCACGAATTGTGGTCTTGATTCGATTTTATGTTTTCTTCAGTCACTTCTAGACTCAGGAAGAAAAGTTAACACAGTGAGGGTTTATGTGGCGGCTATTTCTCATTTCCACAGTCTTGTGGAAGGTTTAGCAGTTGGTAAGCACGTCTTGATTACTCGGTTTCTCTATCGTCGACTCTATCCTGAAAAAAGGCTGAGGTCACCATCCTGGGATCTTCCCATGGTTCTCCAGTCATTAACTAGAGCCCCATTTGAACCACTGGCCCCAGCGGTTCTTAAGTCACTAACATGGAAAACAGTTTTTCTTCTGGCTATCTGCTCAGCAAAACGTGTGGGCGAATTACATTCTTTAACAGTGAGTGAAGATTGTCTAAGATGGAAAGCAAACTATTCGGGGGTCTCTCTGTGGCCAAACCCGGCTTTCCTGCCTAAGGTTCTTAATGATCGTACGATCAATCAAGTGATTGAACTTGCAGCCTTTCAGCCTGAGCCTGATCCTTCTTGTACAGACCTTGATCTTGCCACCTTATGTCCAGTTAGAGCACTTCGCACATACATTGAGCGGACACAGTCATTACGACATTTACATACTCAGTTGTTCTTGTGTTTTGATAAGAAAAGTCTTGGAAAACCAGCCTCAAAACAGCGTCTATCACATTGGATAGTAGACACTATTGCACATGCATACTCCAGTCAAAGCTTACCAGTCCCAAGGAATCTGGTAGCTCATTCTACCAGGAGTTTGGCCACTTCCTGGGCAGCACTTAAAGGGGTGGCACTAATGGACATATGCACAGCAGCATCATGGAGTTCGCCTTGTACCTTTGCCAGGTATTACAGAGTCAATGTGGCGGACCCTGTTTCGATTGGGTCAACAATCCTGCTCTCGGCTGCCAAGCAAGGAGGTGAAGAAGGACAAGCTTCCATCCTTCGTGACCTTGATGGCACTAGTCATCCAAGGTAAGACCGTGGTGACGGTCTGAGTGAGGTCGAAATAGATCGTAAGTTATGGCTATAACTATGGATCTATGAGACCGAACGATGACCGTCACCATTTCTTGTCACTCAGGATGAACTGAGGCGTTCCAGGCAAGAGGAAGTGTTCGGTTCACCCGGATGTTTTATAGGGAACCAACCACTTGGGGTCAGTCATCTGACATTGTTTACATTAGGTCTCGAGGAGAGCTAGCAGAATGGCATCATTCAAGGTAAGACCGTGGTGACGGTCTGAGTGAGGTCTCATAGATCCATAGTTATAGCCATAACTTACGTTATTCGGAAGGGCACGAATAATGTGAGTGTGAAGTGAATGAGTGCAATCTATAAAATGACATGAATGACATTTTCGGCGCAATTTAGAAACGCGAGTTGTTTTGGAATTAGTTTAAAATCTTAAAAACGCTGTTGTATTAAACTTCTTTAAACCCAGCTGTAAAAAAAATGACCCTTTTAGTTTCTTTTCGTTTTATCTAATTACACAAGACCAAAAAAGCTTAATAAAATGCTGCACTCTAATAATAAAATATTCGTTAATAACTCTGTGTCTCTGACTCCGGTAGATGATCTTTTAATTAGTTCTAGTCCAAGCAAGCTTTATTGTCAATCTTGGTGAATATAAAATAAATAAATAAGTAAATAGCTAAAAATATGAAAATAACATTTTAAAAGCAAAATTTAAACTGAAGATTACTATGACTTGAATTGCAATTAACATAAAAAATAAAGCAAGCAAATAACAACTGCATTTTAATTAAATCTTTCTAAATTACCTTATTGTTTAAAATGATGTTGCTTGTTTTGAACTAAGTCAAAACTGCCTACTGTTATTTGAAATACTATTATTTGAAATTTTAAACGAATATCTGATTATTTATTTATTTGGATGATGATTAATGAGAAAGTTTTTTAAAACAACTTATGTTCGCAAAAACGCTATATGGACATAGATAATAACTCAGCAAGTTTGTTGTAATGGTTATATGCTTTCATAAATTCTTGTCAAAACAGATGTTTTTGAACTAATCTGTGTATATAGTGCGGCGCACTTGCGTGTCTCTGCGTTGCATTTCGGATCTGTCAGTCAGCTCGAGTTTGTCGATCTTAATAACTTTTTAACATAAATCAGTTCCCGAACTTTATCTCCCTTAATAACTCTTTAAACATCAAGCAAGTCCTGCATTTTATTTTCAAATTCCTGCATGTTTTTAAACCGAAACCAAGATGTCAGACATGTGGATGTATGAGTAGTATTAGGTTATATTTCACTCAGAAAACTTACAAATAACGATCATTTTAGATGTTTAATTATTTGAATCGCTAGACGAGGGATTAATGTAGGCTACTAATTTTTTTCTGAAAAATATCCCACTCATTTAGACAGAATCTCAAGGAACTGTGCTGACAGGCACAAAACGTTTAAAGGTGATGTAGCCTATACAGTTTTGTCAATGTGCTCTCAAGTTTGTTATTTTAATGCTACAATACAATGATGCATAGCACATAGGCACAAGCTGGATGAGGCTTTGAAAATAAGACGTTTGCTTTCCATGCGTATTAGTGTATTAGTAACAAGAATCAAGTTATTTGATTAAAATGTTGTATTATTATTATTAATAAATATTTACAGTTATTTAAGTTATTAGTTGCTATTAAAAGCAAAAATGCAAACTTCCGGTTAAGACCCGCCCACTTCCGGTTCCATCCGAATACAAATACAGATGCAAATAATTTTAAGACTGTTACAGATACAAATACAGATACAATACTGACTCCGCTGCACACACCTACTGAACAGTTACCCTGCTAATTTTAATTTATATGTGGAGAAATAAACCTTTGCAAATATGCTGATTTAATGCATTCATGTCCTGATTACCAGCCTAGAGATTTTAAACATTCTTAATCCACATTTACTAGTCTATCAAATAATATCTCATGATCTATCATCATTAGTGAGTTTCTGGTACCTGGGCTGTGCAGTTGCATATGGAGTGTTTTATGGAGCGCTGCATTTAAAAATATGTCTTTCCAAAGCAAGATCTCAGTGTATCATTGTTGGTATAAAGTTAAGCCCCCTCAACAATTTCACATGCCCCCTCAGTCATTTCATCCTGCAGCCGGGCCTGGTGGTAATTATCTTTAACACTAGAACGAACAAGGCGTCATTTTGACCGTTTGAAATTTGCATAGTCAATAACTTTGTCTAAATAAATAAACGTGCTTACTTGTCGAAAAATGCTACCGTAGAGACCAGGGGCCTCATTTATCAACATTGCGTAGAAAATGTTCTATATTTGTACATACGAATGAAATTTAGAATGTGCCTAAGTACAAAAAAATCGGGATTTATCAAACGTGCACACGTGGTTCGTACGCACATCAGTAAGTAATCCTTGATGATAAATCCCACTTGTTCTTAAGCACCATGCTCGTGCACGTTCATGTTCATTTGCATTTCGAAACGCCTCCAATGAACCATATATGGTGACAACACCTCCCGTTATAAGTCACATGGTTGTGCTTTTTCCCTCGTCGCAATAATGGCAAAGAGAGCATAAAAGAGAAACTTACAGACGCAGAAATTGAGTTACTGGTGGATGAGGTTAAATCCTAATAACACATCCTGTTTGGTTCACTTAGTATGGGAGGAATGACTAACAAAAGAAAACAAATCTGCATGGGAACATGTTACCAGTGAGTTTAATTCCTTTGGGTATGATAACACTTTTAGAAATAAAAAAGTCGTTTGACATTAAATTATCAGCAAAAAAAAAAAAAACGCGTCACAGCACACCGACGTGAAACGAGTGCAACTGGAGGAGGACAGACAACTTTCCACCTTGGACAGCAGCATATATAACCAGCATCATTGGCGCGATCTTTGTAAACGCGCTACCGGCGGAATGGATTATTTGCCAAGTCTTCCAATAACGCAAGATAAGCCATTGCACTGTGTCAAGCATTTGACGGAGACTTCATTAATACAAATCACATGTGCTTTCACAGATACAGATACATATCACAAATAAATCATTAAACTTATTTGCTGTTACCAGTGATGCCGGTAACGCGTTACTTAGTAACGCGTTGCTCTAATCTGACCACTTTTTTTAGTAACGAGTAATCTAACGCGTTAATATTTCCAAACCAGTAATCAGATTAAATTTACTTATCCAAGTCACTGTGCGTTACTATTTTAAAAATTTTCCTTAGTAAAATATATATTTTCTTGTATATTTCTTCTTGCGTCTCGGGAAGTGAAGTCAGGTGTGCGACAAGTCACGTTTTTAGCACGAGGACAATTCAGGTCACGTGTAAGCGACACAAACGTAAACAACGTACAATGGAGAGAGAAGAGAGATGCAGCTACAAAAACACTACGTCAAATAAAAAAAAAACAAAAAAACATTTGGAGTCGCGGCACGGCACAGACAGTCAAACTAAGAGCAACAAGTCCCACCCGGTGATGCGAAGCAGTGAGCAGGAGGTCACCCACTACCCAAACAACAAAAGCTGGACTTCAGTGCAAAACCAGTAAGTGTCGGAGAGTTGAAGAACGAAAGTAACAAAGCGATTTTCTCCGAGCCCTGATAACATCTAAATCTCACTATGACAGCATATTAGCACATAACCTCTGAAAGAGTTGACAAATATCGCGTTATTTACTCACCGATTTCCACGTGTAGATCCAGAACTGTGTTTTCAACCATGACAAGTAAATTCCAAAAGCGGCTTTTTTTACTTATAACGCGTTGTGTTTCTCGTTTCATGTGTTACAATACTGATAAATCTACAAGGTATTTAGTATATAACATCCTGAAGACTTCTCAGTTTTTCAAAATAAAAGTATTTTGTGTAGATCCTGTCGGGTCAAAAGTAACACTTGTTAGTTTTGTCCCGCTGAATACTTTGTATATGTTAAAAAAATTATATTATTCTAATTTGATTTAATTTCATTTTCATAGTGTTCAAACTATTGAAATTTTTGTTTAGTCTCAGCAATTTAAGTTTGTACTGTTGGTTGCTTTTGAAACATTTGATAAAACTGAAATTTAAAATAAAAATGTAATTTAATAATTTTTTACAAAGATAAATGACAAAATAAGTTTGCAGTTACATATTAAAGATGTCATAGTCATATATATTTAATAAAAACAAGTGTAACACTTTTTTTTCTATCATGTTTTGTTGTGTTACTTTTGACCCACCTGTGTGTTACTTTCGTCCCTGCTGTCAAGGTCAAAAGTAACAATTCACTACTCTTGTTTAAAGTGAAATTATACAGAAGTCGTTTTACATTTGTTCAAAATTCCAGCTGGTTTTGATAGACCACACTTGTGAGTTGTTGACCACAGCAAAAATATATCTCTGTCTAAAACATTAGCTTTTAAAATTAAGTTTTTCTGAAAATGGCCCCTGCTCTCCCCTATTTATGTTAAGTGAAGTCAAGAAAGACTATATATATATATATTTTTTAGTTTTTTTAAAACACAACAGTTCAACTTAAAATGTCAGGAGATACATTGTTGACGTTACTGTTAAAATGCACTTCCAATAAAGTGAGTGTTGGCAAAATCGGTTGTCATTTTTAATGTTGAGGCAGTGGGGGTGTTGGCAGCTACTGGAATGTAACTAACAAAGTAACTTGGAATCTAACTTAGTTACTTTTAAAATCTAGTAATCTGTAAAGTAACTTAGTTACTTTTTAAAGGAGTAATCAGTAATTAGATTACTTTTTCAAAGTAACTGTGGCATCACTGGCTGTTACCATACTGACATTAATCATTTTTAACACCTGCTTGTGCATAATAAATAGACACTTCTTTATACTCACTGGAACAGGGTCCTGTGTAGTATCGCTATTCTACCACTAGATGCTCTGCGTACGCATACTCCGAGGTGTGCGTATATTTACACACATTTGTAACCCTTATTTTCTGTTGTAATACTCCAGTCTCTTCGGCGTGGATAAACATAAATAAACACGGGTTACACCGGTAATAATTCACGTTTCATGTTTATTCGGAAGCATCGGCAGAGAAGCATGAACAGCTGCCTAACGCACACACTCTACAAACTTTCCGCTCTCTCTCTTTGTTTTACACATGCGCACTTCCCTTAAAGGGGCAGATGCACCAAAAAGTATTACATAGAAATATATGCACAAGGCATCTGAAAACATTTCTAAATAACTCGTGTTTGAACATAAGTTCTTTTCCCTTTTTGTTTTTATAAATCATAAATCAAAATAATAAAATAAAATAATGATTTAACAAATTCAAGGTTACAGTCTTCCCCTGTTTGACAAAGAAACGCCCTCGTTTCTACTTCAATATAATACTGAAAAGTACATAACCCATTTCTAAATCAACATCATACAACTTAAGTGCATAAACACTCTGAATAAGTACTGCATCACAAAAACAAACAAAAAAAATACAGCCATGTGGTATAAATTCACTCCACAGACATAGAACACATCCCGTACATGCTGTAATTCTTTGTAAACTGTAACAGATCAAACAATTATTTAACACAAAACCATATGTAAACTGGTTATATGCATTTGACAGTACATTTTACAGGAAAGGACAGAGAAACAATATGTGAATACCATCTCAACAAACAAAATCATTTAACTTGACAGGTTTTTTAACCACACGGCCACTACGAGTCTGCTGAGGAGGGTCCACTGAAATTATCTGTTCAGGAACCTGAGCGACTGTAGGGGAAACACTAGGCCGTGGCATTAAGTCTGAATCAGATGAAGAAAGAGTTTGAGATTGACATTCAGTTCTAGACCCACAAGCATTTAGTTTTTCAGGTTTGTTAGGTACATATGGCGGGGTGGATGGGCGGAAAGGCAAAGCTCCTGACAATGCAGTGAGAGGAACTGAGTGAGGAGCCTTATCACTATCCACAACAGTAGGCCCCAAAACTGGCACAGTAGGAGCAGGTAAATGTTGAAAAGAACCCTTACATGGCTTTAAGCGATTGTGATGAACAACCCACTTTCTGGACTGTTGATTTTGTGGATCTGTGATCTCATAAGTTACCCCAGGGTTGTCACCCTTGTCCAGTCTTCTAAGAATTTTGAACGGCCCCTTCCATTTAGGAGCCAGCTTATTCTGCTTTTGAGCTGGATCGTCCAAAAACACAAAGTCACCTGGCTTATGTGGGTGGAAAAATGTCTTTTTGTCATACTGCTGTTTCTGACTTAGTTTAGCAGCAGCAGACTGCTCAGCAGCATCTTTGAAAGCATAGGACAAACGCGTGGTCACATCACGAGCATAATCCGCAGGGGTGCCTGGCGTACTAGAAGTGAAAGCAGGACTACAGTTCAAAAGGATATCCGCAGGTAGTCTTGGTTCTCTACCGTGTGCAAGAAAGAAAGGAGAAAATCCAGTGCTGGAATGAACACTAGAGTTATATGCCAATTCCACTTGAGGCAGATATCTGTCCCATTCACCACCACTTTCACAAATATACTTAGAGAGTTGCTGTTTCAACGTACGGTTCAGTCTCTCCACCATACCATCACATTGAGGGTGGTAGGGAGAGGTACGTGTTTTCTCAATGCCAAGTTGACTGCACAGATGTTTAATTAAGTCTGACTCAAACTGTCTACCTTGGTCCGTGTGAATTACTTCAGGAACCCCATGCTGCTTGATGTAATCCTCAAAAATGCACTGTGCTACAGTTGTCGCACGCTGGTCTTTTAGCGGGTAAAGGTTGACAAAACGGGTAAAATAGTCCATTACAACTAAAACATACCTATTCCCCAGTGTAGTAACAGGTAGTTCAGTGATGTCAGCAGCAATTCGCTGGAATGGTCTTTCTGCATTAATTGACTGCAATGGGGCCCTTTCATGATGAGTGGTAGAAGAACATAACTGACAGGATACACATTCAGCACAGAACTTCTGGATATCATTGGACATGTAAGGCCAGTAGCATATCTTTCTGGCTCTCAACAAAGTACGCTCAGCACTCAAATGACCACTAAACTTCTCCCCGTGAAAACACTTAAGAGCTGTTAGAATGAGTACCTCAGGCAAGACTACTTGGTAACTAGGAGGGCTATGAGGAGATGACTTCACTCTACGACACAAAACACCATCTTGGACTGACAATTTGGGGAATTCATGCCAAAGTTTTCTCAGTGTGGCAGGCGAACGCTTGAGTCTGCCTAATGGAGGTCTCTGATCACCATTCTCTTTCCAGTCTATGACAGTACTAAGACAAAAGTCAGCCTTTTGCTGAGCTTGTAATTCAACCAAATCAACTGATAATGTTGGACTTGTGTCAGGAAGAACACCATAACACTTTGGTACTTCAGCAAAAGAGACCCTTTCAGCAGCGGTATGGCTGGAAATTACACACTGCACTGCCTTTGTTTCAGTCACAGGCGAGCTAGGACGCCGCGACAAAGAATCAGCATTACTATGCTGTTTTCCTTCTCTATGAAGTATGGTAAAGTCATAAACCTGTAGCTCGAGTATCCAACGGGCCCGTCTACCTGTTGGATCAGTATCAACTGAGGCAGTCTTCAAGTTCAACAGGGGTTTGTGGTCAGTAATTAGCTTAAATGGAATTCCGGACAAGAAATGTTTAAAATGTCGGATAGACCACACCACAGCCCACAGCTCACGGTCATAAGTTGACCCATTCTTTTCAGAAGTGGTAAGAGCATGACTGGCGTAAGCAATTACGCGCTCTTTTTGGTCCTGAATCTGAGCGAGCACTGAACCTACACAATCCTGTGAAGCATCCGTGTACAGTAGAAAAGGCTGTGTGAATATAGGGTGAGCTACAATGGGAGGACTAGTGAGGGCGTGTTTCAGTGACCTAAACGCTTCCTCACATTCACTCGACCATTTGAAGACAGCACCTTTTTGGGTTAGAGCATGAAGGGGTGCAGCCACCACAGCAAAATTCTTCACAAACTTCCTGTAATAGGAGCACAAACCAACAAATGCTCTCACCTCTGTCACAGTTCTGGGAGTAGGCCACGACCGGACCTTTTCCAGGTTCCTTTCATCTGGCCGAAGACCTTGGCGACATACAACATGACCTAAATATGAGACTTCACTGCAAGCAAAGTGACATTTGCTACCCTTCAATTTTAGACCTGCTGAACGAAAACGGCTGAAAACCTCCTCAAGACCACTAAGATGTTCACTGAAAGTTCGACTGAACACAAGTACATCATCAAGGTAAACCAGACAAAGCTTCCAATGAAGTCCACGTAGCACCAGCTCCATTAGACGTTGGAAAGTTGGAGGGGCATTCGTTAGACCCATTGGCAAAACTTTGAACTGATATAAACCACTATCTGTGTTGAATGCAGTTTTCTCCCTATCATTAGGATCTAGCTCAACCTGCCAGTATCCACTGGACAAATCCATTGTGCTAAACCAACATGCACCTGACAGGCTGTCTAAAGCATCAGAAGGTCGAGGTAAGGGGTATGAGTCTTTTACAGTGACGGCATTAAGCTTCCGGAAATCAATGCAAAACCTATAACTGCCATCTCGTTTCTTTACTAAGACGACAGGCGAAGCCCAGGGACTACAACTTTCCTCAATAACATCATGGGAAAGGAGCTGCTGAACTTGCTTGTCTATCTCAGCTCGAATGGATGGTGATGTTCTGTAAGCCCTCTGCCTGATGGGCTGAGCACCTTCAGTACGGATGGTATGCTTAACCAAATCAGTGCGACCATAATCATGCTCATTTGCACTAAAGACATCTGAATATTTTGAAATCAGAGTCTCCAGCTGAATCTGTTGTTCCCTATCCAACGTAGAGCGACTGAGGTCTAGCTTAAGTTTTGGACAGGGCTCACTTTGTGTCTGTATCTGAGCTACTGTGGGTTCTGGCATTGTGTATTCTTCACCCGGTTGCGTGACTAAGGAATGAAACTCACCTAGCCTCGTGCCACAGGGAACATGACAATCTTCACATGTGAGATTCATTGCTCGAACGCAAGTCACACCTGCTGTTACAGCGGTTACAGTACGTGCCACATAAAGACCTGGTACCGTCTGTGTGTCAGGGTCTAAAAGGCCAACGTAATTGTATGTGAACTCTGTTTCACCACTTTTAGGTTGAATTTTTGCCAAAACATTCATCTGTGACCTGGCAGGGATCAGAATGGGCTCCAAAGTAACAGCACTACTCTTAAGAGGGACAATGTCATGTGAACACAAAAGAGGAACAGTCCAGTTCCACAATTTTAAATGATTCTCTCTGAGGTCAATTATAGCATGATGTCTGTTAAGAAAATCCCAACCAAGAATAACTGGCTGTGTAGCGTTTCTTACTACCTGAACATCATGTGAGAACACTTCCTCACCCAGCCTAATAGTTATGGGCAACATACCAAGAGTGTCAAGATAATCACCAGTGACTGATTTTGCCAAAAGAAAAGATTTCTGAATAGGCTTTGACATGAGAGATGGAACTGACATTCTTAATGTTTCACTGATCAAAGAAATTTCTGAACCTGTGTCTACAAAAGCTTGCACAGCAATGTTCTCAATAACAGCAAAAACATAAGGTGTAGGAATAGCATGAGTTACTTCAGTGCTCTTGGGCCTGGTCATAGACTCAGCAGATACCTGGCCCATGGTACCTGCTACCAGTCGTTTCCCTGAAGATCTGCATCCCCGTCAACGAAACTGATATGATGATCACCAGTAGAGGGCAGGCGGTCACTAGAAGATCTTTGACCATATTTCTCATTGGAAAATTTGTTGGAAGACCACCCTGTTGCATGACGATCCTGACGATGTGAAGTGTTATGTAAGTGACGATCTCGATGATCAGACATTGGGCTGGCATAACGATCACGATGATACAAAGAAGAGCTGTCATGCTGGTTATAATGCAGCGAAGCAGGGCTGGCATGAAGATCTCGATGACGTTGCGATGGACTAACATGACGATCTCGATAGTGAGGAGATGGGCTTACATGACGATCTCGGTAGTGAGGAGATGGACTGACATGACGATCTCTGTAGTGTGGAGATGGACTGACATGACGATCTCTGTAGTGTGAAGATGGACTGACATGACGATCTCTGTATCCCATTTGTCTGTCATCTCGGTGGTTGGAGGAGTAAGGCTCACCTTGACGATGTGGAGATGATGCAGGCGACATTGGATATCTCCTTGGATGTGAGAGTGGAGAGTAACGACGCTCGTCTCTACCACGTTCAGGTGAGTGGCCTCTCTGTCTGAAGGAAGCATGTTGAAAACTGTGATCATGTTGTCTCTTTATCTGACTGACTTCCAACCTGAGAGTCTTAACATCTGCTGTTAGCTGTTTTACTGCAGACATTAGTTCAGAAGAATTTTCTGAGGCTGGCACTGTTTTTGTAGACGCCATTGCAGAAAGGGATTCACCGCTGGGCAAAGTTGAAGGCGTGATGTCTGAGCTGAAATGTGGCTGTGAGAAACAGGAGCGAGTTTAAAAACTTCTTGTGCTCGTTCCCACTTACAAGCAATGGCTAAAGCCTCCTCTAAGCTAGTAGCACCATGTTCATGACATTTTGCTTGGAGAACCGGGTCAAGACCAGCAATGAATCGTCAGAATCTTTCCATAGCAATGGCAGATTCACCATAATTAGGAAAAGCTTCAAAAGCAAGTCTTGTGATCTCAGCAGCAAATACTTCCAAAGGTTCTTTGGGCATACGTGGTCTGGCATTGACAAAAGTTTGAAAATGCAGCATAAACTGTTTCCGTCCAAAAACATCATTCAATGCAGTAACACACTGTTCATAGTTTTGCTGTGTTTCTGGCGACAGGGAGAGCCAGTAAGCTAAAGCATCCCCACTCAATCTAGTAGGCAAAATAGCAGCTAGATTTTGTGTCTGTCCATCAGCACAGGCCTTAACAGCAAGCTCCAATCGGGCTTTCCATAATGAAAAACTGTCTTTATCCTTACCGTCCCCATGAAAACACGGTGGAAGATTGACTTTGAAGTGCAGCACCTTTGTTGTGTGATTAGTTGAAGAAGCGTTTTCTGCACGACGATCAGTAGTGTTTACTTCATCGTCATCACTCTCATCCGGAGACGAAGCTCGCGTGGAGCGCACGTGAGACTCGGTAGACATGTTTACGTGAGTTTAGGCACTGTTAAACGTGTATACAGCGGCGATAACATCGTTTTAAACAGACCAAATCTCTCAGCAATATCTCACAACCATGCGTTGCGTTGAATAAAAGAAATGTGTCGTTTTAGTTGAACGCTACTGCCGTGAAACTTCCAGAAACTCTTGAACTTCGATCCGCTGCCACCAGTCTGTAACCCTTATTTTCTGTTGTAATACTCCAGTCTCTTCGGCGTGGATAAACATAAATAAAACATGGGTTACACCGGTAATAATTCACGTTTCATGTTTATTCGGAAGCATCGGCAGAGAAGCATGAACAGCTGCCTAACGCACACACTCTACAAACTTTCCGCTCTCTCTCTTTGTTTTACACATGCGCACTTCCCTTAAAGGGGCAGATGCACCAAAAAGTATTACATAGAAATATATGCACAAGGCATCTGAAAACATTTCTAAATAACTCGTGTTTGAACATAAGTTCTTTTCCATTTTTGTTTTTATAAATCATAAATTAAAATAATAAAATAAAATAATGATTTAACAAATTCAAGGTTACACATTTCTAAGTATAAGTGCAATTTGATAAATTCCACACTTTGCGTAAAACTGTTCCTACGCACACTTTACGCACACTTCTGTGCGTACGCACGCTTGATAAATGAGGCCCCAGGGGCCTCATTTATAAACGTTGCATACGCACAAAAGAAGGCGTACGCCACTCTCTACGCAATAGTTGTTATTTATAAAAAGCAAACTTGACGGGAAAATGTTCTGGGCTGCGTTCTCCGAAAGTACCTTAACGCTACGTGGTTCTTAAGTTGTACCTTAAGCTGTACCTTATCGCTAATACGTGTTTTCCGAAACGTTCTTAGTTACGTATCACTTCTGTAAGTCATACGTTCGTAAGGTTGGTCTGGAGCACTTTTAGCTATACCTTATCCCACATGACTCCACTAGGGGCCATCACTTTCATAACAGCTTACATTGTAGTCTATATAACTAAATATTTGTAAAAAAAAAAAGTTGCAATACACTCCGTGTTTAATTAGGCAAATATTTTTATATTTAAAGAATAAAACATTCACATAATTAGACATCATTACACTGATGGTTGTTAGATTTGTAATAATGTCTTCCAAAGGGACATCAGCTGCGAACTATTTAATGCTACAGGCTTAAGAAACTATTTAAAAAATATATTTTGGGTGATGGAGTTGGTGAAACTGGCAGCTGCTATACAGCGAATCCTACTATTTCATTTGTGCATTTCATATCCGTTAAATTAGTCTACCGGCAAGTATTTTAGCTGCATAAATAAATCGGGTAAAATAAAAAACTAATTAGGATTGTTAATGTTAATTCGACTTTGCATCGAAGTTTTTTTAATGTTTTATAACTTTGAGGCAACTGCATGCCATATTTTTTGTAAACATTCAAAATAAACTGCGCACTTGCTTGTATAGTCTCGTGAGGTCAACACAATTTCCACATTAAAACTAATCAAAACTAAAATCTAAAGTAATCATAATATATATTTATTTATAATATATATATATATATATATATATATATATATATATATATATATATATATATATATATTATATGTTATATTTGAGGTAGACAGACAGGCTCCACAAATGCGTCCATTAAGCTTTATCCGCATTGTAACGACGCTGCTTGCCCATTAGAGATTCGCGGTTGGCGGATAAACCGCGGATCGGGCGGATGATGTGACGAAAAATAATATTTTAATTAAATTCGGGCGGGTGGCGGATCGACAGCTTGTTATTAGCTTTGTCCTTCAAAGCATGCGACCTTAAAGGTGAGCAATATGTCTATCAAGGTGGCAGGCTCAGAAGTTCGCGAAGAGAACTGAAATGAGACGGTCTAGCCTTCTGAGGACCCATAATTTGGGTCACCTGTTGCACGCACCCCCAGTAGCGCCCATCGCGCCTGTCAGCAATAAACAGCGGAGACATTTCTGACTTATTAAAATAAATATTTAATCAGAAAAATATGAATTTATTTTAGAAAATATGACACATTGATGTAGATTAAACTATTCAACAGTATATCAAATAATCAACCTTAGAAATATACGCAACATAAACCGAATAATATTAACACAAAACATAACTTATAATACTAAAACAGTGACAAGAAAAAATTTTCTAAATACACTTTTATTTAATAAAGGTTTTAATTGTTTGGGATAGCCTCGGCTGTTAAGGATCCATTCGTTCTATCATTAACAGCGCGGAGAAATGAGGACGCATTTTGACACAGCTCTTATCAACGCCGGCGAAGGAGGTACGTGGCAAACTAAAAAAAAAATAAGGAAATAAAAGGTCAGAAAAGGGTTGCCTGGAATAAGTTTTACAAAGTGGCAAATCAGGATGACACCAGTGCAGACTATGTAATTTGTGCGTTTAATTTAGGCTATTTATTTATTTATTTTTGTCTCATGTCATGTGCGCCGATCGGAGACTGGTCTTTATGATTTAAAAAGAAAGCATTCAAGTGAACAGTAGGCCTACTAAACGAACTTGAAGCAAAAATAAATTTCAGCAAATGCAAACTTTAATCAAACATAGTAAGAGGTGAAGTATAGCTTTAGCCTACAGAAATGCTTATTGCATTAATTTTTAAATGTGTGCGAGGTCCGTGCACGCCCTCCGCTAGCAACAAGCGGCTAAACAAGTATTAAATATTAATGACGTTGAGTTTATTGTTTTTATTAATTTATATTCACAAAACTTATCAACAAAACATCGATTAAAATTAAGAGACAAATTATCTGAAACGAAATTCATTTTTAAAGTAGAAAACAAAACTTAAATTAAACTCGAAAATAATGTCTGACCCATTACAATTCTCCCGTCATATTGGCCTTTACAACGCCCTATATGACGTTTAAAATTACAGTCTATCTTTCGTAATAAGCTAACTAAATTTAAACAAAACATAAACACATTACAACAATATTCAAACCCAACAATACTCAAACATAAATATAAAATAGACATTATCTATGATGATCCATGTTAAAACAATCCGATATAGCGTGTATAATAGCTGGTTGGTAGATGTTTACTATTTTTGTCAAAACCTCCGTTGCAAACCTCCATTTACCTGAATAAAATAATTTTTACTTTGAAAATGATGCGCTGTCATGTTAACATCAGCCGTTCGTTTACATAAGACTCCATCTACATTTACACTCAGCGCAACGTCTGAGTTCTCAAACTAAAACAGGGTCTCCAGCGTTGACGAACGAATCCATTTATGAGGGTCGAAAACGGTGATGTAGTGTAGATGAAAGTCGTAAACGTAGCAAAAGTAACGCGTTTTAAAGGATAAACGCATTAATGTAAACATAGCCTGAGTTCACACACTGCTTATATTCTAGGGCTTTCTAGTCTCGCGGCTGTCATCAGCAGCGGCTGTCATCAGCAGCGCCTTGCATCGCCCAGTCAGCGGATGGCGGGCGGATGCGGTTTTGAAAACTGGTCAGAAACGTTGGTGCGGATGGATGGCGGACGGATGATGAGTTTTGTGATGCGGTTGCGGATGAAATAATAGCCCATCCGCGCATCTCTATTGCCCATCCACTGTCCAAGCACAATAAACGCGTGAACTAATGAACAACAACAGTTTGTTTTTATATATTTTAAGTGTAATGCACAACCAAGTACTTGCACGACCCACTTTATTCCCCTCTGCAACGCACTGAACCCCCTAATATAAATTATCCTTTCAAGTGAAGCATAGCGGATGAACTGGAGCAGTTTAGTTTGGAAATAAAGTTGCGGGTTTTGCACGGGTTTGATATAAAATATAGAAGGTTGAATATAGTTGTTTGCAATTTGAAATATTTTTAACAGATATTCCTAATAAATAAAGAACACCGCTATCTCATAACGCAGCGAATCCTATTACATGAAGTGAATAATTGATTGTCGAGCAATCAACCTATTCAGCACCTCCACCATGGACAGCACCCACTAAGGTCGAACTTAAGAAGGTTTACCTTAAGCAACATCCTAAGGTATAGTTCGGAGAACACACGTAGGAAAGGTATACCTGTAGTTAAGGTGTACCTTTTGAGTCTTCGTAGCGCGCTAAGAGACAACGTTATCCGAGAACGCAGCCCAGGCCGTCACGCAAGCTCTGACCCAGGCGTACGCACAAAAACGGGTGAAATGAGAAATGGCGACACCGTCGGCAGATGGAAGAAACACGTGAAAGTGAAAGTGACAACACTGCCTCTCATAAATAACATGAAGACTTCACAAAGCAAGTCTTACAATTAACAGCCTACACGAACACCCGTTTGATCGATCAGCAGTGAAAGCAAAAAATAAAGAAATCGAAAATTACAACAGAAATTCAAATGAACACATATTTGCTAAAAGAAAGTGAAATATGTTCTGCAATAATATTAGATAAGATAGATAGATAGATAGATAGATAGATAGATAGATAGATAGATAGATAGATAGATAGATAGATAGATAGATAGATAGATAGATAGATAGATAGATAGATAGATGTATTAATTGTCCACTGGGGAAAGTTGTTTTCATAGTAAACCATATCTTAATCTAGGGAATTATGGTATTCATGCATATGCCTTTAGTGTGTTTTATTTTTAATAAAACAATGTATGGCGTATGTCTCAACCATTCAGAAAGCAACAAGAAATTACATTTGCGCTAAACAATGTCCTATTTCCACGTCGATTATTACCGCCATCTGTAGCTTGTCAGATGCAATTAAATGGATGGAAATAAAATGCCCCATCACAATGCGTAATGCCCACAATGTGCCCTCCAAACAACATTTTTCTCCTCTTTTCCACCTCGCCAACGATAACTTCTACTTCACATTGAGTGAAGTTACGTTTTTTTGATTTCCTCTCTGTGTTTGCCATGATTTCGCAATCAATGCATATTAACTTGTGGGCGTTTCACGGACTATTTATGGGCAACTATGGGTGTGTCATGAAGCCGCAAAAGCTGCGCTACATTTAGAATTGATTGTGATTTATTAAGGGAAAAATGCGTAGGATGTGCGTGCGCACGGTTTTATAAATCCGAATATTTATGTGTGTACGCCACTTCTGACGCAAATCCTACGCAAAGTTTTATAAAAAAGCTACGATCATTGTCACGGACGGGCAGTCCACTAATAATTTAGGCCTACTTACAAACCCACCTTTTCTTGTGAAAAATTGGGTAACATAATGTCGACCCTTTGCCTCTTTCACTTCTTATTTTTTTCTCTTTCCGTTTTTGAGTTCCAGATTTTTGAGGCATTTTCACTTCCTTGTCAGTCAAGTTGATATTCTGCCGGCACTATAAGTGAAGTCGTGTTGCCTGGATTATACAATTTGGGCGGACTGAACCATTTTATGACAATTGAGAGGGGGGAAAGGGGCCCACAGACGTTTGTGTTTCCTAAACAAATACATTTTTTGATACCAGGAAACAGCAAATAGAATAATTGAAAGTTAATAATTTTACTATTAAATATTTTTTAGCACCACAATTTTGGGGGCTTCTCTGGGCCCCCTCTTACTCGTGGGCCCCGAGAATCGTCATTGTTTACCCCCCTCCCCCTTACAGCACCCCTGGTCGAAAGACCAAAGTCATGACATATACAGCCTTATGTACCCTCTCGATCCCTACGCTCTGTCACCAAGCGACTGTTCTACAACTGTGAAATGATCTGCCGGTCGCAATACGAACTGCTGACTCTGTAGCTGTCTTTAAGAATCAGATAAAACCCAACTCTTCGGCCATTATCTCACTTCCTAATATAGGACTATCTTTCTCTATTTTTCCTTTTCTTAAAAATAAATTACTAACCAACCCTAGGCTATGTATACTGTGTTGGACTTTTTGAGACTATTTCCAGTGCACTTATGTATTGCTGTTCTTGTGTTGCTATAGTTGCTTCTATTGTTTACATCATTTGTAAGTCGCTGTGGACACAAGCATCTGCTAAATGACAAAATGTACATGTACGATGCTTATGTTGTCCATCGATTTTTTTGTGTTTTCTCTTGCATTTATTAATGTAAAGCTGCTTTGAAACAATTCAACAATTGTGATAAACAAAACAAAAATAAAATTGAATTGAATTAAATAAAAAAATTATTTGTAATATTAATATATCTACTACATATTGACATTTTAATAGTTTTTTTTCCCGCTGTGACAAAATCTGCAGTGCAAAAAAAAAAAAAAACATCTGCAGGGACAGAGAGCAGGATGAGGGAGGAATCAGACAGACCAGTTGATAATATCAGCAGGTAAGGAGATTCACATTGTTCTTGGATCTGTTTTTTTTTTGTTTTGTTTAGGAATAAGTGGTTTTATGTGGTTTTGTTAAATTAAAGTAATTTAATATTAAATCTATAGGCTCACATTGGCACTCAATTTTCTATATTTACGTACATTTATAGCCAGGGTAAAAAAAACAACTTTAAATGTAAACATTGGGTCTCATTCACTAAGCATGCATAAGCACAAATTTGTTCATAAAATGTCCGTACAGACGTTTTATCTTAAAATCATGATTCAACAAAAACTTTCATACAAAAATTTATTCTAAATGTTTGCAAAAACGTAAGAACAACTTAGACCACACTTGCGCAATAATCATGAACAAGGAAAAAGAATCAAATCAATTCAATGTTTATTTATATAGCACTTTTTTAAAAACAGCAAGTGTCTCACAAAGTGCTGCACAGACAAAGCCAAACAACTTAAAATAAAATATATTATAACATAAACAAAAAGTAAAAAAATAAAGTAAAAAAAATAAGTAAAAACCTACTATTACAAAACACACAACATTAAACTAAATAATAGAATAACAGTACAGTCCTCTTAAAACACAAGAAACATAAAAAGAACAGCTCTCAAACTGAATTAAAAGCAAGACTATAAAAATAAGTTTTGAGATTGGATTAAAAAGGGGAATAATTTGAACCTGTCTTAAATCTTGTGGCAGACTGTTCCACAGTTTTGGTGCTGCTACCGCAAAAGCTCGATCCCCCCTACTTTTTTTGTTCTAGGGACACTCAGGAGGGTGTGGTCAGCTGACCTAAGAGCTCTAAGTTGAGTGTGAGGTTTTAATAAATCCGAAAGGTAACGAGTTGCTAACCCATGTAATGCTTTAAAAACTTAAAAGACTGTGTTATAAAATCAATTCTAAAACGTATAGGAAGCCAATGTAAAGATGCAAGAATAGGTGTAATGTGATCACGCTTACGGGTACCAGTCAAGAGTCGAGCAGCACATTCTGTACCATCTGTAAACGTGATAGATAAGTTTGACTAATGCCCACATAGAGGCCATTACAGTAATCAAGGCGGGTAGAAATAAAAGCATGAATTACTCTCTCAAAGTCACTAAACGAAAGGAAAGGCTTCACTTTGGCTAGTTGTCTCAACTGGAAAAAACTAGACCCTATAAGAAAAAAGAACCCTATAATATACCTATATCTGTTATATATTTTATATATTTTTCCTTGTTCATGATCAAATTTGTGTGAATTAAAGTGAATGAGACTCATTGTCTTAGTTAGTATTACTTTGTTACTACTACTTGGAAGATGTTCTGCCAAACTTTTTTTTTAAACCAGCAAAGCTGGACACAGATATGTACCCACAGTTTGCTCACATAATGTCCAGTGGTCCCACAATTTGCCCACAGAATGTTCCCACTTTCCTAACACCTTGCCTAATGTGCCCAACAGTATAAGCAAACAGAAAAGTTGAAAGCATGAAGCAGCGCAATTAAAATGCGTACGAAACAGTAACAAATCAGCCGTGCTTATTTGCTACAGAATAGTAGCCTATACTATATTCACCATCAGATAAAATGCGAATATCGACCTTATAGTGCAACGCTGTCCCAGACTGTCTAATGGCATTATATACACGTTATAATCCGAGTTAATATTCATTAGTCAGGCCATTGAATATCTATATCATTTATGTAGCAAAATCAAGTAGGCTTGATGGACCTTCTTTAAGATAAAATTTAGCAAAAAATCCACAGAAGAAGCGCCCATAGATCCGCCCAGGAGTTAATTGCTATCAGGTTGCAACCGAACCGAAGGACAGTAAATTCACACCCTTTGCACTTCTTAAGGACCTGCATCAACGTACCACACCGACACTGGCTTGAAATAACGAAATGAAGTGGAAAATGTCGTGGAAAGCATAATTCGAAAGGTCGTTTCATGATTAGAATGAAAAGAGGCTACAAAACAGTTTGAATTATAGTAGTTGACGTATTTTATTTGTTACACGCCCCGTACACCCACCTGCTAATTAATGCATATGAATGAGCTCTTTCTGTCTTCACGTGTCCACAAAAATTTGTTTAATGAAAACTTAAGAATCATCTTTTCATTTTTATCCGGAAGTTTGTATATTTGAATTACAAACGTTTTAGTAAAATGCACCCGTTTAAGAAATAAAATTGAATTACCTTAAATAAGAGGAATGTTTAGTCCACTATTACAGTAATTCGAACCAACACAACGTCTTTCTTAATATCAGTAAATTCAGTTATGGATTGAGCTCCCAGGACAACATGATTTATGAAACTGTCTCAAAACTAGGTGTTTTAATTTTTACTTTAATATCGCCTTGCTATTTATTAATGACACATTAATACCACGTGTTACAGTATACCATGCCTATCATTTAGGAAAATTGACCTTCATTTCAATTATTTTCCAGCCAAAAGTCATAAAGATTTCTCAGTGATTCAGTATTACACGGCAATGATGTTTTTAGGCTACAGTATGAGTCAGTACTAGTATAGATTGTATACATTTATACAAATATAATATTTGGAAATATTAAAATATTTTATACAATATTTATAAATATTGTGGTCTAAACAATGGTCTAACATGTATACGTTACCTTCAACATTTTGCTGTTACATGAATTGTTTTATACATTTTGTTAATTTTTCTTAACTACTTATAACAACTTTTCTTATTATTACTACTACTACTACTACTACTACTACTACTACTACTAGTACTATCAGTGCTAATATATTATAACTAGCGGTACACATTAATTTTAAACACCTACAAACTAAAAAAATGTAGTGCAGTGAAAAACTAAAGACACACACCTCTACCTACATTTTAGTAAATTAATTATAATTTCAGAGCCTTTTATTTAATTTAAATTTAACTTGCACCAAACCTTAATAACACATACAAATTATGGGCAAGTCTTTGTTTGACTGCATTTAGTAAAGAAGCTGCTGAAGATTAGGATCAAAAGAGATTGTTACACCACTCCGATAGCTTTCTAAAAATGCTAATTTACATGAAATTCACAATGAAAATATAATTATATGATAATGGTTATTTTTTTTTTAATAATTTAAAATAATTGCTAACCTTTAAAATGTATATTTTATATATCAGAAATCCTATGCATTCCGAAATACTTTTCTGTTCAAGCGGAAGACTCCGCTGATATTCAATATACGAATTCAGTATAGATTTTGTTTTCAGTAAAAATTGTTATTACAAACATATTCAATTTTTAACTGAGTTTGTTTTAAGGTGCTTTTGAAATAATTTAATCCACTTGGAAAACGGAAGTTAAATTGCCTTTATTCTTGTTAAATTACATTCACATTTAAATTATTCAAACTATAATAATTTAATATTATTATATTATATTATTTTATATTTATTACATTTTCTTATACCGTTAAATTCATTTTGTAAAATCCCTCACCTACATATATTACCGCGAATCTTTAACCTGAAGGCTTCAGGTGTGTCTATGTTGAATGTATTTCTCGACATCATAAATTTGTCATTTTCAATTAGATCACTGATCGCCAATGGATACATAAGAAAGGTGTGTGTTTTATGAGCTATGTTGTGTTTGTTGTTTTAACGACCAGTCCGTGTTGTGTCAGCAGTGCGGCTTTTAGTTTACACACAACAACTAATGACCTGCAGTAGATCACATTACTTTAACTGGACTAGTCCTGTTCTGTGACCATCAGCCTCTGCTCAGTCCCAGCCTCTCGCATATATTTTGCTGACTACAAGTGAAATACCACACCGTCTGGTTCAGTTTTGAAAGAGACTGACATTTTCCCATTAAAAGTGCAAACGCAAAGATAAAATCTGAGATGCGTAAGGAAAAATTATTTACCAGAACTTTTACCTGACTGCCATTACAGATTCTACTATATCTCTATTGAAGCCAAATATCCTTTTTGCAGTTGTGTTGCGTTCTGATGTGCAAGTAGGCTACTCGCCGTAAGTAGAGGTAAATCGCATGTATCACATGTAAAGTGAAAGTACAGTGTTTCGGGTAGTGTATGTGTTAGCCCAACCTCCTTCTTTACATAGACATAGCAGCGTTTACCTGAGATCAGAACCTGTGCGAAGCGCACCTGGACGGACTCACAGACACTTGGATTTAGGAGTTTTAAAGGATACCGTTTTTAGAAGCAGGACGTGACTGGGAGATTTATGATCTGTCCTGTGAAGTGATCTACTCCCCGAGCTGAATTTTGTGTCTTGATTTTACTTTTAATGGTTGCTATGATCCGGACCTGATCCGTCACATCATGTCCAAATCTTCAGATCAGTTTGACAGCTCAGACTGCGTGTGTTCTTTCGGGATGAAGTTGACCTGGGATATAAATGACCCTAAACTACCACAGGTAAATGCAATACTTTTATATAGCAGTTAGGCTACCACTTAATATAAAGTTTGTCTAAAGCGTGTATCCGGCATTTGAAGGGTCTATTTAAATGGTAACTGAAAAGAACGATACGAGTTATTTTTGCCTGATCTGCCTGATTTAAAATGACTAAGTGAAACATAGTGTTATCAGGTTTATATAGATATGTATTTATTGTTTAAATTATTTAAATATTAAATAAATATATTTTTTCGATGAGGGAAGGTAGGCTACATTAGATGTTATCCCATGAATCACATTTTGCAGTGATAAAAGTAGACAGTAAATGGAAATCTCTTCCCTTTGATTAATTTGCTTTTTTAATAGCTTTTAAATACACGAAGGTACAGGACAACACTGCGCTGCTTGAATTGCATTGGATGTCCTTCTGTAAGTGTGAATAATATATTTATATATATATACATTTACCACAGGACACGAAGCAGTATGACGCGTTTCAGGAGTGGACGGATGGATATGTGCGTTATATCTACAGTAGTGAAGATAAGAATGCGCAGAGACATCTGAGTGGATGGGCCATGAGGAACACTAACAATCACAACTGTCAGATCCTGAAGAAGTCCTGTCTCGGTGTGGTGGTGTGTTCGCGGAACTGTTCTCTTCCAGATGGTACCAAACTCCAGCTGAGACCGGCCATCTGTGACAAAGCACGACAGAAACAACAGAGTAAGTTCAGCAACTGTTTCTTCAAAGAAGCAGCATATACCAAACGAGTTCCCCGTGTTAAAAACAAATCTGATAAGAAACTGCAGACATATCTTACAAAACAGGCTTGTTGGTGTGTTGGGGCCTGTACAGCGTGTAGGTGCCTGTCACTGTAAATGTCCAATAGACTCCTAGAAAGTGTTCACTTCAGGTCACTGCATCACCCTGTCCTGTCAGTAGAGAGCACGACCCTCTCACCCATGACCTTGAGTCTTTGGCTTAATCAAAAAACACTCAAACTCTAGTTTAAAATTATTTGTGTAGCCTAGAAGCCCCCACATTTCCCAAAACCACAAATAAAAAACATTGCATGTTGCTTTGTAATATATTTCAAAAACACATTGATTTATTAAATAACATTACAATGGATTTTTTTTTTTTCAGAAAAAGCTTTGTCCAAACTGTAACTCAGCTCTTGAGTTGATTCCATGCCGAGGTCACAGCGGATATCCAGTTACCAACTTTTGGAGAGTAGATGGAAAAGCCATTTTTTTTCAGGTGTGTGTAATTGTGATGAAGACATTGACTGAACTCTGCCACTTCATGGAACATTAATCAAGTTTTGTTAACCTGAAAATGTTTTCGCAGTGGTCAATTAACTTCTAAATTAACTGGAAGCCAAAATATTATTTCATACACCAAACAGCAGTTTAAAGTCATCTGGAATTAGATTAGGTATAGGTTTAATTTTGATCTGTCATGTCGTCTGATTAATAGAATGCATAATGACCTGAAAATAAACTTGATCAGTTTTATCTGTAATTGCAAAGATTGATGCTTTGCTACTTTTCAGTAGAACTATGTGCACTCTGAAAAAAAACTAAATAGCACTTAAATGTATGTAGGTATGTAGAACCTGTGTAGAACCATTTTGTGCTATGTAAAATCATTAATAGTGGCATATCACCATATGGTTCTTCATACAAGTGGTCCCCCTATGATAATAAGCTTTTTGTGCTATTTTAAACCAATTTTTGTGTATGCATTATAGTTTGTACATTTACATATATTTTATTTATTATTATATACATTAGGTACATCTATTTAAATATCGTTATGATTCATGGTTATTATGGCATTCTTATATGCTTGTATTGTACTTTTTAAGGCTAAAGGAGTCCATGACCATCCCAGACCAGAGAGTAAATCTGAAACAGAGGCAAGAAGAAGCGCAGTGAAAAGAAGAATGTCGTCACCTCATTTCTCACAGAAAAGAAGACTGGTGGAGCCAGAGGTAATACCCACTTATACATTTTATATTGTGGCAAGACATTTCTTGCCACAATTCTTCTGTATACCAAGAATGATTGTAAGAAAATGTTTTTATAATTTTACAACAATTCAGTCAGCCTGTCAGTGGCAATCAGTAAAAAGCGTCATTTGCAGATCATGAAACTTTGTCTTTATCAACAGCCTGGGCGCTACCACGACATGGCCTTTCCAAATATCCACCAGCTCACTATGGAGGGCCCAGACCGTTTCAGCATCATTGCAGAGTCCAACTTCCCAATCCAGACCCAACACTACCCTCCATTCCAGAACCCTGAGTCCTACAAATTCTCTTACGAGACCCACCCTGCAGCGCCTATGCCGGATACCCCAAGTTCACTACAGAAGCCTTCCAACCACCGTCTGTATATGACTCGCCCCCCTGGTTATGATTTTGCAGTCCCAGGGTACCTAGGGTCAGCCCCTTATCCAACACCATTGTACAAGGACCCTGCTAGCCCACAAACGGAAATCGAACCTAGTAAATCAGGGCCAAATCTGAGTGGAGTGTCTCATGGCACAAGTCCTTTAGGCAGCCATGAGCGAAGCTTTGCCGATACCAATGGAAAACACCACGGTTGGAAGCAGATTTTTAGTAAAGGTGCCTATGGGGAGCGAGGTGACTACACCCAGCTGCCAACCAACGCTAATCACCACTACTACAACAGCGACTACCCATGTAGGTACACAGGACCGACCCCTGCTACGCCAGCAGCACTGCAGACCATTATTACCACAACAACAAAAGTTTCCTATCAGCCATGCCCCAAGCCATCTGTTGTCAAGTATGGAGAGAACATCTATGACATGAAAGGCATTTCTAACTGTAACTCACTCTTAGAAGAGGTCTCTCCGACCTCTTACTCTGACCTGAAGGTTCCTGAGGACTCAGGAGTGATAAAATCTGCCCTGTCATACCAGGACACTATGCCATCTAAAATTGAAAGGGCTGAAAACTTTGAGGGCTATCGCTACAGCAGCTACAGCTCAAACAGCTACCCTGAACGTATGTCACATCCATTCAGATACGACAGCGGGGATTACTAAGTGACTGCAAAGACAGACTGCTAAGCAAGGTACTGAAACACCTAGGCAAGATGTTTCAGACTTTATATAAGAATGTGTTGTTATTTATATTCAGTATTTCAGCTGTTCAAATGTTTTTAGACTTAAAAGTGATTGTGGATACCGGGTGGAGTTTGATGTAAACCTTTGATCATATTGATGAAAAATCAGTGTTGAGTACATTTCCAAAAAAATTAGTAGTGTGTTTTAAAGTCATTGATTGATAACTAGCTGTTGTCTAGTTACGATTTCAAGAAACAATTAAAGAAGAGTGTGTCAAATAAGCGTTTAGATAAGTTAGATAACTGTTTTTTTATTGTTCTTTTGGATGTTCATTAAAAAATAAATTAATAAAAATAAAAGCATGTGCTACATTTATTCTAGAAAAGATTTTATAATCATAATGCAGTCACAAAACAATATTACAACTGAGAAAATCCAAAGTCTTTAGTATAGACATGCAGGCCCCCTCAACAATAAAAAAATACCTCTGTTTGTGTAGCATGTCCTAATAGGAAGTCTAAAACATGACTTAAAAGCATATAATCATGGGCTTTGCAATAAAGCTTTTAAGACATCAGAGAAAATGAGAGACACTTCTCAAGCCTGCACAAGGATTTTCTGCTGTCAGAAGGGATCAACAGAGCATTAATCAGCTGATTTTTCATCATATTGCTTGAGATGTCCTGACAGGCTTCAGACCTCTAACAACTCAACTAGACAGACAGGGCAAGATACAATGAAACAGACTGATAAAATATCTGACAGCACAAGAGTCAAGCAACAACAAAACGACAAACAGAAATGCAAAAGAAAATGTAATACGATGGTAAAGAGAGGCAGTGTTTGAGGCGACTGTAATACCTGCTGCTGACAGCATCTCTCCTCACAGCCACTTTGTAACAGACAAAACAGGAATGAACTAACACACACTTAAGATTTTGATCAGATGTTCCGGTTAGCCCACACAATTGACCTTTCCACCAGAAATGGCTGTTTATTGTTTAATTAATTGATGAGTGTTTGTCTGTGTATTTGCATTATAAAAGAAATATATGTAAAAATGAATTTACACTAGCCCATTATTCTTATTGTAATTGTTCTTTGAGCTGCAGTGACATTTACAAACCTCCTTTTAAATTTTCTGATTTCTTCTACCTATTCCCCACAAATAGCCAGAAAATGATGCCAGAATATTTTATTTAAAAGTTCATATTATTTATCTAAGTATTTATTCATTCTGTAATCTGCCTGTAATCTCACATCTCCCATGGTAAGACTATAGCATTTCCTTGTAAATGTACCTTTTCTTGCTCAGTAATGTACAGCAATATGCCAACATTTACCTCCAAGAGCCTTTCCAGATCATACCTTCTTAGTGTTCCAACTGATTTATGTTCCAGTGTTACTGTAGCACAGTGGTAGAGCACCTAGTTTGTTTGAGCCTTCCAAGCGCCCTCAGAGCAGTGTGTATTTGTGAACAAACCAAGTGATCTCAGACCCCCCTAAAATGACCCAAAAGTGAACCCAACTCAGACCACGTCTAGCTTTTAGGTTCTTTTGTGGTTCGATTTCTTTTTGATATTTGAAATCAATGAGGTCCCGGTCCGCTTCGTGTCCCGTTTTGACATTGTATCAAAGTTAACTGCTGCACGGAAAGTTGGAGTCTGAGTTCTTATGAAGTTTTAATGTGAACAAGAAAGGGTCTGAGATCACTTCAGTTCTAAAGAGGACCAAAAAAGAACTGGGTCCTCGTTTCAGTCCACTATATATGACTGAGGTCACATTCGGCTAGTTTCTTTTCTGGTTCACTTTAAGTGAACTGGGTTTGGTTCTTTTAAAAAAGAACTATATGTTAAAAAAACTTAGAAGCACTAACGGTTCTGGGTTTGATCCTGGGAAACACACATATTGAGAAAATGTATAACTTGAAATGCACCGTAAGTCGCTTTGGATAAAAGTTTGTAATGTGTAAATGCAAACTAATATCAGGGATCTCCAAACCTGTTCCTGGAGATCTACCTGCACATTTTAGCTCCAACCCAGTTCTAACACACCTGCCTGTAATTTTCAAGAAATGCTGAGGTCACACTAGACACTTTTGTTCCATTAACTTTCGTGTGAATGCGGCAGACTGGAAACACAAGCTCATGTGAAAAAAAACGCATTTCGGCATGTTCCAATGTTCAAATTCTCTGACCTGGGAATTCATATAACTTGAAAAGATTATAGATATGTGACCTCATCAGATAGAGAAAGAGCTGAAAATAACAGTATCGCACAGTCAATTAAAACAAAAGGAACAATAATGGTGCCAATTCATGATGTGTGAATAAAAATGATACTTTATCACGTGATATCATATCTGGCAGGTTCCCATATCTGTGTAGAAATTGAACATGCTGAAAGTCTAATGTGACTGTGTCATAACCCTGAACAACTTGATTAGTTGGTTTAGCTGTGTTTGAGGCTGGAGCTGAACTCTACAGGACAGTAACTCTCCAGGAGCAGCATGGTAGATCCTTGATTTATAGCAAAGGATGTATATAATATAGCAAAATTATCCTCTTCAACTTGATGCAATAACAATGGTTAATATAACATTGTAGCTCCGAGATGTACTGTATCTATCCGTTTATTAAATGTTTGTCTAAATAATTATTTTAAATTTTATTTCTCTTCTATTTATTTTATTCCTTTAATGGCCTTCCTACGGTACAGTATTCTCTTCCAGTTTGATAGGCCATGAATTACAGTTTAAAATGACCAGCGGACTCTCAAATAACATTTTAATTACTCTATTGTAGCCTATTATGATTGATGTTGTTCCATATCTCTGTCACCCCTATATTTCTGCTGAAGCCCTCATGATCTGCTGCTAACTTCAAGCGCTTATGTTTACAAACAGTTTATGGTAGATAGTAAGACTCAGTGGTAGCTGCATGATAATCTTTGGAGCTGTATAGAGCACTTCAAAAACACTGTAAGTGATCAGAGAACCCGTGGCTTTGTCATAGGCCTAGACTCCACTGTGCATTGCAAATGTTCATTGCATTAGATATCAGTTCCCCTTGAGGGAACACACTGACATGTGTCCTATTGTAACTACAGGTGTACTGTTAAAAATAAAGGTGTTACACAATGCCATAAAATAACAAATTTTTGTCTGTTTGGTTCCATAAAGAACCTTTAACATCTAAAGTTCCTTTCTGTTTTACTAAAAAGTATGTAGACTATGAAAAAGGTAAACTTGAATGGTTATTTTAAGTACTGAATGGATTTTAGTTTGGGCAACCAAAAATTGTTCTTTTGTGTCATTGCTGTGAAGAACGCTTTTGTAGCACCTTTATTTTAAAGAGTGTAGTTAATTACAAACAATGGATTTTGACATTTAAAAACTCAACAAATTATTTATATTATTTATTAAAAAAATAGATTCCTCCATTTTCCAGAGAGATTTAATAAAATTGACTTATGTTGAAACTGATTATACACTAAATTGATACAATATTAACAGGTAATTTGATCAGTCATAGAAAGTCACAAAAAGGTCTTGCAGATCTTTTTGTCCTGACTGTTTGAAGCATTAGCAGTGCAGAGCGCAGGTGCTGTGTGCTATGACAGTCTGAGTAATGACCTCTTACTGTCTTCATTGTTCCTTATTTTTAGCCATTAGGTCTCATGCTCCTCATATTCTCCACCTGCAGTCTAGTGCTCATGCACTGAGAGCATGCATTAGTTCTTTTTGTTCTCTATGTCTCATCCTCTCCTTCTCATCAGACCAAAGGCTTAAGTGCTACCATGTGCTGTAAAGCCTTTGCAGAGTGGACCTATAGTATGTCTCTTTGACCCTGTTAAGTGAGTTTTAAAAGTTGGACATTTTATTGAAAAGCAAATATTCATGGGTTTCAGGCATGTGACTTTGTTTGTTGTGCGGCCATCTTTATAAGGTCTTTGCCTAGCCGCTCTAGGCAAACTACGCTGTAGTGCCGACACTACACCAGCAATTAAACATAATATTTAAGATGCATAAGAACTGTATATTTTGTTTATTGCTAAAATTTTACTCAATTAAACATGAAAGCATGTTTTATATTTTTCCTTTTGCAAAGTAAAAATCAGCATGCAACCATACGACAGTTGCAAATAAGTTTATGTCTGGAATATAAACTTGTATGTATTTCATAATTAATAATAAATTTTTTCATAATTTATTTGACCTTATACTGTCTTTTCTTATGTCTCTACTTTTTATTCTAAAATGTAAAATTTTCTGTATACTCCTTATGTAATATGGGTCAGTTTTAACTAACGTTAGCTAGCCTGATTATTTACAGGTGTTTTGATATGTTCATGTTTATGTAAAAACATATTTTATACACATTCCAAATGGATATTTTTATAAAAAATTTAAGTACTTCACATAAAGGCACATTTATGTAATGGCAAGTAGATTAGAATACTAACGCTGAAGCAACATAACATAATTCAGCAATAACTAATGTAAAGACAGACAGCTAATACAGTATATTCTCTTGATTCAGCAATTCATTTCTGACGACGCTCGGGGTTTTTGGGGACATTTTGAAACGTTAATCCATTTTTTTTGTGATTTGCTGATAACATAGCCATAGAAGCGTGTTGCAATTCAGTCCTACAAATTGCGCACCACTGTGTGACGTCACATGAATTCAGTCTGAACGAATGATCATTAATGCAAAGCATGGACTTTTTTACTTTAAACACCATCAAGATTTTATGTTTAACATGTAAATGTGTAAGGTTTCTATCTGTGCTAATACTGGTCTGTAAATTCTGATAAAATATGCCCTGTAAAGAAAGTGTGATATTCTTGTCAAGTATGCAACGCATCCTGAAATTGTGACTGCTGCATTTCATTTCTCAAATATAAATATACGTATCTTAAATATCTTAAATATACGTTTTATATGCAAAGTGCGGCCCTTTTCTTCTCCTTTGAAATTACCTCTGTATTTAACCCATCCCAGTGAATAGTGAACACACACTGCAAGTCATGAACACACACCCAGGGCAGTGGGCAGGGTTACGGTGCCTTGCTCAAGGGCACCTGCCAGCCATAAAATTCAAACCGGCAACTCTAGGGTTACATGCTTGACTTTCTAACCACTAGAGTAGACTACAACTGCCCCAACAATTGTAAGTAATTTTGGATAAAATGCATGAATAAAGATGTAACTGGCCATCATTTCTTTTTAATACATTCCTCACAATAATTGTTGTGGAATTAGCTAAATGTTTTTTGTAACACTTTATAAGAAGGTTGTATTAGTAAACAATACTTAATGCATTAACTAACATGAACAAACAATAAATTAATGTCAGTACTGTTATGTTATGCAGTATCATGTTAATTCATAGTGCATTAATTAATTTATTTTATAAATGTATTAGTAAATGCTGCAATTCACATAAACAAAGATTAATAAATGCTGAGAAGTATTGTTCATTGTTAGTTCATGTAAGCTAATGCATTAACTAATTTTTAATAAATACAATATTATTCTAAAGTGTTACCTTGTTTTTAAAAGGGGTCCAATTATGCTTTTCAACTTAAAGCATATAGAATATACAGTAGAACCCCTTTGAACTTTTAGATAGTATAAAATATAACGTCACATACCTAGCATTTCACATCATCTACCCCTGTAGCATCGTTTAAAGCATCTTTTCGGAATACTTTTATGATATAAACTTATCTTATAACCTTTTCAAATCTGAGAGTTATTGTGCTTTCACATATCACATATCGATGTTCTTATATTTTAAAATGGAATCAGCATATTTTTGTTCTGTTATTATTATGCATATTAAACTGCATATTAAATGCCTTGACTTCTGCACTTCATATTGGGAGGAGGCACCATTGTTTAGATTTGTGTAGAGATGATTAATCGATGAATTAATCATATGGCCCCTGCTCAATAAAAATGATTATATAAACTTGTCAATTACAGCTTTTCAAATACTCCCTAAATACATTTTGAACAATGTCAAATAAAATGAAAACTTCAATTAATTAATTTATTCTACACACCTGCAAGAGGGTGACAGAACAACAATTACTCATAATATACTGAAACATCAGCAGCCAATAAGCAGCCAGATTTAACAAAACACAGATTTTTCTGTGTTTTCTCCTGCTTTTATTAATGTAAAGCTGTTTTGAAACAATTAAACAATTGTGAAAAGCACTATATAAATAAAATTGAAAAATTTATTGAATTAAATATAAAAAATAGATTGAAGTGTTAGTTTGTAGCAGAGTAGGCATGGGTTACCGGTTTCAAGGTATACCGAGGTTTTAAACAAGGTTTTAAACCACTAATATGTTCTGTGATACCATCTCCAAGGTATGAGCTGTGTTTATACAAAATTATAAAAGTTTACATTTATATACATTACGAAAATATTATATATTTTTTGAAAGCATGTTATAATTTAAAGGCTTTATTTTTATCTGGCATTTGAAAATAACACATTTTAGTGTTGCAATGGCAATACCGCAACACCGTGAAACCGTGGTATTTTTGCTAAAGGTTATCATACCGCCAGAATCTTATACCGGCCCATGCCTATAGCAGAGTTGTATGTGTTGTTTGTGTAAAAATCTGAATAAATCTAACATGTTTTTAAATGATTAAACCAAAATGTTGTGTCACCTACAATTTCTTCTTAGCTGCAATTATTTTGAAGATAACACCATTATTTCAGTATTCACAATATAAAGAAGGACTTTTGTTTCATTGCTTTCACGAAAATGTGCAGAACCTTGAGAATACCCCTGATGTTGTGTGAATGCACCTGAATCCATCATTTTGAGGATCACAGGACTGGGACAAACAGGATGTGTCACATTTCTTACAACTGTACGTCTGATCAGACACACTGGTTTCTGAGTAAGCTGTCTCACTGATGGATACTGTTGTTTTGTCCTTTGCCATGAACCAGAAATGGAATGCAAGCAAGTGGAATGTTAGCCAAAAGAAGCTGTTTAATTGCTAAGAGCGACTGCATAACAACAGGTTATCCTTTATTCTTTAGTACAAGATATCAGTGACTGATGGTTGGAATGTGTGTGATTGTGGGACGAGGTACGTAACATAAATCAAGTGTAACGGATGCAAAGGTCAATGAATGTTATTTTTGTATGACTTAGGCAAAGTCACACTTTTACGCTATACTGTCTTTATTGTCAATCACAGTCCTGATGTGATTTACCTCTCGGTGTGGTTTATGTGAGAATAGACAAGACCAATGAGTGAGAATAAGGAAGAAAAATGAACCATAACATCTGTCTCATTTTTTTAGACTCTAACACATATTATGCAACAATAATTATATCAATATATTAAAGATAATAAATTAAAAGTGTATTTTTGTACTTATGCTTGAAACCCTGCAAACACAAATGCATACCTGTACATACAATATACTGTACAATGATAATGTTTACATTAAACATGTTCCTTTAGTTAGAAAATACTGTAGTAAAAATAACACAATTTATCATGTAATTTAATTTTTTTGCAATTATATCTTGATATGACCCTCCGAACGATTACACATAACACGCCTTAGCCTGCTGTCTCAACAGCAGACACCCATTAAGGGCAGATGGGGTCTGTCTGATAGGCCTACTAACAAGGTCACACTTTTAAGTTATCTCAAAACATTCAAATAAATGACACCTTTGAATGACCCTTATTATCTCTTAAAGGCATGTTTCCTACACAACAGGCTTCACAAGAGTAGCCAAAGTCAGTCTAAATACTGGCTCGAGTGCAACAGGGTATGTAAACAATACCCTCAGTTCCAAATGACTAAACTAATCCCTAATCCCCAACAATGTTTCAGATTCTGTATTTACCAAATGGACCTCACACCCCTACTTTAAAATATATCCACATTGTTCTCTGATGTCTTCTAAAATACAGGAGTGTGCAGGTTTTTTAATAGCAATGGGCAAAAAAGCAACAGTCCACTTCCATGGGAAGCTAAGAACATTTTGAAAGAACTCGTCAGAAAATAGTAACATTCCTAAGAATAAATCTAAAAGATAAAAATTCATTTGAATGAGGACGTGAGGGAATGTCTGTTCATATCTGAGCATCAGTTTCACATGATCTGACTCATTGTATGTTTGCAAGAGAAAGTATCAGTACTGCTTATAACTACATGTGATATAATTACTGTGGAAGTCACAGCAGCCACACACTGCAACATATTTTATCCCATCAGTCACACTGAAATGACTAATTTTGAACAAGTTTTGACAGCAAAAACTCTTACGCATCTTCTAGAAAAGTAAACTTTGTACACACCTACATAACTTGCTATCAATGAACCAGAAACACTTCCTCTACTGGCAATAGCTGCAGCATTTAAAAAAAAAACAAGGTCTCTAATTGTATTTTGGTGTATATTTTTGTACATTGGTATCTCCGTGACTTTTTCTTGATGTTTTATTACATTGTATTTTTATTACAAATTACCAGCATAGTGGGGGTGTCCCCTCCCTCCAGAGCAACATCCATTTTCTACATTTTTAACACACTTTCATTATTTTCCCAAATACCAGCACAGACTCATTTGTATATCAGAGATATACGTCAGCTAACAAAACAGCACATCTTATATCTCTAAGATTACTTACATATATTCACACTTAAAATAAGGGGTTGTGACAGAAAATGGGGGCAGAATAACTGCTTGCTTAGGGATCATGATATGTCAATTATAAAACTAGGCCTATTAAAATATTTTAATTATTTCCAATGTAAAGTAGGTTGTAAAGTCAATTTGTTTTACTAACTGCAGGCCACAATTTACACATAGTTTTACCAGCTAGCGTCATTCATGAACCTTTTATATTTAAAGTTTTTCTTTTATTTGCTGTTTGTCTTTAAAACCACCATACAAAGACAAAATTCATTACCTACACATTAGACAAAGCTGAAATATGATGAGTGAAATAGGCCCTCTATATATTTATTATATATGTCCAGTAATTAATTTTTAGCAGTGGTGGGTTCGGGGGGAAGTCAAAACCTGTTGGAGTCAATGACTTTAGCACAGGGCCTGACTCCCAGAATTCACTGTTTTAGATGCAATTTTACTGGCAAGTTTTCTGCCTAGGTGCCCTTGGCCCTAAAACGGTTTAACGCATTTGAAACTGTGTCCTTTGATATTTATATGAAGAGTTTACAGTAGCTACACCGTCATGTCACACAATCACCTGCACAGGGTGAACTTCAGACATCATAACACAGATGTGTTTTGGTGCTGTGATAACAGAAAACTTTATGAGACTTGTAAAAATTTGCATCATGCTATTCCCCCCAATAATGACAAATTAATTAATGACTGCATGGATATTGCAGCAAATGTATTGGCAAACCACCGTATGCATTATTTCGGTTAGTCAACATAGATAAAGATAAACTCTTCTGCACATATAACTAACTGGACTGCAAAACATTTAAATACGGACACTATGATGCAGACAGAAATGGCAAGTATGTGCATAGAATAATATTAATAAAGATCATATGATTAATAGGCAGAAAAAATTACCTTTTTAACTTTGTCTTTGCTTCCTAGGCGACAGCAAACATATAAGCACTCCTTTTGAATGGTCAGAGAAAAACTGACATTAAAGTTTAAGGGCCCTATTTTAACGATTTAAGCGCATTGTCTAAAGCGCACAGTGCAACATCTAAATGGGCGTGTCCGAATCCACTTTTGCTAATTTAACGACGGGACAAATGGTTTGTGCGCCGAGCGCATGGTCGAAAAGGGTTGGCACAATTTTTTTAATGAGAAATGGGAGTATTTCTGGCGTAACGTGCAATAAACCAATGAGAGTCTCAGCTCTCATCCCCTTTAAAAGCCTGTTGCGCTGGCGCTATGTCTAATCCCTATTTAGATGACGGACTTTGTAAACTGAAAAACTAAGCGAAAGAAGAAGATCCCCGATTAATTGTTGTTTTCACTTGTATTGAAATTGTTCTTTTTTGGATTAAAACCTTTAAAACACATTTTCTTTTAGTCATGGAAGTAAAAAAGCAGGCTTTTAGTTGCTTTAAATGTATGGCTATCCAATATCATCAAAAAATTATTTACGTATGTATTATTTAAGTATGTAAGAAAACGTTTGTACTCTAAAAATACTTTATTTGTAACAAACAGGAGATAAAGAATTTACAAACGGCTCTCCTTTCAGCACTTGGACAGCGTCACAAGATTTTTTAAGCATTACTTAAAAATGTTTCTCATCTCACCATATCCACAGGTACAGAGTCATCCTATACAATAAATCCGTGAGGTAGCATTTAAAAAACATTTAAAAACAGATGCATTTGTTTAAAGCAAAGCATTTATTTAATTACCAGGCTACATGTGAAGCCAATTTACATTCAATCCTTTAATCTTTCATATTTAAAAGCGTTTTTGTGCTGCTGTGCATTCATGTATGTCTTAAGCAAACCCGCATTGTCGTCCCGTTTAGGCGCTTATTACTAATGCGCTCTTTAAATAACAAAAAAACATATTGCGCCTAGTCTATTTTAGTTGCCTCAAAATAGCAACGCGCCAACAATGCGCCTGAACACACCTCATTTTCAGACCAGAATGCCCATGGGCGCAAAAGGGGGCGCAAATGCATTTGCTATTTAAACAACGCGGCGCCAAACGTGAAAATTATAATTGCACAGGGTGGAAACTAGCAAATGACACTTTGACAATTGCGCCGCATTGCGCCGGGTGTAAGATAGAGCCCTAAGAGTCAAGTGCCCACCTTAAGGAAACACAGATCACCATAATAATGGCCTCAAATTAAACACTAAATCATCAACCAAAGCTAAACCTCTGATGATTATCAATAAGAATTTCAAATAAAAATATTGGGTTGTTTTAACTCAGCATATGTTTATTTGTCCATATTTACCCAACCATGGGTTGAAACAACATTTGTTTATTAAGTGAACAGTTTCACTGTGATAATTGAAGAACAAGTTTCTGCCTTTTATTTATTTTCCATTTTTTCTACTAAATGTATGTAAAAGCCTTTCCAGGGACTGTGGCACCATCAATCATTATTGCAGTTTTCAATAATATATATATATATATATATATATATATGTATATAAACACATATAAACGGATAAGGATATTAAATATATAGGAGTATTAAAATATTTTGTCTGTAATGCATCCTCTGACATACACACAGGAACACCAGCCTTTTAGATTTGTCATGTTATGACTATTAAACTTGACTTCCTTCACTCTGCACTCTGTGACTTTAAAGCATTTCAGCACTTCAGCTCTCTCACTATGATTATTCGTGCACGACCCCAGCAAGAACTGAACCTTACAAAGTCAGCAGGTTACAAACGTGGCTTTGGTAAAATGAGAAGCCTGGCAGGTGTGTGTCATGGCACATCTCAAACGCTTTCCTGTCCAACTGCTCATCTTTTCTATTTTTTTTTCTTCTCATTGCTCTTACCTTTCTTTGAGCTGTATCTATAGTAGCTTCTTGGTTCATGGAGAGAGCAAAGTACATTAGCCTTGTTTTGTCTGGTAACAAAAACGTAGTGTAACGGATTGCAGCGACCCAAATTTCACTCACTTTTTCTTGATGTTTGAGGCAGGAACGACGAACAATAAGTCTTTCTCATGAATGGCTGATATTTACCTGAACGTTGTACTGCAAATCTCAAGTGTCATTCACAGATAGGCTGCCAAAAATCTTTTTTATCTCATCGTATTTACTGTACTGTACTGTATTTACTGTATTGGTCAAAAGTTTACAAATGCCCAGGTTATACACTAAAAACAAATTAATCAATGTGTCATTTATTTAAAGTGCATTTTTACATTGGTATAACTGAAACTCATTGTTTCCATTGTTCATTTTGGCTAAAGCTTTTGAAGTTTTGGTTAAAGTTTTTTTTTTATTAATCACAGAGGTTTTTTTGTGTGTCACATGACTATGTGACATTACATTTGGCTCCCAATGTGAGTTACAGTAACTCATCGCTAGACAAAATTGTTGAAATAACTTGAACAGACAGTTTAATTAAACCTAAACATTTAAGACTACAATTTTGTCTAAATTAGTGATGGTGTGTATGTGTGTGCTAGCAAATTTTTGCTATAATTAAAAAGCCTATTTTGTGAATCTACTTAAAAGGTTTAGTTGAAACTGTTATTATAAGCATGTGTTATTTCAACTCAAAATATAAGATGACAGGGGGTTGCTGATGTTTGGTATTCTGTTGTGTTGTAATTTTAAAGAGTTTTTATTACATTTGTAGTTATAAGTGGTTACCATTGTGCAGAAGAGTAAAACATTTGTTTAGGAGGTAAACTCTTATAATAACTTAATATAAATATCTGGAGCAGTTCCGAAAAAATAAGTTTAATCTAAATCAACTAAATTGTGTTTAAAAAAATGAACTAATTTAATTTGAATTAAATAAATTGTGTGAAAAACCTTTCTTCAGTTAAATTAAAAAGGTATCAATTCATTCTTTGCAGTAAAGAATTAAAACTTAAATAAATAAATAAATAAAATTGCATGTTAAAAAAACTTTTTGTAATTTATTTGAAAAGTACAAACTTTACCTGCATATAATAATAAATATTATATATATTGTAATTTTATTAAGTTAGTCCAAAGTATAATTAAAGTATAAGATTTGAAATTAGTTTTGCAGAAAAAATTGTACAGTCTACATGTTTATTTACAAAATAGTTTTTTATGCAACCTGGAGCTGATAATGAAGGCTGCCAAAAACTGTGCCTCATACATAAATCCTTATATTGTTCAAACCTTAGACATACTGTACATAGAAGCCACATTAACTGCTTTTGGCCATTGCTGTGATACGTTACCAAGAAACAAATTTCAAAGTACATAACATTTCAAACATAACTTTTTTGTACTTCACCTAGATCACAAACTATTGCATTCAGTCAGAAATGTAAACGTTAATGTGCCTTAAAAAAAAAATGTGCCTCACTTGTATATGATTATAAGGAAGTCTTGCATGCTTCAATATGGTGGTGCCAGATCATCCCAGTGTGCAGCCTGTGACACTAAGACTGCTCAGATTGTGCAGAGCATCTAGGGAAAGGGTGGATACTTTCAAGAAGGTAAAATATAACAAAATAGTTTATTTAGTTTTTGGTAACTACAATTATTTATACTTTGTATATGTACTTACAGAACTAAGAAATTATTTTATAGTTTTAGATTATTTTATTATTATTATAAAATAATAACAAAACATTTGATCAAGAATGTGGCATACAAATGGACTGGTTAACCCCAGATTTTGTAACGTAAAACCACAAAAGACTAAATAAAATCACATGTCTGAAGTCTTAATAATTACAAAGCGAACATGAAAGATATGAAATATTATATTCTCAACTTCTGAATTGTCCATGGTTCTTGGGGACATGTTCACACAAGAGACGTTGTAATGCTTCCCAGTAATGTTGAGTTTAATCCTATAAAGGTGCTGAAAGAGGCTTTGAGTGAGGAGTCTGTGTGTCACCTGACAGCATGTGTATATGCATGTGTTTGAATATAAATCTAAAACTTTGTTGGACAGAAGGACAACTGATGCACTCTTAGAAGGAGGCGCCGGTTCTGGCTAAGACTTGTATAAGGACGGATGTGACAGCGTTATAACTAATCCCTATATAAGCAGCAGTCGTGAGCTCATCAAGTAATACAACAACACTCATGACTGCCAAAGAGATCATCTCTCACACAGGTCAACCCATTAACTGGATTTTGTGAGACACTGGTGCAGACTGTAATAAACTAATTCATTATATCTACTAGCAAAGCATGACAAATATTACAAGCCAATATGTTTCATTTAGAATTAAACGTATCACTATACAGACAAAAGTTTTGGGATGCCTCTTTTTAATAAACATGTTTATCTTTTCCACTAATTCAGAACAAAACCTATATTGGATACATTACAGCTTTACTATTCAATTTTACAGTTCCTTTAGCTCAATTAAATTAGAAGTGCAAAAGTCGATCGCCAGGAACAAGTATTCTGATAGGATAAATCCACGCCAAAATGCATAAATGTCCCCTGTGTACAAGTCATTGAAAGGTTTGGTTGATGAGTGTTTGGCTCACAGCCTGCAAGTCCTATCAAAAGTGTTCAGGTTGGTTCAGGATATGCTTTCAGGTCTCGTTCTTCTGAACTAGACATAATCAGTCATTTTTATCTTGCTTTTTGTAAAGGGTCATTGTCATGTTGGAATAGTTTTGGAATAGTCTCCAAAATAGCATGTTTTACATAAAGATAAACATTGTTGGATAAACATTAGTAGAAAGTAAATAAGTTGTTTCTGTACAACCTTTTGGGGATTCTTCCATTACAATTGCTATCCCGAATGGCACAGTTATAGTTAATCTGAACTAGATAATGCTATAATTATAAAGTTGAATGGGGTATTTTTTCTATAATAAATTACAATAAATTATATTAAGTCTATAAACACTATATCCCTCATACTCTACCTGTACCAAACAAACCACCAAAATCCACTTGTTTTTTATTAATGTGATTGGTCTGGTGATGTACTGCACAGGACAATATTCGTATTTAGAATACATAACTGTCAAAAACAAGGCTCTTGATGTCATACATGCATGGTGCAGCTGCTATCTGAAAAGCAACCGCTGTGAAATCTTCACGTGTGCATTCTTTCTGATTCTGCTTAGAAAAAGTTTGCATGCCCTTTCATTTGAACCACAGGCTCGACAGCATGCACGTTTTGCTTTAAATATTTTTTCTGACCCATCTATTACCTTGTACAGCACATTAGGTAATTCTTGGAGGAAGTTATAATGGGAGTTCAAGGGTTCAAAAAAGACTTTTGATTGTCAAGTATTTTAAGTTGATTTAACAGATTTTTTTATATCCATTTTGGTATGGAATTGGATCATCAGGAATGATGACCCTGCACTTTGTTTCAGGTTTATGATCACTTTTTATAGGGTTTATTTTGTGATATGAACATCCAACATTGTCTGTTTTGGTGTATTGTGTGGGACTCTAATTCAGTCCAAGCCTCTAAAAAAAAAAAAAAATGAATAAAGTATATTTTATAAAGTAACCTATATACACTGTATATAGTAAAATGCTGCCTTAAGTTTAATCAACTTGGTTATGCAATACTAGCCATTTTTAGGTTTTGACTAGTGATCAGCTGACGTTTTTGAGTTTGATTTAGCTTATTAAAACTAGAATTTTGTTAAAATGTGTTAAGCTAATTAAAGTAACATAAAAACATATGTTGATGTGACTTATCGGTCATATCATTTTTTTTTACATTTTAGGTTAATGTCAATGTCAATTTATTTATATAGCACAACTACACTCAACACTAGTTGACCAGTGTGCTTTACATCAATACAGAAGACTATAAAAATATAAGTAATAGATACAAATCATAAAATCATAAAAACGCAAAACACACAATACATATACAGTATAGGCTATTTCATCTGAACCATATGCTAATTCAAAAAGGTATGTTTTTAATCTAACTTTAAAAACTGATATGGAATTAGAAAATCTAGTAGCAACAGGCAACCATTCCACAGTCTGAGAGCAGCTACCGAAAAAGCATCGTAACCCCTATCTTTTCAGCTTTGATTTTGGAATACGTAGCAGTCTTTGATTGGATAACCAGAGAGACATGACGTGACAATGTTCTGTTAAAAAATCTGAAAGATAGGGAGGGGCCAAACCATTTAAAGATTTAAATACTAAAAGAATAATTTTAAACCAAATACTATTATTTCAGTTTTATTTTTATTAAAATTGAGACAATTTAAAGATAAGCAGGCCCTCAAGTGTTTCCAGCCCATCAATATTATGTTTTAGGGGTAAATAAACTTGAGTGTCGTCCGCATAGCAATGGAATGACAACCCATGTTTCCTGAAAATAGACCCTAATGGGAGCATATATAATGTAAAAAGAATGGGAGCTAAAATAGATCCTTGAGGAACACCAGAAAATATTCCCCAATATTAACACTAAACTTCCTATTTGACAGATAAGATTTAAACAATTCAAGGGCAGCTCCTTTGATACCAGCACAATGCTTCAAGCGAGCGAGAAGAATGGAACAATCTATCGTATAAAAAGCTGCACTCAAATCTAGCAGTACAAGTATGGTATAAATCCCAGAATCAACAGCTATTAACACATATTTAAGAACCTTCAGAAGTGCAGTCTATGCACTGTCAAAAATAAAGGTACAATGCTGTCCCTGGGGCAGTACCAATTCAAAAAGGTCCTAATATGTACCATTTAGGTACAAATATGTATCTTTGAACTGCCAATATGTAAGTTGTATTTTTTAAAACCTGATTGAAAAAGCTCAAATCCCTTATTTTTTTTCAATAAACTCTGCGATTGTTGCAACACTTCTCTATAGTCTTTGAAATAAATAAAAGGCAGATAGAAACAGGTCTAAAATTTAGATTAGAAAAAGGTTAAAAGTGTATTTCTCATTAATGCTTTCAGAAGAATCTGCTATCATATGGAACATTTCTAATCAGACAGCTACTGTACAGAAACATAGGCTATTTGAATTTCCTAACAGACATTTCGAAATCTGCGGGTAAACACAGAGATTGAACCAGATATAAAATCAAAAAATGGTATCCAGGAGACAAGTGTCATACAAGACAATTTTTTCAAATATGTAAACTAGAAAGACGTCCGGCCGCTGACAGAGTGGTCTTGTTTACTTTCTCTTTGGTGGATTGCACAATGCCAATTCTGACATGCTTTAGTGCCGGCAGATTAATCATTCTTAGTTACTAGCACTGTCTCGGCTTTAACGTTTGTCATCGACATCTTAAACAACAGAGAAAAAACTGGCTGTGCTCCAGACAGACAGCAAGCCAACCTGAAAATTGTGCCAAAACATCCCACCACAGTCTCTTTGTAACCCAATACAAGATGAGCAGATAGAGCACAATACTTAAAACATCTGGTAAGGGTGTACAATGCATAATAAAGTGCACAGCATCGAAAAGATGAGCAAAATGGCTGCTGTCACGTTTAGGCTTTCTAGTTTATATGTCTGGGCTTTGTATACAGTTACATTCTTTACAATCTCCAGACATCACTGATTCACAAAACATGCTCTCTTGTTTAGATGATTTGTAAAGGCTGATACTTTATCAAAGCTACCTGCATGAACAGGAGTTTTGTTGGCTGCATATTGGCATGCGGCCCATAAGCGCCAGTAATGTCTACGTGCAGATTGGAGATCAGTAGTGTGAACTGGCAGTGTTTTCTGGCCTTGGCGGCAAGATTAAAGACATTTCAGTGAGTCTAACCTGAACAGTTCGGCATCATCGGCTCCTGCATTCAAAGTAAACATTTGTGAGCATATCGCTTCATGCACATACCCTTCAGCATGTGTAATAAGCGCGGGAGTGAATGGTGGGGAGCGGAGAAAAGCTGGTTCACAAGTGCATGAAGAAACGAATGCTGATCTATAGATAGCAATCAAAAACGCTATCTTTGTATTTGTTTTAATAAAATGGTTAAGTTGAGTTTCACACACAGCACCTTGAAAATAAGAGTTCTAAAAAACACTGTATGACTTTCTTAAAAAATAACAGAATGCCACTTCTTGTGGCTTATAACTAGATTAGGAAGTGGAAGTGTTTGAGACCAAATTAAAGGTATGATTCAACAGTCCTGTTTATACAACAGCTAAAAGAAGTGGATTGAATAATGTCTGTACAACTAAAAATCAATTCTCTTTCTTTTTGCGATGGCTGTGACAAAAACAACAATAACTGTGATGGTCTTCAAAGTTTAGCTTTCCTGTAGCTCAATTGGTAGAGCATTGCATTACAAGCCAACCCAATCTCAAGGCAAGTCATGGTATAGTCACATATATTTTACAGATTTTTTTCTTTCGTGTCATTGAGCACAAATGTCTTTTTTTCTCACCTAGCACAAATTTCTATAAATAGTTTTTCGTGTGCGTAAGCACGACTTTCCTTTTTGTGTCATTTTATGTATTTTATGTATTTTTTGTACCAGCTTGGGGTTGGGGTTAGAATGACTTTCTGTTACATTTCAGACATCCAAACCCCAATTCCAACACCCCACCCCCCAATTCTTTAAAAATAGAAAAAAAAAACAATACATAAAAGGACACGAAAAAGAAAATCATGTCCATGAACACAAATAAATAAATCATAATATTACATGACTATACCACGAAATGCTTTGAGATAGGGTTGCACTAGCATAAGGGTTCAATTCAATTTCAAATTTATTTAAATAGCTTTTTCATAATTTTGCATAGTTACATTGAATAAAGAAAACACTGAATTTTTTCAACATTGCATTAATAGTACAGTGCAAAGGGCAATTTTGGCTTGTAACCTGGCTTACACTGTAAAAAATATGGTTCTTGAAAGGTTCTTATGCTGATAAAGAACAATAGCTTATTGAAGAACCCTTTTGTGCTGAATGGTTCTTTGTACTGGAAAAGAGGGTTATTTATTAAATGTATTACATTTAATCAGTTATTTTGAAGTTGCCTCGTGATTAGTTGTTTCTCCTCCATCAAAGCCCTTACTCAACAGTCCTCTTGAAGGGCATGCAGACTAACAACACAAACAGGTTGATACATAATAAACGAGTCATTTACTGTGAAAAGCGTTTCATACTGTTTAAAATCATATATTCATGGTTATATGCAAATTAAAGTAATGCAAATCTGCTTAGGACTTGGCTTGGGATAGTGATTTTAAAATTAAAAACTTTTTTTTAATGCTCCCCACATTAAAATAGTAGTAATTTACTGTTAAAACAAATTGGAAAATGTGTGTGTTTGCACATATTTAAAGTATTTGAATTGTTCATATATTTGTTTATCTGTTGTTGGTGTATCATGAGTGAAGCTCTGAAAGGTTGGATAGCTACAGGTCTGCAATATGGCATGATGGTTTAGATGAATTTAGTGACACATTTACAGGTAAGAGAGTAAAAATAAAATAAAATTGAATTACATTTAATTAAACTGTGTACTACAAAACAATCAAAAGGTACTGTTGACGGTGTAATTTTGCTCATTGCATGGTTTTGTTTTTATGCAACTTACTGCCCCCATGAATTAAGAGGGAGTGCCACAAAGGCTGTGTTTTGAGCCCATACATGTCTCTTAAAACTCACATGAGTTTCTCCAGAGGATGTGTGGCATAGTGGTAGTCCAGTTATTAAGAATGTGGGTAGAGTGGTTGCAGGTTCAGTCACAGAGGTGACCCTGGTTTATATCCTGTTAACATGTCCTTGACCTGGGGCAATTACAGTTAAAGTTGCAGTGAATAAATTTAATCTTAACTACGCAGATCAAGCAGTTTTTGCCAGTCGTTTGGGTGTGAAGGATTAATGATTTCTATAATTAAATACTTTTTCCCCTAAAAAGTAAAGTAAATGATTACAATTCAGTAATTTATTTACTGTAACTTTTGATTTTCTTGCAATACGTACTGTATATAATTTTCAATGTTTTGTTTAAAACAATATTGAATTTGAAATCTAAATGTAGTTGATTTTCATAAAAAAAATAGTTGACATCAGAATATGCTTGCATTTTGTTGAAATTCATATTTAAAAAAACGCTTTTTTTTAAAAAGTATAATCTTTATGATATCTTCTGTTTTTCAATATTTTGTTGAGTATTTCCTTTTTCTAACTAAAAAGGAATACCTTTCTCAAATGATTACATATGCGTTCAAGCAGCTGAAATATTGTAACTACGTTCTAGACAGTATAATTAGTGATTAAAACAATGTTGACAATGTAATAAGTATTATTTACAAGTAACTTAAACTGTCTTTACTAAAATATTGCCAAATTCAATGTTCATTGGAAGTTCAAAAGTTTATATTTATTTTCTTCATGTGAAATATATTTATTTTATTTTATTGTAATGCTATACACAGCTTAGAATAAAATGTAGCCTATTTAAAAAAAGTAAAGCCCAAGTTCAACACCAAAGGAAACATTGTCTTCCCACAATGCACCAAATACTAAATGTTAGATTTTTTTAAAAAGCCTGTTCCATATCCTTGTAATTAAGCAGAACTTCTCAAAGCAGTACATCTCAGTTTTGAGTTGCTTGATAGTCCATTGAGATAAGTCCACAGAGGACACCTTTTCGTGAGAATCCTTATCTCAGCAGGAAGGGAAAGCCAAAAATGTACTGTCTTCTTAAAGAGGCATGAATCTGCTGGCTAAGCCACCGCCTTACTGATAGCCATCTTATAGTCAGGATATTGTGCATCGCCACTGATAAGCAATCTGTCAGCTGCCTCTTCTCAACCCTGGATTCCATCAGGCTTTTTGCTTTCTCTCCCTCTCGCACTGAACCTCCTCCTGTTTTTTTGATCATCACCAAGTGGCATTACTAGCAAAACAGTCATTAACTAGAAGCCACATCTGAGGCACACAAAGGCACACTGATATGGGTTTGCCTCTCCATTTTTCCAGATACTAAATGAAAAAAAATAGAATGTTTTGAAATGTGATCACATTTCACTGATATAGTGATTTATTTCTATGTAGGAAGAAAAATCATTTGCGTGTAAAGAGAGATGCAATGATTAGCTCTTGACACCTTGAGAAAGATGAGAGGGAAGATGATCAAACAATTGCTTTTGTAATAGATCTGTCCTGACATAGCTGGGCCATACAGAGATAGGAGACTCATCTGGTCATACTTGTAAGTTCCTCAGCCATAGGGGCCATTAGGAACATAACAGATAAGAGCAGCTGCACAGTGAATTACTGTTTTCAAGTACAAAAAAAATAAAATAATGCATTGCATGGAATGAGCCAGAGCGCTCAGTAATACCTAACTATTTGCATAGAATGCTATATTGTATGTCTTATTTCAAGCTATTTTTAATAATTTGGTGAAATTTTATTTTAGAGTATCTGCACTTTACCCAGCAAAATACTGGTAAATACTGGTATGCACTTAATATGAGTTAGAGTTAGGCTCAGGTTTGACACCTAATTAAATAGTAAGTACATACATGTATGGAAGTTTTTCCTAACAAATTAAAATAAATCTATTGTATGCAAATGTATGCAAAATATGTGCCGAATTTAAATGATTTCATCTTCATTTTCAAGGTTAATAATGCATATTCCATGTCAAATTGAAAAATAAAATGCAATTGATGATTTGACATTTCATTTTCACTTTCTGAACTGAATGTGCTGGCAAGACACGGCACGTTTGGGGCGGTACAGGCAAGGGTGAAGCAAAGATTGATCCAAACAAATTTGATCCGTTTCATCCAAATTTGTCGCTAGTCACATATTTTGTTGTTGTTAACAAAACATTGCTAAAGAGGTGTAAAATTCACTAAATAAAATTCCTGACTCAGGCACTGATTAACACAGAAATTGAATAAAATTGACTAAGAAAATGTAACTAAAACTTTGTCACTATTTTTGTAACAAAAATCACAACATTTTTGCGATCTCACTCTGGATGAAGGATCATCATCTCCAGCTTAACCTTTCGAAGACAGAACTGCTTGTCATATCATCTCAACCTAAGATTTATCACAACTTTTCCATTCAGCTAGGTTCCTTTACCATCACGCCTTCCAGGACAGCACGAACCCTGGGAGTGGTCATTGATGATCAAGCTTAGCTTCACGGAGCATGTTGCCAACACTACAATATGAGGAAAATTAGACCTTTCCTAAATGAGCATGCTACTGTACGCATGTCCTAGTCCAAGCTCTTGTCCTGTCCAGGCTGGACTACTGCAATGTGCTACGGGCTGGACTTCCAGCCTGCACAACCAAACCCTTACAGATGATTCAGAATGCAGTGGCACAAGTGGTGAGCCAAAGAGAGCCCACGTCACTCCAAGTTACACTGGGTTCCTATAGCAGCTCGCATCAAATTTAAAGCTCTGCTCCTGGCCTTACCTTCACTTCCTTATACAGCCTTATGTACCCTCCGATCCCCACGCTCTGTCACCGAGCAACGACTTGTGGTGCCATCTCAAAAAGGGAAAAAAACATTATCGCATACCTTCTCTGGAGCTGTTCCACAACTGTGGAATGATCTGCCGGTGGCGACACGATCTGCTGCCTCTGTAGCTGTCTTTAAGAATCTGCTAAAAATCGATCTCATTCGCCATTACCTCACTTCCTAATATAGGACTTACTATCTTTTTCTATTTTCTTTGTTTCTTTATTTCTATCTGTACATTGTTACAAAAAAATTACTAACTAATCCTTGGCTATGTATACTGTGTTGGACCTGATGAGACTATTTCCAGTGCACTTATGTATTATTGCTGTTCTTGTGTTGCTATAATTGCTTTGCTTCTATTGTTTACCTTATGTGTATGTTGCTTTGGACAAAAGCGTCTGCTAAATGACTAAATCTAAATGTAAACATGAATAAAAAGCCTTTTAAAGGGGTCATATGACGCTGCTAAAATTAACATTATTTGATGTAATGCAATGTATTTACGCAGTTTAAGTAAAAAGATTATTTTCCACATACGGTACCTTATTGTTGCTCCTGTGATGTAGATATGTGAAAGCGTGTTTGAGTGTGGTGTTTTAGAAAGGTGTGGATGAGCCTTCACTTTTAGAAGACTTTAATCATTTTCAACTTTACAGATCTTGTATATGCACAAACAGCTTTCAACACTCCAAAGACAAAGAAAAACATGAAATCGCATTATATAACCACTAAAATGTATTTTCTTTCGTTCGCATTTTAATTTTGATATTGGCAGTCTTGTATAGAAATGGTAATGATAATGAAATGTCAAATGATCAATTGCATTTTATTTTTTCAATTTCACAAGGAGGATGCATTATCACTTTGAAAATTACAATGGAAATGAAACTATTTAATATATTTTTCAATTTTGGCACATTTTCGTAAAGTTTTCTATCTAATGTAAGGGTAAATGACCAGCTCCATTTTCTAAAACCTAAAATTCTATAATTTAATTTTTTCTTTTTTGTCATTGAAAATAATCATGAACTCTGTAAACTTGTACATGCTTCCATTTATTTTAATTTATCTACTTCATGGTCTCATTCTTATGACCATGTTTTCTTGCGTGGGCCTTTGCACATGTCAGGCTCTGTTGTGCAGAGACATATCTGATTGCTAGTGATATGGGGCCTGATTTCATCCAAGCCCTTTGATGAGTCAACAATGATGCTTCAGCAGCTGATAAGCATTTTACATAATATTATTGTCTTTTAAACTGATGAAAGTGAGCTATACTGTGATGCACATTTGTGTCTATTTTTTATCTTTTTTTTAACATTAACAATTGCATCGTTAGCACTATAGAAATAAACAGGAATTTACAGTAATTGAAATGTTAGCGAGACATACCTATAACTTTGTGCTCAAAAAGGCTTCACTTAAAATATGTTGTCGACAACACATAATTTGTAAAGCACAAATTGCAGCAACATGAGTTTAATAGAAAATGCAAGAACAAACTTTTTTTCTGCAGAAATTCAAAAAAATCTACTACTAACCAGTTATATACATCTAAGTATATATAATCTGCACTTCTATTTTAATAGCAAAAAAACAGACAATTAACAGACAAAAAATAATTGAAAAAACACTTGGAAAATCCATGCCATTTTGTAAAAAAAAGAATACATGCCCCTTTGTAGTGACCTCCAGTGTGTTCCCCTGCCTTAAGGCTGCGCTGGTGTTTGGAGTGCATGGGTAATGAGGGGGAACAACGGACAACAAGCAGGAGCTGCCCAACATAAACATACAGGGGAAAGTATTTAGTGCAAACTATGAGCCCAACAGCACTGAGTGCAGCCAACGGCCCCTAATTCTGCCCTTTGTAATCTGAGCGTACTATAAACACACACTCGTAATCGATGGACAGTGTAAAACTCAATACGAACAGACACACCTGGCTGTCAGGTGCAGCATGGTCAGGTGTGTTTCAGAGAGACAAATGTCAGTAGGGCTGCTTGATTTATGATCAGGTGATGATTTAAATATTTCACATGGAAATGTTATTTTTTACTATTTTACAACAAACTGATCTGCTTATCTATACTAATATTTTGAGGTTTTGTGGAAAAAGCATGTTATGCCTATATCAGTGTAACAGCTTATCATTGTTCTGTTGACTAAAAATAATTACTAAAAACACTGAAGGTCCATTTACTGTTTTGCAGTAAAAAATCTGATATATATATATATATGTGATAAGCATTAAATATCAATTCACTTTTAACCTTCTTAAGCTTAAACTTTGAATTTGTTGCAAGTGATCTAAATTACATATTTTATGAACTGCCTTTTTGAAAATCAAATGTCATTTATTTTTATATTTTTCTCCTGCTTTTACCAGTCACAGTCATCAGTATTTTCCTGTTCAGTTTAGAAGCAGTCAGCAGTTTGGTCAAAGAAATTTTCTTTGCCTTCAGAAAACAGTGCTGCATTCGACAAAAGTCAATTATAATATTTAACTACCATTTGGTCTCCTTTCAACCAAGTTTTACAATTTTAAATGTTCAAACTTACTTTTTACACAATAAGTATTACCCAACATTTTCTTTTAATTTAAAACAACACACACGCACACGCACGCACGCACACACACACACACACACACACACAATACAGTTTTTCGTTTGCTAAACGACAGTGGGCACAACGACAGTGGGCACAACTGGAGTCACATCGCCGGCTTTAGTTACCATTTGCCGATCTAATGGCGGACTCATCCAATGTGTGCTATTCAGACCTGTCCTCACCTGAGCGGGAAGCTGTGGAGCAGTTGATACCCGGTTATCGCAGATCCTAGGCGACGTACAGCGCCCAGTTCACCCAGCCTCCAGACGTCCACAAGCGACCGAGGCGTGCACAAAGCGAACACCCTCCGCGGTGCAGCTTCACGGACCGCGCTCGAGGGAACGGAGACGCCATCGCCCAGAATGAAAGCGATCGGGAAGCCGTGGAGGAGCTGCTGCCCGGCCTTCGCAGATTCAGCGTGCCTCACATCACCCTGGCTACAGACGTCCGCAGGCGATTGGGGCGTGCTGTGAGCGAGCTTCCTTCGCGATGTAGCTTCACGGACCAATGTCAGGGGATGAAACTTACAGTAGATTATTGTCTCTTCACGACTGGATGTCAAAATGGTGCCCTCAGCATAACGTAGGGTTTATAGACAATTGGAAGCATTTCCGGGGGAGACCTGACCTGCTAAAGAGAGATGGCCTCCATCCGTCTCAGGAAGGAAGTGCTATACTCTCTAGAAATCTGACCAATAGTCTTACTTCTAATACAGTCTGACTATCCAGGGTACAGGTCAGGAAACAGAAGGATCGGCTTAACCGTCCGTCTGTTAGCTGCCGTGATATGTCAAGATCACTTATATCCCAGCACTTCGAGTCAATCTTACCAGAATATCAACACATTTCAACTGTATCTGTTCCCCGAACAAATAAATACAGAGCACCGCTTGCCACATCTGGTACAAATCTGATTAATATAAAATTAGAAAACAATACATTAACAGATTAACCTCGAATGTTAAAATTCGGCCTTCTTAACATTAGATCGCTTACCAATAAAGAACCTATTGTCAATGAAATACTTACAGACCAAAACTTAGATGCACTCTGTTTAACAGAAACCTGGCTTAAAGCAGACGACTACATTAGTTTAAACGAATCCACCCCACAAGACTATTATTATAAACACGAACCTCGATTAAAGGGGAGAGGGGGTGGTGTAGCTACAATATACAACAACATTTTTAAAGTAAACCAAAAATCTGAACCAAAATTTAAATCATTTGAACTAATGTTGTTAAATATGGAAATAACTGATCGTAACCACAAACAGCTCTCTTTTGCCTTAGCTACAATCTATAGACCTCCGGGCCACCATGCAGATTTCCTTAAAGAAATAGCAGTTTTTCTGTCTGAGCTTGTAGTCACTGTAGATAAAGCTCTTATCGTTGGTGATTTTAATATTCATGTGGATAACCCAAAAGATGCATTAGGACGTGCGTTTATGATGTTCTAAATTCTCTCAATATTAGACAAAACGTGACAGGGCCAACGCATTCTCGTAAGCACACATTAGACTTAATTCTGTCACTCGGACTCAATATTAATGACATCAAAATATCACCTCAGAGTGATGCAGTTTCTGACCATTACCTTGTGTCATACACTGTACCTCTAGATAGGAACACGCAATCCACAACATGCTACAGATTAGCCAGAACAATAATTTCCACCACTAAAGATAGCTTTATTAGCACTCTTCCAGACCTGTCCCAAATTAAACATCTAGCAGATAACTGTGACGATCTAGATATTGTAATAGAAAACCTAAACAATGTCTGTTCTAACACATTGGTTGCCGTTGCTCCAATTCGAAAAAATATAATCACAGAAAAACCGCCAGCTCCATGGTATGACCATCACACCGCAGCCCTCAAAAAGGCAACTAGGAAAATGGAAAGAAATTATAGAAGCACAAAGTTAGAGGTATGGCATGCAGCATGGAAAGAGAGTGTTAAACACTACAGACAGGCTATTAAAACCGCCAGATCTACCTATCTTAGCAAGCGTATAAATAAGAAACATAACCCTCGTTTCCTCTTTAGCACAGTTGCAAAACTGACTAGAAACAAAGAACAAACAGAAACCAATAGTAAACTTCAACACAATAGTAACGACTTCATGAACTTCTTTTCTAACAAAATTACGGCTATAAGGGAAAACATCGTAGCTACCCAGGCAGCCACCACTCTACCCGTTAGTTCACTTAACACTAGACTACCACACGAACATCTTGATTCATTTAAACCTACTACAATAGATGAGCTCTCTAGACTAGTTACATCATCCAAATCATCGTCCTGTATATTAGACCCCGTTCCCACAAAACTATTTAAAGAGGTATTCCATGTAGTGTCAACCCCGGTTTTAAATATCTTTAACTCATCGCTAGAAATAGGATATGTTCCAACAGCTTTCAAACTAGCAGTTATTAAACCGCTGATTAAAAAACCACAGCTTGATCAGGGAGAGCTTAATAACTTTAGACCAATCTCAAATCTCCCTTTTCTTTCAAAAATATTAGAAAAGGTAGTGGCAAGCCAGTTAGGCACATTCTTAACAAATAATAGTACATATGAAAAGTTCCAATCAGGATTCAGGCCCCACCATAGCACAGAGACAGTGTTGCTTAGAGTTACAAATGACCTCCTATTAACATCCGATCGTGGTGAAATCTCAATTCTTATATTATTAGACCTTAGTGCAGCCTTTGACACAATAGATCACACAATCTTACTCAATAGACTAGAAAACTATGTTGGTATCAGTGGTCAGGCACTAGCCTGGTTTAGGTCATATCTAACCAATCCCTATCACTTTGTTTATGTAAACGAGGAAGAGTCATATCACTCCCTGGTTAAATACGGTGTACCGCAGGGATCGGTTTTAGGTCCTATCCTTTTCTCGTTATACATGTTACCCCTAGGAGACATTATCAGGAAACATAACATAAGTTTTCACTGCTATGCGGATGATACCCAGCTTTACATCTCCTCACATCCCAGCGAAACACACACGTTTTCTAAGCTAACAGACTGCCTTAGCGATGTTAGTGACTGGATGGCACATAACTTTCTTAAGCTCAACTCCAATAAGACAGAGATACTTATTATTGACACGAATCGCTACAAACATAATATGTCAGATTACAATTTGCACATATATGGCTGCACTGTGGTGCCATCTTCCACGGTTAGGAACTTAGGTGGGATGTTCGACAGCAAGTTATCCTTCGATAGTCATATCGCCAACGTCTGCCGCACAGCATTCTTCCATCTTAGAAATATCTCGAAAATACGCCATATACTGTCTACATCTGACGCAGAGAAGCTTATCCATGCTTTTATGACCTCTAGAATAGACAACATGATCTCACAAAGTTCCGTGGGATAGTCACGGAATTTTGTGCTCATTTTTCCGTGGCATTCTCACGGATCTCCGCATTTTTCCGTGGCCCTGCTACGGACTGTCTTTTTCCGTGGCATTCTCACGGATTGTTTACTCAACTGCTTTTTCCTATTTTCAAACCATTTTCACTTCGGTTTAGGGTTAGATTTGGTGTTTGCGTTAGTATGTCACTTTAACTAGTGGTTTATAAATTTTTTTCTGATTTATTCTTTTATATTTTCAAAACTTTAAACAATTGTTGCCTGGCATTGGGGTTAGAGTTGGGTTTGGGTAGGGATGTCATTTCATGTAAATCTGACCCTAAACCGAAGCGAAAATGGTAAGAAAATAGGTCAAAACAGTTGAGTAACCAATCCGTGAGAATGCCACGGAAAAAGACAGTCCGTAGCAGGGCCACGGAAAAATGCGGAGATCCGTGAGAATGCCACGGAAAAATGATCACAAAATTCCGTGACTATGCCACGGAAATTCGTGAGATCAGGTTGAGAATAGACTATTGTAACTCGCTACTCGGGGGATGCCATGCAAATCAAGTAAACAAGCTTCAGCTAGTTCAAAACGCTTCTGCAAGGGTACTTACTCGATCTAAAAAGTACGACCACATAAGCCCAATTCTGGCATCTTTACACTGGCTACCAGTTAAATATCGCATACAATTTAAAATATCACTAATCACCTACAAAGTTTTAAATGGCCTAGCACCCTCATATCTAAGAGAATTACTATCAGAATACAATCCATCACGCACACTACGGTCGCAAAATTCTGGTCTCTTGATTATCCCTAGACTATCAAAAGTGTCTAAAAGTGGAAGATCCTTTTCCTACTTAGCCCCTAAGCTCTGGAATGATTTACCAACCGATGTCTAAGAATCAGACACAGTCGATAATTTTAAATCTAAAACTTTTCTCTTCGACAATACATTCGCATAATTTGTCTAGTAAAGGTACTTAACTCGAAATAGTTATTTGTACGGAACAAAGCACTCGCGGTCATAACACAGACCAACCAAATAAATAAATAAAAACCTTATCTTAACGTATGGTCGGATTGCGATTTTGGAACTTTCGTGTGTCTTTTGAATAGGATGCCATACAGACCCGTTTGCCACTGAACCTGGATTAACGACGACAGTGGGGCTTCCGGCCATAGTCAAACGGGTTGGCACGTATGGTTGGGTTGTGATTTTGGCGCTTTCTTTGTCTTGCGAATAGTATGCCATACAGACCCGTTTGCCACTGAACCTGCATTAACGACGACAGTGGGGCCTCCAGCCTTAGTCAAATGGGTTGACACTTATGGTCAGGTTGCGATGTTGGCGTTTTCTCGTGATCTTGTAAATAGTATGCAATATAGACCCGTTTGCCACTGAACATGCATTAACGACGACAGTGGGGTTACAGGCCTTAGTCAAACAGACCCAGTTCCGGTAGATGTGAAAGTCGGCACTCCTCTGATCTACTGGTCTTCCTTCAACGTGATGCCCAGCTGATGCCTGACCAACGATCACCGGCAGGACCCGCTTAATCTCCGCTTAATCTCCGCTTAATCTCTGCTTAATCTCCGCTTAATCTCCGCTTAATCTCCTTATCCGTTTATATGTGTACATACATATATATCTCACAAGGGTTTTTCCCTTCTAGGACTTTTTTTATTTCCTCGGCTAAACAACCCGGGGTTTTAGTTTTTTTTCTCCTAGGGGTTTTTTTACCCCGGGGAGGTAGCCTGCTTGGGCTTAACTTAGCTTCTTCTTCTAGACGTTACATTAGTAATACGCTCGCTCATAATGTCGAGTCATAGCTGCAGCAAATTTGACTGCTTATGATGTTGTGTATTATGTTGTGCTATCTGTCGTTTTTCTGTGCTTTTACTGCTTCTATTAATGTAAAGCTGCTTTGAAACAATTAAGTATTGTGAAAAGCGTTATATAAATAAAATTGAATTGAATTGAACATGTGCAAAACTCTAACTACAGTCTGCACAGCAGCAGTTCATGTGGACCAAACTCTAGTTCGTTTTTCATTGCTTGAACACAGTTTGTAAAACTCTACACACTTATCCCATGACTTTAACCACAACCTGCACAACACTGTGGATTTACAGCACTTTGTTCAAATGCTAACACACTGCTGTCAAAACTGTGAACCACACATTCAAAACAGAATTTATTTCAGCCTTGTGCCTTTCAAACACTGCTGATTGCAATTTCATATAAATATAAATTCCAATTTCATATATATATATATATATATATATACACAGCAAATTTAGCAGAGTTAAAATCACGGGGGTTAATGGAAATATAAAGAGTTCAGAGTTAATTTAACACTGGATTGAGTTTAAACTATTTTATTTTACTCTATAAAAATAAAGAGTTGGTGTCAAAACAGGCTGTTACCACTTTTTTTAAAAAATCAACTCCTACAGGGTTTTGTTAGTGGTGTTTGTTAACTCCTAGGGTGTTAAATAGAGAAGACCTCCCCCTTTTTACAGCACACACTGAACCATGTTTTTGGATGATGCAGTTCAAGCAAAAGATCATCTCATTCACTGTAAATGGTAAGTAAATAATGAATTAATAAAATTTTGATCAATAACATTTGAGAGTTGAGAGGTGTTATGTTTTATATTGCTGTTAATATCAAGTTTAACATTAAGAGTCATGTGTTATTGTCATTATATGAATGCGGCAGTTGAGTTTAGGTCTAAGCCTGGAGCAATTCATACTCATAATGTTTTGGGGAGGTTTTTTTGTTGTTTTTTGCTTTATATGCTGCTTAAGTTTAAAAAATATATATTTAAATCTGTTAATGTGTGCAGGAGATTTGCTTTGGGGACTTTGGAGGAGCACAGAAATAGGGCTACATGAAAATTTCTTCAGACGAAGAGCAATTTTATAACAAAGTGAGTATTTTGTGCAAAACATAAATGTATAACTGATTTCAAAGTATTTTGTAATGTGTTCTGTATGTAAATTCTGTAATGTATTCTGTAAATATAAGTTTATGCAGTGTTATACTTAGTTATTAGTGTTTTTTTAATAATGCATTTTTCCATTTTATTTTTGTTTTATTAACAGAAAAGTTCAATATCCGAAGGTCTGACCCAGGATCATATCACCTCCTTACAGCTACTGGTTCATCATATTCTGTTGTTATTATGTGAAAACCATCATGGCTTTAAGATTGAAATTAAGTCAAACTTGTTTGTATGAACTGAAGCATCCCATAAACTGTGTTTATAAATATCTGTACTATATGTTAATTTAATGAACACTTAAATGCATGATACATTGAGGACATTTTTCTGTCATAAATGTTGATCAGATGACATAAAACAAAATCCTTAACAGTTTTATAATGAGAATGATAGATTATACTGCTGTATTGTTACATTTTAAAAACTGTTTGAAAATAAAGTTTTTTTCCCCAAAACCGTAATATGTTGATGTCTTTAAATTTACCATATTAACACCATAGTATTAAAAATATAACACTACATTGGAGTTAACAAATAACACTGAGGGAGTTAATTTTTACAGTTTTTTTCGATTGCTAAACGTGAGCACAACTGGAGCTACATGTGCAAAACTCTAACTACAGTCTGCACTACCAAAAGTCACCAGAGCACAACTCTTAACACATGACTCAAAACAGCTAAACACAACCCTCACTGAGATAACACACACTGTCACTCACAACACACTGAGAGGAAAAACACTAACATCAAACACCAATACACAAAATATAAACTTTTTATCTTTACAGTTTCAACAATTTCAGTGACTTCATACAAAGTAATGTTTTCTTCAAAGAATGATTTATTTATTGATTTATCACATGATTTATTCATTTTTTTATTCATCATAATTCTTTAAGGTAAATGAAAATTAGCAGTTTGCTTCAGTAATTTGCGGAATTACAGTAATGAGGAAAAAAAGGAAGAAACTAAAAGTACATGAAAGGTAATATTTTATATATATGAAATATATATATGAAATTGGAATTTATATTTATATGAAATTGTAATCAGCAGTGTTTGAAAGGCACAAGGCTGAAATCTTTTCTGTTTTGAATGTGTGGTTCACAGTTTTGACAGCAGTGTGTTAGCATTTGAACAAAGTGCTGTAAATCCACTGTTTTGTTCAGGTTGTGGTTAAAGTCATGGGATAAGTGTGTAGAGTTTTGAATATTGTGTTTAAACAATGAAAAACGAACTAGAGTTTGGTCCACATGAACTGCTGCTGTGCAGACTGTAGTTAGAGTTTTGCACATGTGACTCCAGTTGTGCCAACTGTCGTTTAGCAATTGAAAAAAACTGTAAATGTCTAAAAAATTAGAAGTGAATTTTAACGTAAAAAATTAAATAAGTACAAATAATTAATCATATGCTTGGTATAGCAGCTCACATGATCAGCTTGTTTTTGGTAATACAATTACAAAGATCTTAAAAGCCCAGAAAAGCAACAGGTTCAGTTACTTTTCCTGGGCTAGGTCAGCAAGGTCAAAATCTAACATGTTTGCAAACTTTTGATCAATAAAGTAGTTAGCAACTGACTTCATCACATAAACAACAAGCGGATCATATGTCCTCTGTGGTGAAACGACACACAGCTAACATCTGTGTTTACACAACAAATGTAGACAACTCAAAGCTTGATGGTACTGACATTCAGATGGAAAACCAAAGCGATGTGCCCCTTGCTTGTGGTGTTACTATATCACTATCTGAAAGTCATCCAGGTCATCCAATTGGTATCTTGTCCTGATTGGTCCTCCTTAGGAGATCACTTATGTTGAAATCTCATCCATTTTGAGCAAAACTCCAACAAATAAACTGAAAGACAAATTTGGTTTAGTTCATCTGCTTGTTTTAAATTATAATATTTATGTCTTACTGAAACTTATTGTGCTGAAGTTTTGCAGAGCACAGCCAAAATTCCTGTCAAAGCTTCATTATTTTATAAGAAGAGTGTATAAAAAAACCACTTGGCTTTTTGTCATTTATTTTTATATTATCCTCCTGCTTTTACCAGTCACAGTCATCAGTATTTTACTGTTCAGTTCCACTTGGCTTTTTGGAGGAAGATTTTTAGAAAAAAAAAATTATACAGAATATTTACTTTCCTAATCCTGAAAAAGACTAGTTTTGTTCTATACAGTCTAAGTTTTATAAAGGTTCAGGTTACTTTGTGTTGGAGAAATGGATTATTACTTGAATATTAAAAGAAAAACAAAGAATTTAAAACTCACCGAAGTGTGGGAGGAACAACAAATGTCACATCATCAGGTCACTTTGTGTGTGTGGCTTCAGCACTGAAAGTGGAAATGGAGGTGGCAGAGTAAAGTATGCCCCTATGAAACTTAACCCAGACATCTGCAGGATATCCCCCTTTCATTGTGATGCTTAATGAATTCCAATGCACACCAAATCATGTTGAACTTCTCCATGACTGATGATTTATTCTTGCATTAAGTCAAAACAGATTAAATGCGCTTTGTATTTTTTTTCTCTGTGTGAAACCACTATCTTTAACCCAGTGTTGCCAAAGAGGTGCAAAGTAAAAAGGAAATAAACTAACATGAATAAAGTTTACAGTCAGTTTCTTGGGTATCTAATCCTCTCATACTGTATGCCATCCTACATTTGCAGACCATCATTCAAGTTTTGACATGTCAGTATTTTACATTTAACAGTATTTTAATCTCAAAAGTATACTGTACTAACAGTCTAAATATGTTGTATTGTTACTGTAAATGCTTAAAGAAAAGACCTTTGTTGATCTTCAAAAGAAATGTAACTGAAAAAAGTAGGCCAGCAAACAAGAAGAAATCACAACTGCATATACTGTAAGACAACAAATAAAGGCTATGTTGACTTAACTGGAACTAAAAATACAAAATAAAAATCTTTGTAATACTGGCGCTGTAGTTACTGCTACTATTAGGGTGTGTTTTGTTTTGGGTAAGGCCTAAGCCTTACAAAGCCCTTCCGAATTTAAGTGCAAAAACAGAAAACAGTAAACTACCATCATGTTGACATGACATCTTCACCTATCACAGTAGCTATCTGGTCTGACCTTCATATGCTTGTATCAAACAGTATGGGCCAATGGCTTTTACATACTAACATTCATAACATTTTTGTATAAACACTCAGCAACTTCTGCTGCGGGACACCACTGTGACCTCCATGTGCTTGATTCTCTTTAGGGGCCATCAATGTGTGCACCTGTGCTTTCTCTGTTATAATGTTTTTGGTTTTAGCAACAATATAGACACAAAAAGTCCTACAGTGACACTCACTCTGGCTGGGTTATTTTCCACCCATAATGGGTAAATATTGGACAGAACACATGCTGGGTTAAAAATTACCCTCTGCTGGGTCAAAAATGACCCAATGTTGGATTGTTATTATGCAACCATGGGGTATAATAACCCAGCAGTTGGGTTAAAATAACCCAGCATTGGGTCAATTTTAAAACCAGTTGTTCTGTCCAATATTTACCCATTTTGCGTCATAAATAACCATGCCATCATTAGAGTGCTAAGAAAATGTACTGTGTGGTATATCTGAATTTTAAAATATAAAATAGCTAAACACAGAAAATCTCACGCAAAAGTACTCCTGGGAGTTAATTTGGCAGAGTTAATAGTTGACGCACTTGAAAAATATGAGCCCAATTTGCATAACCCATTAATGTGGGGGAACGTTAACTGGTTTGAGGCTTTTTAGACTTTTTGTCCCAAAAAAATCTTCAACTGAGTAGTGTCATTACGATTAATAAGATCCACCCCAAAACACAAATTGTAAATAGTACAGTTTTTCTCGATTGCTAAAACACTATAACCAGGCTTTTGAACTAATATTTCAAAAGTTTTGCTGAACTATAAACACTATTCCCCTGCTTTAACACATGAGTCAGATTTGGTGAACTTTTACTTAAAAACTTACACATGAATCCCTACATTTCTCAGTGCTTACACCATCTGGTCATATGGAAAGCACAAGCATTCAATACTGTTCACTTACAGTTTTTTTTCGATTGCTAAACGACAGTGAGCACAACTGGAGCTACATGTGCAAAACTCTAACTACAGTCTGCACTACCTACAGTCACCAGAGCACAACTCTTAACACATGACTCAAAACAGCTCAGTGCAGCCAAACACTATATACAACCCTCACTGAGATAACACACACTGTCACTCAGAACACACTGAGAGGAAAAACACTAACATCAAACACCAATACACAAAATATTAACTTTTCATCTTTACAGTTTCAACAATTTCAGTGACTTCATACAAAGTAATGTTTTCTTCAAAGAATGATTTATTTATTTATTGATTTATCGCATGATTAATAAAATTTTTTAGAACATCATAATTCTTTAAAATAAATGAAAATTAGCAGTTTGCTTCAGTAGTCTGGAGTAATTTACAGAATTGCAGTAATGAGAAAAAAAGGTAGAAACTAAAAGTACATACTGTAATTCAAACAAATAAATGAGGGGCTAATCCTGCCTCTGTCTAGCATCAGGCCACTACCTGCCACCCTTCTCCCTCTACGAACGCGTCTTCCTTGTTCCATTTCCAAAATTAGTCTTTCTAAGCTCTACCTATATATATTTATATGAAAGGTAATATTTTATATATATGAAATATATATATGAAATTGGAATTTATATGAAATTGCAATCAGTAGTGTTTGAAAGGCACAAGGCTGAAATCAATTCTGTTTTGAATGTGTGGTTCACAGTTTTGACAGCAGTGTGTTAGCATTTGAACAAAGTGCTGTAAATCCACAGTGTTGTGCAGGTTGTGGTTAAAGTCATGAGATAAGTGTGTAGTGTTTTGAAAACTGTGTTCAAGCAATGAAAAACGAACTAGAGTTTGGTCCACATGAACTGCTGCTGTGCAGACTGTAGTTAGAGTTTTGCACATGTGACTCCAGTTGTGCCCACTGTCGTTTAGCAATCGAAAAAAACTGTAAGTCAACACAGCTTAGGCTCAATTAGCAAACAATTACCAAGGTGGAAACACTAGAGTCAAAATTGAACACATATCAATCCGATCTTTCAAAAGATAGATAAAAGGCCCCGAATCAGTTTACTGAGCTTTGGAACAATGGATCCACAGAGAAATTAAATACAGTTTTTCTCAATTGCTAAAACACTAAAACCCATTGGCTGAACAAAGTTCTCAGATGCCTGAACTCATTTATCTAATTGTGCAGTCTGTTGTCAATACCTTAAACTGTTTCACATAATAAAACACAATTTGCAGATCTCACTTAGAAGTTTTAGCAAAACTCCAAACAAATATTGTTCTCATTGTTCTCAAAACACAATCTTCACTTATGCACATGTCATGCATACCGCTAAACACAGGCGCCAACGATCAAATACAAATAGAGCACGTCTCATTGATTAAACACAAACACTCAAAATTGATTTAACCTGTTTCAAATGATGTGACACAACCAATATAAGCCAGTTCCCTGGTGTATACAGTAGTACAGTGCATTTTAGACTGTATACTGAACAATAAACATATTGTATGACCCTAAACATTGTGCTTTCCTTTTGTTAGTACTGACTGCTTTACAGTTTTACAGTATCACACAAACAAGTTTTTGAGATGCAGGGTACAGTACTGTAAAACTAGGGGTAAAAATCCTTAAATCATCTCTCAAAAGTACATTTTTACATTAGTGAACATGTCAGTCCCATCAAAATGGCAAGTCCATGTGTCAGTGTTACAGTTTTTTTTTTTTCGATTGCTAAACGACAGTGGGCACAACTGGAGTCACATGTGCAGAACTCTAACTACAGTCTGCACAGCAGCAGTTCATGTGGACCAAACTCTAGCTCGTTTTTCATTGCTTGAACACAGTTTCCAAAACTCTACACACTTATCCCATGACTTTAACCACAACCTGCACAACACTGTGGATTTACAGCACTTTGTTCAAATGCTAACACACTGCCGTCAAAACTGTAAACCTCACATTCAAAACACAATTGATTTCAGCCTTGTGCCTTTCAAACACTGCTGATTGCAATTTCATATAAATATAAATTCCAATTTCATATATATATTTCATATATATATAAAATATAACCTTTCATGTACTTTTAGTTTCTACCTTTTTTTTCTCGTTACTGTAATTCCGCAAATTACTACAGACTATTGAAGCAAACTGCTAATTTTCATTTACCTTAAAGAATTATGATGTTCTAAATAAAATCAAAAAAGTCATGTGATAAATCAATAAATAAATCATTATTTGAAGAAAACATTACTTTGTGTGACGTCACTGAAATTGTTAAAACTGTAAAGATAAAAAGTTTATATTTTGTGGTGTTTAATTTTACAGTTTTTTTACGATTGCTATGACACTTTTTTCAATACTTTTAACAAATTTTCTAAACTCTTAACACACCAACACACCTAAAACACACAACTGGCAAAACAGTTAATTTTATCCTCAAAATCACACATTGTAAACTAAACTCTCACACTGTTTACAAAAACACTGTAAACATGTTTCAGAATCAACTAGTTATACCAGATCACCAACACATGTTCTCTTCCAACAAAAACATTTAGTCAATCATAACACAATGTCATGAAAAACACAAACATAAGGTTGAAAAACAAAAACTGCATAAGTTTATGTGTAAGTCTGTCCTTATAGACTGTAGTAGATTATAGACTATAGATTATAGGTTATAGAGTTTTTTTGAAAACTTTTTTATATTTTTGTTTAGTTGGGTTTAGTAAATGCATGTATTATGATTGTTTTGCTGCAGCAATTCAAGACAAAAATAAATCATCCATCTTAGAGTACGGTTTATAAAAAAAGTAGACATAATTGCTGCAGTAAAGAACTTACAGTATTTACAACAGGACATTACTGCAAGATATTCAATATTATTTCCATTTACAGTAAAAAAAGTGAAAATAAACAAATACAAACAGAAAAAGCCACTGAAGAATAAAGCAAAAAAGAAAATCTCATCATCTAATCTATTGCGTTTCTATTTGGCCACATGTTCTCATTCACATTACACCTGAGTTTTCTCTGGCAAGGCATCTTGTGAAGAACCTTTTGCCATGTCTTATCCACCTCTGACAGTGTTCAGTTGTGATGTCTGGGAATGCACCATCTATTACATCCAGGTGGGACTGGAGGAAAATCTTCCCTTTGACCTGGTGGTCTTCAGTTGACTTGTGCAGCCATATATCTTATTTTTTGTGTTGCTCATATTGTTCCTTTTCCACACAAGATCGACCTATAGAGGCCCTCCTTTACTCTATTGTATACTATATAGTCATGCAATTGAAAGAACCTGAGTGTGTTTCCTAGGTGGGAATCAGCTGTGATTTATATATTTGCATTGGTAGAATAAGTTGTTTTTCAATCCCAATGGAATAAAACACAGGGGATATATTTATGTTTCAATTCATCATATAAACAGCTGTTTACTTTGACTAGTCAAGTTTAGGACATAATGTTATCTGTTTTGACATGCTGTGTGAAAGCATTTGTAAATTTGACAGTATAAGAACTATTGTTTTGGTCTTGTTTGAGCTTGTCTGTAAAAGAAATTAAATCATTTTAAATTTGTGTTAATTATATGCATTTTGTGTTAAACCAACAAGAAATGTGTTAATAGTATAGCTTACATAGGTGGATGTAGTGCTAACTGTGTTAAGAGTTTTGAAAACTTGTTAAAAGTATTGAAAAATCTGTCGTAGTAATTGTAAAAAAACTGTAGTGTTTTTCCTCTCAGTGTGTTGTGAGTGACAGTGTGTGTTATCTCAGTGAGGGTTGTATATAGTGTTTGGCTGCACTGAGCTGTTTTGAGTCATGTGTTAAGAGTTGTGCTCAGGTGACTTTTGGTAGCGCAGACTGTAGTTAGTGTTTTGCACATGTAGCTCCAGTTGTGCTCACTGTCGTTTAGCAATCGAAAAAAACTGTAATGAACAAGACAGTCAAAATGTTGCCATATTGTCAATATACCAATTGTACACAATTATATGTGTCAGTATTTTGTGATGTAAACTGTGTATGAATTTACATTTTCACTTTTTTTCTGTAAACAAATTACACAAATGTGATTTTGAAAAAAAAAATTACAGTACAAATAAAAAATTTGACTCCAAAGATTCAGGATTTACTTGACAGGAATTTATCAATTCAGTTCACATTTACAAAAAAACCCATAGAAAACATGCTTCATGCTTACAGTAACAGATCATGACACATATGGTCAACAATTTTGCATGATATGCCTTGTGTCAGTGTTACAGTTTTACAGACTGTACAGTTACAGACTTTATATTTTCACCTTTCTTTCTGTAAACAATTTACACAAATTGTGATTTTGAAAATAAATTACAGTACAAATAAAAAAATTACAAAAATGATTCTAAATTTCAGGATTCACTTGACAGGAATTTATGGATTCAGTTCACATTTACAAAAACCCTATAGAAAACATGCTTCATGCTTACAGATTATAACATATGGTCAGCAATTTTGCATGACATGCCTTGCACTATGAACTAATTCCTAAATGTGTTGAGGTGCAAGACTATTCAACAGAAACCAGTGTAATGTATTTTCATGAAAATTTAATTAAAAATGAAAATTGAAAATGTAGTAAAACAGCAGACAATTGTACATAATTATCTGCTTGATTGTATCAATGCATTGGCAATTTTTCTAGTGGCAAACTCATCTCATTACAGGTAACAGGAGAAAGACGGCACCTCTCCTCCTTCTCATACAGTTTACACCGAATGACAATATCTGTTTTCGATCTCACTTACATAATTTACAGTTTTTTTCGATTGCTAAACGACAGTGAGCACCAACTTGACCATGCGTCAATATGTTGACGCGGAGGGTACCCCTTTCGCGTCACTTTTTGACGAACTAGGGACTTCAATACTATTAGGTTCGCGAAATTAAACAGTTGTCACCTGACATTGGGGTTAGGGATAGGTTTGGGTAGGGATGTCATTATGTAAATCTAACCCTAAACTGACGCGAAAATGGTAGAAAATGGTAAGAAAATAGGAAAGAGAATTTCGCGTACCTCATAGTATTGAAGTCCCTAGTTCGCCAAAAAATGACGCGAAAGGGGCACCCCCCGCGTCAACACACTGACGCATGGTCAAGTGTCGTCAAATATTGACGCCATGGGTGTGAGACTGCGTTGTGAGCACAACTGGAGCTACATGTGCAAAACTCTAGAGGGGGGGTTCAGCGAAAAATCGTCAGATGTCAGCAGGAAGTTGCTGCCACTGGCAGCAGACAGTACCTGACACTAAAACAGGAAACCAGAGGAGGCTGTAAGCGGCAGCAAGACAAATAAATAATTATAAAAATGTCTAATACTTATTTAAATAAGTATAAGGGCTCTATCTTACACCCGGCGCAATGCAGCGCAATGCGCGACGCAAGTGTCTTTCGCTAGTTTCCACCCTAAGTTTCACGTTTAGCGCCGCGTTGTTTAAATAGCAAATGCATTTGCGCCCCCTTTTGCGCCCATGGGCGTTCTGGTCTGAAAACGAGGTGTGTTCAGGCGCATTGTTGGTGCGTTGCTATTTTGAGGCAACTAAAATAGACTACTCCATTGACAAAAAAAAACCTGGTCTAAAGTATAATGTCAATGTCTCAATGTGTTTTATGTTATTTAAAGAGAGCATTAGTAAAATGAGCCTATAAACTGGATGACAACGCAGGTTTGCTTATCACAAATTACATGAATGCGCAGCAGCACAAAAATGCTTTTTAAATATGAAAGATTAAAGGATTGAGTGTAAAAGATTATTATTGAGTCTCTTGGACATAAATGAGGACTAATTATGAGACGTAATAAGGCACAAAGAGCTGCTTCACCTGTAGCCTGGTAAGTAAATAAATGCTTTGCTTTAAACAAATGCTCCTGTTTTTAAATGTTTTTTTAATGCTACCTCACGGTTTTATTGTATATGATGACTCTATACCTGCAGATATGGTGAGATGAGAAACATTTTAAGTAATGCTTAAAAAAAACTCTTTGCTAAAAAAACGCTGTCCAAAGTGCTGAAACGTGAGGAGAGCCGTTTGTAAATTCTTTATCTTCTGTTTGTTACAAATAAAGTATTTTTAGAGTACAAACCTTTTCTTACATACTTGTAAATTATGTTTTGATGATATTGGATAGCCATACATTTAAAGCAATTACAAGCCTGCTTTTTACTTCCATGACTAAAAGAAAACGAGTTTTAAAGGTTTTAATAAAAAATAACAATTTCAATACAAGTGAAAAACAACACAATTATTTAACATTACTCTTAAACTGGGGATCTTCTTCCTCCGCTTAGTTTTTCAGTTTACAAAGTTCTTCATCTAAATAGGGATTAGACATAGCGCCAGCGCAACAGGCTTTTAAAGGGGATGAGAGCTGAGACTCTCATTGGTTTATTGAACGTTACGCCCAAAATACACCCATTACAATAGGACCAACCCTTTTCGACCATGCGCTCGGCGCACAAACCATTTTTCCCGTCGTTAAATTAGCAAAAGTGGATTCGGACACGCCCATTTAGACGTTGCGCTGTGCGCTTTAGACAATGCGCTTAGATCGTTAAAATAGGGCCCTAAATGTCAGTATTAACTGATTAAAAGATTTATGGAATATAAACAAAGAAAAAGATCATTTGGCCAAATGTTAAATTGCAGCTGAATATTTATGTATGAATGCATATGCGTGTAAATCAATGTTTGTGTGAAATAATGAAAGATATGCACAAACACTAAAACCGGAATAAAGAGGAGGCTGTCAGCGCCAGCAAGACAAATAATTATAATTTCTAATACTTATTTAAATAAGTATAAATGTCAGTATTTTCTGATTAAAAAGGTTTATTGAATTTAAACAAAGAAAAAGCTAATTGGCCAAACATTAAATTCCAGCTGAATATTTATGTATGCATATGCGTCTAAATCAATGTTTGTGTAAAGTAATGAAACAGATGCACAAAAACACCTAGATTAAATTAATTCATATTTATATGAGGCACTTCCCACTAGATGTACTGTATGTTGTATATTTATTATACAGGCCACACACACGCCTAAATGACAAAGAGAGACAGGTCTCACCAATGACCTTTATTTAAATCTTTTTATTTTGCTTGTTTTTTTTACATTAGTAACTCAAGAAACAGACACATTCACACGTTGTGTAATATGCAAATTATCCAAACTTTATAAGCCAAGCATTATAACCAATTTCATATGCAATCCTTCAGAACATTAGAAACCGGTGTTGTTATTTTATACTCCAAGTGTTGCTTTAATGCAAAGTATTAAGAGTTAAATATATTGTTTAATAAAAGACACATATACCGTTTTTGTATTAAAAAGTTAATTAGAGTAGAAAGCTTTGGATACATGTATTAGACAGATTTTGATTGATTGAATTGATTAAATATTTTATTGAACAACAATCAACATGAAGTGTTCAAAAGGATAAAAATACAAAAAGCCCATAGGCTTATTTCCATTGTGGTCCTTAAGATATAAAACATAAGAAATACAGAAACCTTTGGTGCATGATTTGCGGAAGAGATTTGAGAAAAAAGAAACTTCACATATATATACACATAATATTAGGGGCACTCCCTAGTAGATGTCAGAAATCAGAATCACGATCAACAATCCTGGAGGTATTTACAAGACTTTCAGAACAGGACTGATGTGTTATACAGAGTTATTGCTCCTGTAGCAGCATCATGCACCACTAACTGCAAAACACTGCATGGGTGTTTTCGGAGTAAAAGCCTTGCATCTCTCCTCATTTTCCTCTTCCAAGTTCCAACATAACCTAGAGATTCATAAGAAAATGGAAACATTAATACATAAATTACCTTAACAGTAGACAAGCATGCACAGACATATTCCCATTGCATTTTGCCATGAACCTAGCAGTGATCAAAATTTCATGGTTAATTTGCACACCTGGTAAGCAGTTATTGTACACTTCATTGCAGTGTCGGCTGCAGTGTAAACATTTTCTAAAGGTCCTGGGATGGCTCAGACTTTGTACTTCATTTAGTTACACCTGTATATTGAAATTATAAAAAATAATAAATGACCATTACAAATATAAACATTCAGACATGTCAGAGAAATTTAATGATATGGCACCATTTTAAACATCTTTAAATCAAATATGTAAAAGAAAATGAATACCATCAAGCCAGCAGAAGTGTGCCTGTCCACCAGATTTCTGAATTTGGAACAAACCAAAGAGAGATTTAACAATTCAGCATCACCCTCCTCCAGGACCACGTAAAGAAGAATTTCTGACAGGACAGCATCTGGCAAATATTGGGTATTATAAACAAACCGAAAAATGACTGCAATTTCCAAACATCACAGCCTAAGCTCCCTAAAAACAGAAGTGCATTGTATGGGAGCAGGTAATACATGTAACCAAGTGGAAAATGGTATTTAACATTTATTTTGCATGTATACACCTGTAATTCATAAAGCTGGCGATAGGGGGCAGTATTCGTGTGTGTGTATGTGTGTGTGGTGCAGACGAGGAAGTGCACATGTGCTCTTGTAAATAAACGTTTTTGATACGTGATCAGCAAGCAGAGCGAGAGAGATGCACTCTCGGGAAAGTTGCAATGTTTTAGAACAAAATCCTAAGGTAAATGTGATATTTTTTGATAACATTCTATAAAATACTTAAGGGAGATGTGCATTTTATAGTTTCATTTAAAGTGGTTGTTTCATTTCATTTTGTGCAATGTTTATGCCCATTTTAAGTCACACCATGCGGTGTAAGCCACTAATTTAGGATGTTATACCAAATGTTATGCATTAAATCTTGTTAATTAGTTCATGTGATTTGAAATGTAACTGTTTGCACAGTTTAGAACATGATGGGAATTGCAACTTTTGTGAAGTGAGTGTTGATGATTTTCTGGAAGCTCATCATACTGTAAGTGATATACTTCTCTTACTTTCTAGTTGCATTTAGTGGGTAATATTATGTACTCATGTTATTTTGTCTATTTAGTGTATAGTATTTCCACTGCCGTATTTGGGGTATTAAGGTTTATTGTTCTGAAGTATATGTGCATTCTTTTGGCCCGGTAGTCTTTATATTTTGTTTTATTTGTTTGTTTTTTTTGCAAATTGGGTCATAGGTTTTTGTGTACTGACAAATTGAGGTCACAGATTTTGTGCAAATTTCACATCGTGAACTATCAAATTTGAAAGTGAAGTGTATTCTTAAAGTTATTACTCTGTGAGTGATATTTCTGTGTTTTCCTTTTTTTGTTTTTTTAACCTTTTGTTTTTGTGTGATTTATTTGAAACAAATGTAAATCTGTTCACATACAGTGAAAAAGAAAATAACTAAAAAAGAGAGTTCTATTTAAAAATCAGAAATTGAATAAACTTATAAAAAGCTAAACCCGTTAATTGTGGTCCTGGTGGTATACTGAAAATCCCTAGCTCACACATTTTGGTACCAGGAGTGGGGTAGTTTATTCAATCTGATTCATTTGCGACAAGCAACATAGTGGGGATAGACAAATACGGCAGTGGTGAATACTTTTGCAGAGGTGGAGGACGTCCGCAGTGTGGAGGATCTTATTCGAGGTGGCCATCGTGGGACTGAGCCTGTGGGACAGGCGTAAACGCTGCGGAAGAGACTGGTCCTTATTGAAGTGCTTCCTTCTGTCGACGTATTAGCTTTCAGGATTTCTCCTCCACACCCAGGAACTGTGAATCAATGCGAGGGTGTGTTGAAGGTACTGAAGAGGATTAAAAAGGTTGGATGGGTTTTGCCCTAAGGACAATTATTCTGAACTGAACTGAACTTAACTAATTGTGAGTTAATGCTATTTGAACTACTGATGTAAAAATGTCAGATCCTGATGAAAACCCTGCCGATGGGGCTGATGGGGCTGTTGGGGGTGATGTCATAGAGCAACTGAGAGGTCAAATTAAAGAACTAACAGATTGGAGAGATAATACTTTGGCCAATAGGGGAGGGCAACCCAACTCATTCTTACATTTATGTTCCTCGCGAACGTCAGGTTCAGCCTTTTAGCGGGGAGTATAACAAAGATGGCCGCTCTGTAAAAGAGTTCATTGAGGAGGCGGAAAGGGTTTTACGTGCTAGAAACCAGACACAGGAAGAACAATTGGATTTTGTTATCTCACTTTTGAGGGGGCCCGCACTGGAAGAGGTGCGCTTATGCGTGGGAAACCAGTCTAGACGGGTTGAGGATTTGTTTACTTTTCTGCAAGAAGCATTTGGGGAGCGACGTAGTGGGACTCAGTTATTGCAAATGTTTTATAACCGCAAACAACTGGACAGTGAAGATCTTCGCAGTTTTTCTCATGCTCTGTCTCGCCTTTTAAGCTCTGCCGCAAAGCAGTTGCCAGATGGCTTGGCCAACGAACAGGTAGTTTTGCGTGATCAATTTGTGGAGGGTGTGCGAGATACTGCTTTAAGGCGGGAGCTGCGTAAACAAATCAGAGAAAGGCCCCGTTTGACCCTGCTTGAGATTCGAAATGAGGCCATTCTTTGGTCCATGGAAGAGAGCAGACCAACCAGAGTAGCAACTAGTCGACCCGTTCATTCAGAAGTGTTGCAGGGAAAAGACAGTGATTCTGTTGCAACTGCGAATCAAACCTCTGCTGTGTTAAATGATATTTTGCAGGTGATTACCCGACAAGAGAAGCGAATAAGTGAGCAAGATCAGACAATTTTGGAGCTCACTAAGGCAGTCAAGGAGTTGACTGCGCAACGGTCATTGTCTATTTCTCAGAATGTTGTACCTCAGACAAAGTCTCCTCCCAGGTTTACTGAGGAGGGTGAACCTATCTGTTTCAGATGCAATGGGGTTGGGCATATTGCTAGGCGTTGCACCGGGAGACGGGGTGGGAGACCAAATAGTGCTACCAGAACTACTGAAAGGCAAGAAAAACAAGACCCCTCTGTCGCACAGAGTCGGGCTGCAATAGGGAAAATTTCTGGTCCGACGCCCAAGGGAACTTGTAAGGACAGGTTTCTTGAACGGGCGGTGGGGACATGCCCTATGGTGGATTTGATGATCAAGGGTGTGCCAGTGTCATGCCTGTTAGACACTGGAAGTCAGGTCAGCACTATTACTGAGGGGTTCTTTCGTGAGCATTCATTTGGGGATGACAGTGATGTGTTGGCCACCTCAAACTGGCTGAAGATCACTGCAGCCAATGGTTTAGAGATCCCCTATTTGGGTTACATGGAGCTGGATGTGGAGGTTATGGGAATGGTCCTGCCCGAGTGTGGGTTTTTGATCATCAAAGAAAATCCTTGTCCAGCCTCCGTGCCTGTGCTTATTGGAATGAATATCATTAGTAAGTGCCGACAAATTGTTCATGCTGAATTCAATACCACGTTGGGGGGTAGCCTTGATTCTAACTGGAGGGTGGCCTTTCAGCAAGCACAGTCAGTTGATGTAGTTGAACGAGTATCGTTTGCTCGGGTCGTGGGTAAGACTCCTACACATGTGCCTGCTTGGTCAGCAACTACCGTCCTAATTAAGAGCAAAGAGTCCTGTAAAAAGGATGGTTCGGCATGGTTAGTAGAATCAGCAAATACACCCTTACCAGATGGATTGGTCGTAGTACCTACCCTGGTCCCAGCAGAAGTACCAGTGTGTCCAGTGAGAATACTTAACCTGTCTCAGGAAGATCTTTGGCTTCAACCTAGAGCCCGGCTGGGTATGTTGTCACCGGTAGATAGTTACAGTGTAGGTTCGTCCTGTGAAGTGAGGTTCCAACGAATCTCTGCAGATACAGAACAGGTAACTATAGGTGTAGATAAGGATTTGAAGCCCCCAGCTCAGTCATTCTTGGATCATGTTGACCTGGGTGGCACGCCTGAACAACAGGTTCGCTTGAAAGCTGTACTGAGCAAGTATTCAAGTGTATTTGCCATGGAGGATGATGAGTTGGGTTATACAGATAAGGTTCAGCATGAGATACATCTGACTGATGACGTGCCAGTAAATCAGCCTTACCGTCGAATTCCACCAAATCAGTATCAGGAGGTTCGAGAGCACATTACTAGACTGTTGAAAAATGGTGTCATTCAAGAGAGCATGAGTGCTTACGCCTCTCCTGTTGTGCTGGTGCGCAAAACTGATGGTTCACTAAGGTTATGCGTAGATTACCGGAAGCTCAACGCCAAGACAAGGCGTGACGCATTTCCATTACCCAGAATTGACGAGAGCTTCGATGCCCTCAGGGGTGCTCAGTTTTTCTCAACTGTGGACTTGGCGTCAGGGTACCATCAGATTGCTGTGAGTGACAGGGATAGGGCTAAGACGGCATTTACCACGCCCTTTGGTTTATTTGAATACCGAAGGATGCCGTTTGGGGTCTGCAATGGGCCTTCAACTTTTCAACGGCTTATGCAGGCAGTTATGAGCGATCTAATTTTTCAGGTGTTGATCGTGTACTTGGACGACATCTTGTTGTTTTCACAGACATTTGAGGAGCACCTAGAGAGGTTAGAGGTGGTACTGAAGCGGTTGTTGGAAACCGGTTTAAAGGTCAAGTTGACAAAGTGCCGTTTCCTCCAAGACTCTGTACGTTTCCTTGGTCACCAGGTGTCAGCGCAGGGGATTTCTCCTGATCCAGACAAGGTTGCTGCAGTCAGTAACTGGAAGACTCCAGAAACTGTAAAAGAGCTAAGATCGTTTCTCGGGTTTTGCAGCTATTATCGAAAGTTTATCGAATAGCTGGACCCTTACATGACTTGGTGAATGCTTGCTTGCGTGAGGGCAGGTATGCAAAGGGCAGTCGCTACTTTAGTACTCAGTGGTCTAGTGGGTGTGAGCAGGCATTTAATCATTTGAAGGAGAAACTGACAACAGCACCTGTGCTTGGTTTTGCAGACTTCACCTGTCCTTTCATTCTTGAAACCGATGCCAGTCAGAATGGCTTAGGAGCCATTCTTTATCAGAAGCAAGGTGACAAAAAAAGAGTCATTGCATATGCGAGCAGAAGGTTACGCAATGCTGAGCGGAACGATCGCAATTACAGCAGCATGAAGCTCGAGCTACTGGCCCTTAAGTGGGCTGTGGTCGAAAAGTTTCGTGGCTACCTACTTGGGTCGTGGTTCGAGGTGATAACGGACAATAATCCGTTATGTCACTTGCAGACTGCTAAGTTAGGAGCGATCGAGCAGAGATGGGTGTCACAGCTCTCTGTGTTTAACTTTGAGGTGAAGTATAGGCCAGGAAGGAATAACGCTGCAGCTGATGCTTTGTCCAGACAGGAGTTTGCAGGGGAGCCTGGCCCTGATCCTGATGCTGATTGGGATCAGGGTGTAGCAATCTGTAGTGTAATTAGTCGAGGGACAGCCTTGGACACTGAGCTCGCTTTGAAAGGGCTAGAGTGTGGCAGGTTAAGGCAGATCCGTGCGTTAGAGGCCGGTGAAGAGGCTGTCACCAGTCTCCAAGGGAACACTCATACTCTTCCTGGTTACACTAAAGAGCAGTTAGCCGATTTTCAGAAGAATGACCCGGTTATACAGGAATTCAGAGAGTTTTGGGACAAGGAAAAGAGGCCAGTTCATTTGGAAAGAAAGTCTTTGTCCAAGCCAGTGAAGTGTCTCCTGAAGCAGTGGAGCCTCATAAGAGAGAGGAATGGATTGCTATATCGAGTTGTAGACAACCCGAATGAAAAAGGCTGTTGGCAGCTGTTGTTGCCAAGTTGTTTGAAGGAACGAGTGTTGCAGAGTGTGCATGATGATTTAGGGCACCAGGGCATTGAACGGACACTGGGTTTGTTGAAACAGAGGTGTTTTTGGTCAGGTATGCATGAGGACGTGGAGGAATGGGTAAAGAAGTGCCAGCGTTGTATTCTGACCAAGATGCCTCAGCCCAAAGTCCGTGCCCCAATGAGAGCATTTCTGGCTTCCAGACCATTGGAAGTGATTGCAGTAGACTTTACGCTTCTAGAGCCAGCTTCCGACGGACGTGAAAATGTTTTGGTTGTTACCGATGTTTTCACAAAGTTCACACAAGCATTTCCTACAAAAGACCAAAAGGCCGATACCACAGCAAAAATCTTGTTAAGAGAGTGGTTCATGAAGTACGGTGTTCCTGAGAGGTTGCACTCTGATCAGGGTAGAACATTTGAGAGTGAGGTAATCGCAGAGCTGTGCAGGCTTTATGGGGTGAAGAAGACCCGCACGACCCCGTATCGGCCACAAGGAAATGCTCAATGTGAACGGTACAACCGCACACTCCATAATCTGTTACGGACGTTGCCGCCCGAAAAGAAACGCCGTTGGCCGGAGTACTTGCCGGAGTTAGTCCATGCTTATAATGTTACTCCACACTCTACTACAGGGTTTTCCCCTTACTACCTACTTTTTGGGGTACAGCCATATCTGCAAATTGATGCATTGTTGGGTAGTGAGGAGGTCATTGAGGGGAAGCAAGACTGGTTGTCTGTTCATCAAGAGAGACTGAGATTTGCCCATGAGAAGGCAAGGGAGTATTCAGAGGAGAAAGCTCGAGAGAGAGTGACTCGTTTGAATGAAAAGATGTTTTGTCCCCAGGTCAGTGTGGGTGAGTTGGTGTATCTGCGTCAACGGCCTCCAGGCAGGAACAAAATTCAAGATGCCTGGAGCCCGGTCGTGTACCAAGTAGTAGAAATAGTGGGCACAACTTACACTGTTGAGCCACTGGAGGGAGGGCCAGTCAAAAGGGTCCATCGGTCGGAGTTGCGTCCAGGTGCTGTGCCTACCCCTAGACCTAGGGGTAAAAGACTTGAGCCAGATGCACAGACGGTTACGCAGCCGGGCTGTGTGGATCATAACGAGGTTTCTGAACCAGGTTTTGTGGTTGTAGAGGAGGTTTTGCAACCCTGTGTGAGATTGGGCACAGACAATATAATGGACTCAGAGGCACTAAGTCTTTCGGAGTCTGAAAGTGTCAGCTCTGAAGGTGGCCAGATTCAAATCTCCATAGAAGCTGATAGAAACTTTGTTGAACCTGAAATTGTAGTTCTGACTCCAGAGGCCACAGATGAGCATGCACCGTCACAGAAGTTAGATGTTGGGGAAATGTGTGACGCAGCAAAGAGAGAGGTACCAGTTCCTGCTGTGCGTAGAAGTAAGCGAACAACTGCTGGTGTTCACACAAATCCTTTTCATACCCCTAGGTCTGCGTGCCATGCTGTAAGTGTCAGTACAGAGATGATGTCTCAGGTGCTGGCCAGTATTGGCACTGCTTTGTTTGAGAAGGCCTTACAGGGTGCTATGAATGCCTAAACTTATGGGTGAGTGAGTCATCGCGGACGCTGACTTAATTGCAGGGGAGGATGTAACCAAGTGGAAAATGGTATTTAACATTTATTTTGCATGTATACACCTGTAATTCATAAAGCTGGCGATAGGGGGCAGTATTCGTGTGTGTGTATGTGTGTGTGGTGCAGACGAGGAAGTGCACATGTGCTCTTGTAAATAAACGTTTTTGATACGTGATCAGCAAGCAGAGCGAGAGAGATGCACTCTCGGGAAAGTTGCAATGTTTTAGAACAAAATCCTAAGGTAAATGTGATATTTTTTGATAACATTCTATAAAATACTTAAGGGAGATGTGCATTTTATAGTTTCATTTAAAGTGGTTGTTTCATTTCATTTTGTGCAATGTTTATGCCCATTTTAAGTCACACCATGCGGTGTAAGCCACTAATTTAGGATGTTATACCAAATGTTATGCATTAAATCTTGTTAATTAGTTCATGTGATTTGAAATGTAACTGTTTGCACAGTTTAGAACATGATGGGAATTGCAACTTTTGTGAAGTGAGTGTTGATGATTTTCTGGAAGCTCATCATACTGTAAGTGATATACTTTTCTTACTTTCTAGTTGCATTTAGTGGGTAATATTATGTACTCATGTTATTTTGTCTATTTAGTGTATAGTATTTCCACTGCCGTATTTGGGGTATTAAGGTTTATTGTTCTGAAGTATACGTGCATTCTTTTGGCCCGGTAGTCTTTATATTTTGTTTTATTTGTTTGTTTTTTTTTGCAAATTGGGTCATAGGTTTTGTGTACTGACAAATTGAGGTCACAGATTTTGTGCAAATTTCACATCGTGAACTATCAAATTTGAAAGTGAAGTGTATTCTTAAAGTTATTACTCTGTGAGTGATATTTCTGTGTTTTCCTTTTTTTTTGTTTTTTTAACCTTTTGTTTTTGTGTGATTTATTTGAAACAAATGTAAATCTGTTCACATACAGTGAAAAAGAAAATAACTAAAAAAGAGAGTTCTATTTAAAAATCAGAAATTGAATAAACTTATAAAAAGTTAAACCCGTTAATTGTGGTCCTGGTGGTATACTGAAAATCCCTAGCTCACATACACATGTATAAGGCATTTGCCATAAAGCTACTATAATAGTTAGTGAGGATAAAGACTTTCAGTGTTTGCTTCTGTATTACAGTTTTTTACGATTGCTATGACAGATTTTTCAATACTTTTAACAAGTTTCCAAAACTCTTAACACAGTTTGCACTACATCCACCTGTGTAAGCTATACTATTAACACATTTCTTGTTGGTTTAACACAAAATGCATACAATTAACACAATTTAAAATGATTTAACTTCTTTTACAGACAAGCTCAAACAAGACCAAAAAATAGATTTTACAGTTTTTTACAATTGCTATGACACTTTTTTCAATACTTTTAACAAATTTTCTAAACTCTTAACACAGTTAGCACTACATACATCTATGTAAGCTATACTATTAACACATTTCTTGTTGGTTTAACACAAAATGCATACAAGTAACACAAATTTAAAATGCTTTAGCTTCTTTTACAGACAAGCTCAAACAAGACCAAAACAATTGATTTTTAATGTCAAATTTACAAATGCTTTCACGCAGTATGTCAAAACAGATAACATCATGTGCTAAACCTCACTTATAGTCAAAGTAAACAGCTGTTTGTGTGACAAATTGAAACATAAACATATCCCCTGTATTTTATTCCATTGGGATTGAAAAACAACTTATTGTACCAATGCAAATATATAAATCACAGCTGATTCCCACCTAGAAAACACACTCAGGTTCTTTCAATTGCATGACTATATGGTATACAATAGAGTAAAGGAGGGCCTCTATAGGTTGATCTTGTGTGGAAAAGGAACAATATGAGCAACACAAAAATAAGATGTCTGCACGAGTCAGCGGAAGACCACCATGACAAGGGAGAGGTTTTTCTCCCATCCTGGATGTAATAGATGGTGCATTCCCAGACATCACAACTGAACACTGTCAGAGGTGGATAAGACATGGCAAAAGGTTCTTCACAAGATGCCTTGCCAGAGAAAAAGCAGGTGTAATGTGAATGAGAACATGTGGCCAAATAGAAGCGCAATAGATTAGATGATGATATTTTCTTTTTTGCTTTATTCTTCAGTGGCTTTTTCTGTTTGTATTTGTTTATTTTTACCTTTTTACTGTAAATGGAAGTAATATTGAATATGTTTGTTATCTTGCAGTAATGTCCTGTTGTAAATACGGTAAAGTCTTTACTGCAACAATTCTACTTTTTTTCATAAACTGTACTCTACTGTAAGATGAATGATTAATTAATTGCTGCAGCAAAACAAACATCTTTGGCATTTGAAACACCTTACTGGAGGAGGAATGTACACTCTAACTCCATAGCTGACAAATCCCAAATATACTCTTTAATTTGGACTCATCAAAGACCAACATAACTGAAAGACTGTCCATTTTCTCATTGTTTCTGAAACATTTCAAGCGTCTTACTTCCTTAACTGTTGCTCCCTTTACATTTCTTTTAATCATCTCATCTGAAACATCCAAAGGGATTCCAGTTATTACACCTCTCATCCAATTTCTTTCTTCAGGAATTGAGCATTCTACTTTATGACCAATCATTGATTTAAGTCCCAAAGTTGCTTTTTGTTGCCTGTTATCTTTACAAAACAACAACAATCTTCCATCCTTTAAAGTTTTTATATTCTCTACAATCCCTACACTTTCTTTAATTGCTTTTGTTAGTTTCAAAGGGTTGATGTTACTCACAGAGTCAGTAGCAAACTTTATCATAACTTTATACTCCTTCTTCTTCCTTTGTGCCAGTTGACTCCCCTTGTCGCTTTCCGAGTCAGACATTAAATCACGACTTTTCTTCCTTTTCTTTGTTTTGACTACATTCCACCCTAAACTTGAATTTCCTCCACTATCTTCCTCAAACCTATCCTCCTCCATTTCCGGATCACTACCGGAATCTACGTCAGTTCCTACCATCCGTACACCAGTCACAATCGTACTACGGAGCCCGTCTGATGACATGGTAAAACTTTTTTTTTAAATCGTGGCCACGAATTAGCAATTCGTTCCCACGAATAATTAAATCATGGCCACGTTTTAGTAATTCGTTCCCTCGTTTAAGTTAAATCGTGCCCACGTTTTAGTAATTCGTTCCCTCGTTTAAGTTAAATCGTGCCCACGTTTTATTAACTCATTCCCTCGATTAAGTTAAATCGTGGCCACGTTTTATGAATTAGTGCTCAGAATTTCATTTAAACCATCGGGACATTAACACAATCTATAAAAAAAATCAAATTCACTAGACATTATTAATGACGCATACTAAATGCAGTTTTATAAATTCCTGCCAAGAATTTCATTAAAATCATGCATTAATACATTGCTATTAAGTATAAAATTCATACACCTTATGGCTCGTGTATATATACAGTTTTATTAACTCCTTCCCAGAATTTGATAAAAATCATTGGGACATAATAGCTAACGCATTGATACAGTGCTATATAAGAATCAAATTCATGGGTCTTAAACCGTTTTATTCATTCCTTCCAGGAATAATACAAAAAAAAAAAAAAAACATCGGGACATTAACATGACGCTTAACGCATAAATACAGTGCTATTTAAAGATCAAGTTTACTATATTATTAATGAGTCATACTTCATATACAATTGTATTAATTCCTGTGCAGAATAAAAAAAACCTTAACACAACCTTAGGGACATTAACATGACGCTTAATGCATGCTAATGCATTAAATACAGTGCTATTAAGATCAAAATCACTTTATTAATAAGTCACATATCCCGTTTTATTTATTCCTGCCCAGAACTAAAAACATATTGGGACATTAACGTGAGCTGGCTCATGATACAGTGCTATCAAATTCATACACCTTGGGTCTTATACAGTTTTATTAATTCGTGTCATTAGGCCGAAGGCCATTAAAAAGTAGGGACATTAATGTAACGCTTAACGCATTAATACAGTGCTATTTAAAGATCAAGTTTACTATATACCTTATTAATGAGTACTACATATAGCCTAGTTTTATTAATTCTTGTGCAGAATTTAAAAATATAGCTTAATGCATGCTAATACATTAAATACAGTGCTATTAAAAGATCAAGTTTACTATATACCTTATTAATGAATCATACTTCGTATACAGTTTTATTAATTCCTGTGCAGAATAAAAAAACCTTAACACAACCTTAGGGACAGTGGCGGATGCAGAACGTGTCACTTTTGAGTAAGAAACTATAACAAGTCTATAAAATTCGTCAAAACTTCAGGAATCACAAGCGTATTGGTGAGAACACTAATTTAAAAAGCATACACACACACCCGAACTGCACGTCACATTTTTGACATTATTGATACTTTAAATTGTAATGCAACGTGACGTTAATTAAGCCTTTTTGGTAAAAAAAAAATGATGGGGCTGTCATAGCCTACAAAAAAGAACCTGCACACAGTGACAAGAAATGAAGAGTTTCGTTGCAAAACGAGATAACCACCATTTTTTTTAATTGTTCAGAAATCTCGTTTTTTGGTTGTGCATTCCAATTAATTTCAATGCAATTGCAGTTGGTTTGTTTTGATTTAAACCTTCATAACTTAAAAAATACAGCTAAGTAGCACCATAAAACAAAATAATAACACGATAACATAATAATAAACATGTTTTGACAAAAATGTAAAAAAATGGATTTATCTTATTTTGCAACGAAACTCTTCAAATATAAATGAACACAAAAAAACCTAATACTTTTTTTTAAAATAGAATATTAAAGTGTTTAAATAAATTAGGCTACTAAATGCTTAAAATGAAGCTACATCATATTCTCTTCATGCAAATCACTTAAAAATATATTTTTGTTCTCACATATTTAAGTTAACTTACTAAATAAAGAAAGAAAAAGGGAATTGCTAGAATAATGTTAGACTCTGAGGTTAAACGAAATGACAAATAAATAAACATTTAATATACTTTTAGATGAGCACAAGAGCAAAGAGCGGAGCCGAGGAGCGCGCATATCAGACGTGAACACGAAAGGAATAATGGGATTAATTATGCTTTCACTTCATTTCCTGACAGTTTCACTTGTTAGTGAGGATATTAATGACTAACAACATGACCCCGAATTACATACAATATAATTTCTTAACTAACTAAATCTCAGAGAATGCAAACACATTACAATATTTTTCCTCCGCCCGACGGGCCTACCCAGTCTCCAGGGCGCAGATACAATTTTGTAGCCCGACAGGAATTCGCAATAGCCTGGGACGTTGGGCTAGCGATTTTGCGAGCCATGCATAGGTTTTTTTTTAGAAAGACTTTCGTTAAAGTGAATTTCGTTTTGTATAAATTGTATCTTAATAATAATAAATGTTTAATCAAACAATTGCCTCAATTTAATTAATAAGAAGCAAACCAAGAACGTCTGTGATGTGAATTGAAGTGAACCCACTATATTTCCGCAGCCTACGTCTTTCTGCTTTAAATGCATTTCTTAAATTAATGTCTCAATTACACAGTAGGCTTATAGGTTGTTATGATAGGCTATTTGTTGCTTAAAAGCAATATGCTATATTGTATAAAGTGTAGCAATAAACGTGCCGTGACTTATAGTGCTGAGTTAGAGAGCTGGTAGACTATATCAAACAACATCACTGTGATCATATGTTTTCTTTCTGTTTTTTACCGCGCTGTCACATTTGTCGTGTGTTTATGTTATTGAGAGGAAAGCGCGCAGCACATACTTAAAACGTGTTGTTATTCAAAATACGTTTTCCACTTGCTTGCAAAAAAAGTTCTCAAAGTGATCATGGCTCCGCGCCTGCTTAGGGACATTAACATGACGCGTATGTGGTAGATTGAAATATGTATTTACAAAGAAATGGTTATAAATCATATGTATTTACAGAGAAATATAAAATAATGGAAATGTGTATTTACATAGAAATGTAAAAGAATTTAGAAATATAAAAGAATTGAAATGTGTATTTACATAGAAATATAAAAGAATTTAGAAATGTAAAAGAATTGAGATCTGTATTTACATAGAAATATTAATTCATCTAAGGTTTAATTAATCTGTGAAACAGTGAAAATACATTACATATGGTGTGAATATGTTTATAATTCATATATACCGTTATCTTTTGAAATATGTGTTACATTGAAACTATTAAGTCATCATTCTGTGAAGCGTAACTGTTTAAGTTTATAACTGTTTATAAAATGTAACGATGTTATTTGTTTGTTATTTTAGTTCATCTATGTCCTATTAGATTTATGTATTGGGTACAATAAGGTGTTCGATCGATTACTTTTGCCTGCTCGATCGCAGGGGGCGATCGATTGCTTTTGCCTGATTCACTTCACTGGGAGAGAACTCGCGGGGTTTCTTCATTACACATAAAGTTTGCAGTGGGGAAACTTCAGCATCTTTATGAGTTTTCTTCTCCCTCTTTTCAGGTATTAACCCAAGTAATAAAATGTTACAATCGAATAATATGATGTTAGAACAAGGTTTAAAAGTATATAAATGCTAAAATGATACTGATTGTGTTTTGGGGAAATGTTTAAATGTGTACTAGTTTAGAGATACATGAGCCCAGGCGTGAAATGGCGTAAGGTGGGCCATAACAACACGAGGCCATATATCGAGAGTTTAGTGTATTTTTACGTATTACATTTAATGTTTATTTCTGTTAATTTAGTATTGACTGATTAATTTACTTAGAAAAAAGTAAATATATTGAAGAATGTGAAAAGTGAATTACAGTTTAAGATATTAATGTATGTTCAGATGAGAGTTATTTGAAGAGTACATCTTATTTTGAATTGTCTGTATCAGATATTTCTAAAAAGCTGTATTAATTCATGCATCATTGATTATAAATAACTAAAACTGTATTTGATTGACAGTTTGTGTAAAAAATGTGTAAAAGAAAAAGACAATTGATGCTGTTTTGTAAAGTTTATTGTCAATTGCTATGAAAATGATTACACATAAAGTTTGCAGTGGGGAAACTTCAGCATCTTTATGAGTTTTCTTCTCCCTCTTTTAAGAGGCATTACATTTGGAGGCAAAGCTGGGATCTACTTTTCAGAGGGTGGTCGTCGCTTACCTGGCAGACAACTTCTGATGCAGTACATCCCCTAAAACAAACAACATCAGCAGTGGGGTGGAAAATTTCCTGAAGTAAAGGCAAGAAAGATAGAAAGAACCGTAAACCTGATGCCAAAGAGATAATCAGGTGAAACAGATAAGTTAATTCAGTCTCAAATAAGCCACTTCTCAGTGAAAAGGTCCACTCTAATGTAAAAATGGAGACAACCGTGCTAGAGGAAATGCAAGTTGAAGTCATCGGCATGTTAAATCCCCTATCCAAAGACAAACTTCTCAGTGTTTGTGAGTTCCTGAACATATCAGACCAAGAGAATGTCCCATCTAAATCACGCATGTCTCTGATCTCTTACATCCTGCAACATCTTGAAGAGGGCATAGCAGAGCTAGAAGATGAGGGCATGTCTGTACTGTTAAGCGTGAGGGATAAAATAACGGAACTGAGTACAGTTACTGAAAATGAGTCAGCAGAACAAGGCAAACTCACAGAAAAAGATAAATTGCAAAAGGAGTTAGATGAACTAAAGTTCGCAATGAAACAAAAATTGAGTGAAATTCAACAATTGAACGAATCTGGCACAAAACCAAGCGTTATCCAGTCTCATCCACAAATTGCTACACCCTTGGTAAATGCCCAACATTTAAGCTCACCATGGCGCAAAGATTTTAAAATTTCTGGACAAATCGGCGAGCCAGGTCAAAAAGAGAAATTGACCTTTTCAAGTTTGGCACACCAGATTGAGAACGGTCTGAGCAGAGGCTACTCAGAATGTGAGATTTGTGATGCAGTCATTCGTGCCATTTCTCCTGGTTTACAGTTGCAAAGCTATTTAGAAGGAAAGCCAAATCTAACACTTCCTACGCTCAGACGAATTCTGCGTTCCCACTTCCAAGAAAGATGTGCAACCGAACTTTACAAGCAGCTTACCTCTGAATGCCAAGGAAACAAAGAGACGCCTCAGAATTTCCTAATGCGCGCTCTAGATCTGCGTCAGAAAATCTTGTTCGCGTCTCAAGAGGCAGAATCAGGCCTTAAATATGATCCAGCATTAGTTCAGAGCATGTTCTTACATACTGTACTCACCGGTCTCCAAAGTGACGGCATTAAGGTAGATCTGCAGCCTCTTCTTCTTGACACGAAAACCACCGATGAGGCTCTGTTGGAGAGATTAAACATTGCTTGTGCTAATGAGTCAGAAAGGCAAAAGAAAAAGAAAACCAATGTACAGCACACAAGTACTGCTGTTCATTCAGTTATGTCCAGCGATGAAACTACTGATAAGGAGTTTCATCCAGTGTGACTCCTAGTGCACCAAAACCATCCTCCAGTATGTTGTCAGAACTTAAAGAATTGAGAACTGATGTAGCATCACTAAAAACACTCAGTGCTGAAATAGCTCACATTCGAGAATCATTGCAGCAACCAGCCTTTGCCTCACCACAATGCGCCGCTCCTACACAGAGAGCCTTTGACCGAGAAATGGTTCAATGCCCAGTGCAACCATATTGGGCATCACCGGGTGCCAACCCAACAAATCTGAGCACTCAATTCCAACCCCAGTATATGCCTCGACAATATTATGCACCGAATAGTCGTCCCCAAGCAAGAAAGTGCTTCAGTTGTCAGCAGCAAAGAACAGAGGACCGTTGCATGCATTGCTTTAGATGTGGCAGTAGTGAGCACTTCCAAGCAGGATGCAGGATTCGTGGTATCAAGCCTTCAAGAGAGACTTCTTTAAATGGAGAGAGGTTACTTCCGCGGGACAGGGAGTAGCCAGACCCTAGCCAGACCCACTGACCCGTCCCAAATATGTGCAGCCTGTGGAAAAACGGAGAACCAAATGAAACAGTGTTCACGATGTAAAAAGGTACTTTATTGTTGTAAAAACTGCCAAACTCACCATTGGACTGAACACAAGCGAACTTGTATCAACTTACAGAGTTCAGTGTCAAATTCCTGCATTACCATGAGTGTTCATGCTCCCTGCAAAACCCAAGTGAATCAGTATTCCCCTGTGACATCATTAGTTGGAAGGCAATGTCTCATTGAGTGTTACCTGCACGGCCAACCAGCTCAAGCTCTATGGGACACAGGCTCTCAGGTATGTGTCATTGATGAACTGTGGAAAGAGAAATACTTATGTAACCCCATTTAATTTAAATGAGGTTAAAAGTATGTAATGCTCTTAATTGTGTTTGTGATTTGGAATTGTTTATTTTCATTATATGTATGTGTGTGACTGTTCCTTTAAGAAATGTCTTGTTTGGTTGCAATGTACATGTGAGAAAACGTGTTTTTTTGCAAGCAAGTTTGAACTCTTTTCATTTATTGGTGTTTAAGTTGTTAAGCCCGCCTCCTAGTGGAAAGACGCAATGTTTTGTTGGGTCTTTAGAGTGGGAGAGAGAATACGCAGGTGCGAGCAGAGAAAGCGAAAGTAACGAGCAGCTCGCTCACGCTAGAACCTGCTGATGCTGTAAATTAATCCAACCCGGGTTGATATAGTAATTCAGTTTGATTATTGTTGATATTGATTCACTCCAAACGAGTGTAAAATGTGATTCAGCAGATCGCTGTGCAGTTTATTATTTTTGTTGTTAATCTACCTCTCGCTGAGTGATTTGCCTGCCATGGACTAACGTTAAAGATGATCGTCTTCAGCATTTAAATAAGGCGGACTGTAAGTAACAGTTTAGTTTGACGGATCAAAGTGAATAACTACGATCTAAAACGCTGTGAAGAAGACATTCGGGTCGTGCTTGTAATCGCCACGAGGGTCACGGTTTCCCTGGCAACGGGGAATTTGCCTGGAGGCATGGATGAGCTCGTCTGGGACGAAACGTCACGGTGCTGAAATTTCACGTGCGTTACGCAGGACTTTGAGGTACGATTTGATATCTTTTGTTTGGCTCTTCGGAGTGAAGCGGCCAGTTGTTGTTTATTTCAAGGCCACAACGCACCCGAGCCACGCTACAGGCCTGCCACCAGGGGTAGTTTGAGACTGTGTGTGTATGTGTGTGCGTGAATGTGGGCCCACGGTATTTCATGTGCTATGTGTGTTTTCATTACGGGCAGTGTTTTGTATTAAAAATATAAATTCATTTGGTTCGCTCAGGAAATTCAAAAGGATATAAATGTCATTGTGATAAAGTTGGTTTATTTACAAAGTTAAGTCATTTGTAAGATTTGCTATACTATATTGTAAAAGTCTGGAATAGTATACCAGTTTACCTTTGTTTATTGAGCATCTTTTCTTTATCTTTTAGAATACTTTTCTACTGGTTATGATCATTTAACTGTTATATTAAACATTTTCATTTTGTATATATAAAGGGGTGTCATTACTTTCATTACTTAAGTGGAGATATCTTTAAATCACAGTTAATAAAGTAAAGAGGGAAAATTTATATAAAGTTACTGTATCAAGGGAAAAGAAGTCCCAATTTAGTCGAGAGACTGTTTATTAAGAACCCGAGTGCCCGCCCTATTATCTCAGATAAATAACAGTCTGTAGAGGGAAGAGAGTGCTACATAAAGTGGTGGCCCGTACGGGGACTTTTTGTGTGTTTACCCTTGTACAGTAACAAATACAGTCACAATCTGATTTATGTAACATTTTTATTTGTTATTTCTCTGACTGCTGTGATGGCTTTCTGTTCTGCTTTCCAAGCAGAAATTACTGCATGGTGTAAGGAGGCTGTGTTAGATGAAACTCATGCTATTTTGCTGATAGGGGTTCCAGTTGAGCTTGATGTGGCTCAGGTTGAGGAGGCTGCTCAAACAGTAAAAGCCTGGGGCAGAGTCCGTGTCAGAGCTACCAAAACAGGTACTAGTCCAAATACTGTAAATGTACTATGTAAATGTAGGGAGATAGTTAGCTCTAAAACCAGTCCCCCTGAATTACTGCCCGTAGAGGGGGGAGATCCCTGGAAAGTGGTAATTGTAAAAGAGGGTGATACCAATGCAGCAGAGTTTGCAGAAAAACTAGCAATGTTTCTGGCTAATGAAGGGAAGTCTTTGTTGGACTTACAGTCTTTATTTGCCCCTACCAGTCCAAATGTAGGCTCTCCAGAGTCAATAATTCGAGCTGTGGGAGATTTGCTGGATAAAACTGGCAGACAAACAGACACCAATGCATACCGAAGGCTACGTACCTTTTCAGGTTCTTTTCCTATACCTCCTGGGGAAGAAACTATGGAAAGCTGGGTTGACCAAGCTCGCATGATGATTTCAGAGTGTGAGTGCTCTGAAAAAAAGAAGAGATGGCGAATCATAGAGAGCTTAAAAGGGCCCGCTCTTGACATTGTTAAAGCAGTGAGATTCTCCTGTCCTGAAGCAGATGCTCTGAAATATATAGAGGCTAGGGGCGGGCGATAAACCGGTAGACATAATTAACCGGTAGAAATTTGTCAACCGGTAGAGATATTGGATTATCGTTTCTATCGAAGTTTCATCCCCACGTCATGCTCCCATGCGCGTGGTCGCGAAAACGTAACGTTTGTACACGTATTTCAGCCTTTTCAGTATTTCAAGTTATTTTAAGCCATTGAAACACAGACAACAGATCTGTATGCGTGCGTTCTTTCTGTGTGTCAGGAGTGGACAAGTCGCGCAACCGCTGCTCTTTCTGTCTGTGAGGAGCGCGCAAGTCGCGCGACCGCTGCTCATTAAGCTCGTGAGCATTTTTCCCGCTTTACTGGCCTTAAATACACATATGCGTCAAAATTCCCGTCTTTGCAAGCATCCTCATAAACATGACCAGGTCTTAAGAGAAAGTAAACAGCTAAAAGAGAAAGCGCATGTGTAAAAGTGTATTGAATCTGGGCTTTGGTCTTAAAGGGGAAGTTACCTATTTTTGCTCCTGTCCGTCACTCGTGTGAATCAAACAGTATTGAGAGAAAATCTCTCACTGCTCCTGATTAAATCACTTTTCTACCTTAAATAAAAATATATATAGGCCTATACATACATGCATAATTATTTATTATCATTCTTATATCATTGACTGTTTATCTTCAGAGAGCTTGAGTTTTGTTTGTTTTTATCTTCTTTCTATGCTTGCATATGTTTTTTTGTGAGAATTATGAACATTTCTATGGTATTAAAGATTCAAACCTTATTAAAACATAAAAAACTCTACCGTGATACATATCGTTATCATGATATAAAATGAATCCTATCGTGATAGAAGATTTTGGTCATATCGCCCACCCCTAATAGAGGCTATAGAAAATACTTTTGGAACCTCTGAATCAGGCGAAGATTTGTACTTTGCTTTCCGCCTTCTCTGCCAATCGCCGGGTGAAGCTCTGTCTGATTTCCTGCGCAGAATGGAAAAATCACTAAATAAAGTAGTGCAAAAGGGAGGATTGTCATTACAGATGGTAGATCGAGTGAGAGTAGAACAACTGATTAGAGGAGCAGTAGAGTCTGACATGATGCTTCTACAGCTAAGGCTGCGAGAAAGAAAAATGCAACCACCTACTTTCTTAACTCTTTTAAATGAGATACGAGAAGCAGAGGAAGGTGAAGCTGCCAGACAAAAAATCAAAGCTACAGTAAAATCAGTGCAGTGTCAAGAACAAAAACTCAGTGTTGCAGTAGTGAATTAGCTAAGAGCGGAAATTCAGGATTTAAGAGCAAAACTAGTGGATGAGCCTGTAAAGATTTCCACCACTGCCAAACCCCAGGAGTCAAAATTAAAGCCTGCTAGGAAAAATGTAGAGACACCAAAGGATGTGGAGTTTGAAACTCTAAAACAACAAATACAACAATTGCAGCAACAGATAGGAGTACTGAGTGTTGGATATGGTAAGCCAGTGGACCAGGCTCAACGGCAACCTAGACCTGTTTCTGTACCGCCAAGGGCTAGAGCCCTTAAAGACCAGGAGGAGTATTTTTGCTACCGTTGTGGGGAAAATGGGCACATAGCCACAAAGTGTAAAGCTCCTGAAAACTCTACCTTGGTTATTCAGAAATTAGTCCGTTCACTAAGGAAAGCTAAGAGTGGAAGGATTGAAGGAGCTATTGACAGTTCTAAGGCTGAAGCTCATGATTGTCATTCAGTGAGGAGCCAAGTTGATGTTTCTCAAGCAAAATGTCTTCCAACAGGGTTGGTGGGTCCATCATCCACTGTCGACTTAAAGATCAATGGACATCCATGTACAGCATTGCTAGACAGTGGGTCTCAGGTGACAATCGTATTTGACTCCTGGTATACCAAATACCTGCCTGATGTGTCTTTGCAGCCCCTGGATGGACTTTCAATTTGGGGATTGAGCTCTTCAAGTTACCCTTATAAGGGCTACATTGTGATTGACGTTTCATTTCCAACAGCTCTTACTGGAAAGGATGAGTCTATCTCCATCCTGGCGTTGGTTTGTCCTGAGCCTCAAGGATTCCAGCAAGTCCCTGTTATAATTGGGACGAATGCAAGTTTCTTTGGCAGATTAGCTGCGTTATGTGGAGAGTCAGACACTTCTAATGTAGTTCATGCTCTAAGGATTCAGACTCGTCAACCTGAGGAATGTTCTGTGCAAAAACCAGGAAGAGTCAAATGGGTGGGTCCAGGCACCCTTGTAGTTCCCCCAAGAGGAGAGGTCTTTGCAAACTGTACGATGGAATCAGAAGAGCCTTTACAAAAGGATATCTTTGTAGTCGAATCCACTGTTGAGGATCAATTACCTGCAGGGCTCTTTATTCCTCCAGTGGTGCTTCCATCTTCAGCTGTAAATGAAAATACTTTTCAGTTACCTGTGCGTAACGAAACATACAAAAAGGTTGCTGTTCCCCCAGGCACTGTTATTGCTCACATGTTCCCAACTGATACTGTCACTGAACCTCGCATAGAGAAAACTGTACCAAAGAAGATTAATCCATCCCTGTTTAACTGTGGCACATCTGCTGTTCCAGTTGAATGGGAGAGACGTTTACGTCAAAAGTTGTGTGAAAGGAGCAACGTCTTCTCTTTGGAGGAGTGGGATGTTGGAGTAGCCAAGGCTGTGAAACACCACATTCAGTTACATGATTCGAGGCCATTCAGAGAGAGATCCAGGCGCATAGCTCCTGCAGATATTGATGATGTGCACAGACACATAAAAGATCTGTTGGCTGCTGGCATAATAAAAGAGTCTAGAAGTCCTTATGCATCACCAATTGTGATCGCTAGGAAGAAAAATGGGAGTGTAAGGATGTGTATCGACTATCGGACCTGAAACAGCCGAACTGTGCCTGATCAATATACCACGCCGAGAATAGATGAAGCTTTGGATTGCCTTTCGGGTAGCAAATGGTTTTCAGTTTTGGACTTGCGAAGTGGCTACTATCAGGTGGAGATGGAAGAGGAGAGCAAGGATAAAACAGCTTTCATATGCCCGTTAGGATTTTACCAATTCGAACGAATGCCACAGGGCGTGACTGGGGCTCCCGCTACGTTCCAACGCCTCATGGAAAAGGTAGTGGGAGACATGCATCTACTTCAGGTTATCGTTTACCTGGATGACCTGATTGTGTTCGGACGTACGCTGGAAGAACATGAAGAGAGACTGTTCAAAGTGCTTAACCGTCTTGAAGAATTTGGACTAAAGGTGTCCATTGATAAATGTCAATTCTGCCAAGAGAAAGTCAAGTATGTAGGACATATTGTCTCAGCTGCTGGAATTTCTCCAGATCCTGACAAAGTGGAAGCAGTTACCCGATGGAAGATGCCAACAGACCTTAAGTCCCTACGGTCTTTTTTGGGCTTTTTTGGGTCTTACCAGTGTTTTATTAAGAACTATTCAGCTATAGTAAGACCACTGACAGATCTTACCAAGGGTTATTCCCCAGTGAAAGGAACACGAAGCACTGCTGCTGTGGGAAAGTACTTTAAAGAAGCTGAACCCTTTGGTGAACGTTGGAATCAATCATGCACGGATGCTTTCAAGCACATTGTTCACTGTCTCACTAATGCTCCAGTGCTGGCTTTTGCCGATCCTACTAAGCCCTACGTGCTTCATGTTGATGCCAGCTTGAATGGCTTAGGGGCGGTCTTGAATCAAGAATACCCAGAGGGCTTGCGTCCAGTGGCATATGCAAGTAGAAAGCTAAGTCTTACAGAACAACATTATCCTACTCATCAACTTGAGTTCCTTGCTCTCAAGTGGGCAGTGGTTGATAAATTTCATGACTACCTGTATGGAGTTAAATTTCTTGTAAGAACAGATAACAACCCTCTCACATACATTCTGACGAGCGCCAAGTTGAATGCCACTGGACATAGATGGCTAGCTGCTTTAGCCACTTATGATTTCAGCCTGCAATACCGTCCTGGCAAACAAAATGTAGATGCAGATGCACTGTCTCGATGTCCATACAGTGTGGAGGTTGATGAATGGAAAGAGATACCACATTCTGCAGTGAAAGCTGTGTGTCACTTGACAGACTCCCAAAGTGATGAGTCACCAATAAGGTTGATTGACCAACTCTGTGTCACTCCACAAAGTATTCCCCAGTTGTATTCTTGTCCTACTCAATTAGAAATTGGTCAGCTGGAGAGGTGGACAAAAGCAGACTTGATATCAGCTCAAGATCAAGACCCAGTTATAGCCCCAGTGAAAAGGGGAATAGCTTTAAACACAATACATGCCATACCCAAAAGCTTAAATCATGCTGTGATGCTGTTACAAAGACAGAGTCAAAAGTTAACTATCAGAGATAATCTTCTCTACAGAGTAACAAAAGATCACAATGGAGAAGAAAAAAGCCAGATGGTATTACCTGAGAAGTACCATCAACAAGTACTGAAATCCCTTCATGATGATGTTTGACACCTGGGAGTGGAAAGGACAGTTGAGCTTCTAAGAGATAGGTTCTACTGGCCTAAAATTAACCATGATGTGGAGCAATATATAAAGTCTTGTGGGAGGTGTATTACCCGGAAAACATTGCCACAGAAGTTTTCCCCACTTAATCACATTACTAGCAGTGGGCCCCTAGACCTTGTATGTATTGATTTCCTTTCCATTGAACCAGATTCCAAAGGGATTGCAAATGTGTTAGTGATAACAGATCATTTCACGAGATATGCACAGGCCTTCCCCACAAAAGATCAGAAAGCACTGACTGTTGCCAAGGTTCTTTGTGAGAAATTCTTTGTGCACTATGGCCTTCCTGCACGGATACATTCAGATCAAGGGCGAGACTTTGAAAGTCGTCTCATTAAGGAGCTCCTTGGGATGTTGGGGATCCGAAAATCCCGTACCTCACCTTACCATCCTCAGGGAGATCCTCAGCCTGAGCGATTCAATCGCACCCTGCTTTCCATGTTGGGTACCCTTGATCCTACAAAGAAAACAAAATGGAGTCAACATATAAGCCAGCTAGTACATGCTTATAATTGTACCAAAAATGAAGATACAGGCTACTCGCCTTACTACCTCTTATTTGGAAGGGAAGCACGTTTACCTGTAGATCTCTGCTTTGGTACATCACCTGATGAGGATAAAGAAGTAACATACCTGCAGTATGTGGAAAAGATGAAACATGAACTCCAAGAGGCTTACCAATTGGCCACAGAAATGTCCTTGAAAAACCATCAAAGGAGTAAACAGCGTTATGATAAGAGGGTAAAACCTCAAATGCTGGAAAGAGGAGATCGTGTTCTCATAAGAAATCTGGCTCATACAGGAAAACATAAGCTAGAGGACAGATGGGATTCTTTGCCTTACATTGTAGTGGAAAAGTACAGGAACTTACCTGTATACAAGTTGAGACCTGAAACTGGAACTGGGCGACTGAGGACTCTCCACAGAGACCATCTCTTGTCAATAGGAGACAGTGTGAGACTGCTTGCCCCAAGTATTAGGGAAAAAGACCAAAACTTTCCTGTAACTAGATCTCAAACTGTAAAGAAAAGAGAGTTAAGAGGCAAAGTAGCTATCTCAAGTGAACTTGACAAGGTAGAAACATCTGATAGTGAGGACAGTTGCTACTCTGTACCAAACAGAGGGAAAATATCCACAGAGCATCTGTATACTATGCTGCCATACCACAAACCTCCAGTTGAAGAAGCTGTGATCAATACTAATGATACTAGAACTCCTAGAAATAGTGTAATTGACACAAGTCTAGTTGAGGATAGGGGGGAAGACTTAGACTCACTAAGAGAGTTAGAGTTACCAAAAGAGAAAGGAATTCAGGTCACTAATGTTCCAACAGTAGAAGCAGCATCTACTGACAGTCGTCCGAAAAGGACTGTGAAACCTGTCATAAAGCTTAGTTATGATGCCTTTGGTAAACCTTCAGACAAACCTTTGTCTATTGTGTATAAGGGTATGGTCATACATATTGAAAATTCTTCTAGGAAGAAATCCTTTTGTGGTACACTGTGGTGTCATCCCTTAGCGCAGTGTGCAAAGGGTACAAAAGTAAGTTCAAATTTAGCTACTGTAGCTATCATGTAAATCTAATGTTGATTCTTCTGGTCATCTCATGGGGACATGAGAATGTAGAGGGGGGAGAATGTAACCCCATTTAATTTAAATGAGGTTAAAAGTATGTAATGCTCTTAAGTGTGTTTGTGGTTTGGAATTTTTCATTATATGTATGTGTGTGACTGTTCCTTTAAGAAATGTCTTGTTTGGTTGCAATGTACATGTGAGAAAACGTGTTTTTTTGCAAGCAAGTTTGAACTCTTTTCATTTATTGGTGTTTAAGTTGTTAAGCCCGCCTCCTAGTGGAAAGACGCAATGTTTTATTGGGTCTTTAGAGTGGGAGAGAGAATACGCAGGTGCGAGCAGAGAAAGCGAAAGTAACGAGCAGCTCGCTCACGCTAGAACCTGCTGATGCTGTAAATTAATCCAACCCGGGTTGATATAGTAATTCAGTTTGATTATTGTTGATATTGATTCACTCCAAACAAGTGTAAAATGTGATTCAGCAGATCGCTGTGCAGTTTATTATTTTTGTTGTTAATCTACCTCTCGCTGAGTGATTTGCCTGCCATAGACTAACGTTAAAGATGATCGTCTTCAGCATTTAAATAAGGCGGACTGTAAGTAACAGTTTAGTTTGACGGATCAAAGTGAATAACAACGATCTAAAACGCTGTGAAGAAGACATTCGGGTCGTGCTTGTAATCGCCACGAGGGTCACGGTTTCCCTGGCAACGGGGAATTTGCCTGGAGGCATGGATGAGCTCGTCTGGGACGAAACGTCACGGTGCTGAAATTTCACGTGCGTTACGCAGGAGTTTGAGGTACGATTTGATATCTTTTGTTTGGCTCTTCGGAGTGAAGCGGCCAGTTGTTGTTTATTTCAAGGCCACAACGCACCCGAGCCACGCTACAGGCCTGCCACGAGGGGAAGTTTGAGACTGTGTGTGTATGTGTGTGCGTGAATGTGGGCCCACTGTCTTTCATGTGCTATGTGTGTTTTCATTACGGGGAGTGTTTTGTATTAAAAATGTAAATTCATTTGGTTCGCTCAGGAAATTCAAAAGGATATAAATGTCATTGTGATAAAGTTGGTTTATTTACAAAGTTAAGTCATTTGTAAGATTTGCTATACTATATTGTAAAAGTCTGGTATAGTATACCAGTTTACATTTGTTTATTGAGCATCTTTTCTTTATCTTTTAGAATACTTTTCTACTGGTTATGATCATTTAACTGTTATATTAAACATTTTCATTTTGTATATATAAAGGGGTGTCATTACTTTCATTACTTAAGTGGAGATATCTTTAAATCACAGTTAATAAAGTAAAGAGGGAAAATTTATATAAAGTTATTGTATCAAGGGAAAAGAAGTCCCAATTTAGTCGAGAGACTGTTTATTAAGAACCCGAGTGCCCGCCCTAATATCTCAGATAAATAACAGTCTGTAGAGGGAAGAGGGTGCTACACTTACCAGAAGTCCCGTTGAGAGATGTTTCCAATATCCTGGAGGCTCCAAATACGTTGAACCTTGTGGCTGCCAATGGCATTGAGCTGCCCTATATCGGGTATGTTGAAGTGAAATTCAGATTATCATCACAGACATCACACCAAACTGAACTTGTCATTCCTATGCTTGTAGCTAGGGGTCAGAACCTCTCACACCCTATAATAGGTTTCAATGTGATAGAGCAAATTGTGGACTCCATTGAGCAAAAACAACCAAACACTGTCAACAAAATGTTGGAGAAAACTGTGAAAGCTGCATTCCCCAGCTTAAAAACGAGCAAAGTTCAGACATTCATCCAACTGGTGAGTGCAGAGAATTCATGTGAATACATAGTGAAAACTACAAAAGTGCATGTTAACATTCCCAAACATAGTACTGTGCAGGTCTCATGTCGAGTGTACATGCAGCCAGTTAAAGAGGATAGCACACTCATTTTTTAACCTGATGTAAACCCCAAGTGGCCAGAGGGGCTTGAATTCACAGACAGTTTAGTGAGGCTGAGAAAAGGAGCTCCAACAAATATCGTGATTGAGGTGTACAATGACACAGATCATGATGTAACTCTCATGGGACAGACCCCGATGGGTACAGTACAGCTCGTCAAGAATGTATTCCCTGCTAGTATGTTTGATGTGCCCACAAACCCTACCTCTGTTGGGGTATGTAATATCCAGACTGCAAATACTTGTCCCGATAACATCAGTCCCGATGAATGGGTCCCACCCGTCGATGTCAGCCACCTGAGTAAACACCAGAGACAGGTAGTACAGCAAATGTTGAAGGAAGAGTGCCATTCATTCTCTAAGTCAGACAATGACATTGGGTGCATCCGGAACTTGCAACTGAGTATCTCCCTTAAAGATGATGAACCAGTCAGTCGTACTTACATGTCAGTACCAAAGCCTCTTTATCGTGAGATGAAAGAGTATTTACATGACCTTATAGCCCAAGGCTGGATTGAAAAATCTAACTCTTCCTACTCTTCTCCAATCGTGTGTGTGAGAAAGAAAGATGGCAGTCTCCGGTTATGTATCGATTATCGGGACCTGAACCGAAAGACTCACCCAGATAGGCAGCCAATTCCGAGAGTACAGGATATTATAAACAGCCTTGGTGGTAATTCTTGGTTTTCGTCATTAGACCAGGGGAAGGCCTACCACCAGGGGTTCATGTCAAAGGAGAGTAAACATCTAACAGCGTTTGTGACACCATGGGGCCTATATGAATGGGTCCGCGTCCCTTTTGGCCTGATGAATGGGCCCGCAGCCTTCCAGCGATGTATGGAAGAGTGTTTAGAAGGCTTGCGAGATGAGATATGCATCCCCTACCTGGATGACACCTTGGTGTTTAGTAAGACCTTTAAGAACCATGTCCAGGATGTAAGAAAAGTACTGCAACGACTTAGGCAACACGGCATCAAACTTAAGTCAAGTAAGTGTGAGCTTTTCAAACCTGAAGTACGTTACCTGGGTAGAATAGTCTCAGCAGAGGGAAGTAAAGTTGATCCTGCTGACACAGAAGCTGTCCGATCCCTGAAAGACAAACAACCAAAGAATGTTGGTGAGCTGAGAAGAATGCTTGGTCTACTTAGCTACTACAGACAGTACATTAAAGATTTCTCTCGCATTGCTAGTCCTTTATATGACCTGTTAAAGAGTACTCCAGAAAATAATGCTCACCTGAAAGAAAGCAAGAAACGATTAAAGACAAAGTGCATGAAAACTGCTGTTCCCTCGAGTAAGCCCATTACTTGGACTGAACAACATCAAAACACTCTTGACCAACTGATTGACTGTTTGCTTCAGCCTCCTGTATTAGCTTTCCCAGACTTTTCACAGCCTTTTATACTGCATACCGACGCATCAGCTCAAGGTCTAGGTGCAGTATTATACCAGAAACAAAGTGAGAAACTTCGTGTGATTGCCTATGGATCCCGGACTTTATCAGCTGCTGAGAAAAACTACCACTTGCACTCAGGCAAGCTAGAATTCCTCGCTTTAAAGTGGTCAGTCACCGAAAAATTCCGTGATTATTTGTATTATGCCCCAACTTTCACCGTATATAGTGATAACAACCCCCTTACATATGTCCTGTCAACTGCCAAATTGAATGCCACAGGTCGCAGGTGGGTCGCTGAATTGGCAGATTTCCACTTTACAATCAAATATCGGCCCGGCCGTGAAAATATTGATGCTGATACACTGTCCCGATTACCTCTTGACATCAGCACAATGATGAAAGAGTGTTCTGAGGAGTCGTCGTCTGATGTAATAGGTGCAACAATTCAAGCTGTAGAAGCTCAAGAAGGTCCCAGCATCCCCTGGTCAGTGTCAACCAACTGTTCATCTCTTGAAGCTCGTCCAGCAGTCCCAACAATTACTCCATTGTCTGTGAATGAGATCAAAGAGGCGCAAACTAATGACCAGAGTATTAGTCCTGTGTATGATTGCAAACTATCCAACACCAAACCGCAAGTGAAACATCTCAAATCATACAGCCTAAAAACAAAATGCCTGTTTTGGGAATGGGGAAAGCTTACTATTAACAAGGATGGAATCCTCTGCCGAATCACTTCCACACGCACACAAGTGGTCCTCCCTGAAAAATTTAAAGGAACAGTCTTGCGAGAGCTGCATGATGAAATGGGCCACCAAGGGACAGATCGCACTCTTTCACTCATCCGTGAACGTTTCTTCTGGCCATATATGCAAGCAGACATTGAGCATTATGTCACCAAAAAATGCAGATGCCTGAAGCAGAAAAAGCCCTGTCATGAGACAAGAGCCCCATTAACAAGTATTGATACGACCCAGCCCTGTGAACTGATCTCAATAGACTTTCTCCACTTAGACCGCTGCAAAGGAGGTTTTGAGTATATACTTGTGGTCGTAGATCATTTCACCCGATTCGCCCAAGCATACGCCACTACTTCCAAGTCAGGGTAAACAGCTGCAGATCGAATTTTTAATGACTTTGCCTTAAAATTTGGTTTCCCTTCTCACATCCATCATGATCAAGGTGGAGAGTTTGAGAATCAGTTGTTTGAACAGCTTCAAAAGTACTGTGGCATCATCGGCTCCAGAACGACCCCCTACCATCCGCAAGGCAATGGCCAAGCCGAGCGTTTTAACAGGACATTGTTACAAATGCTAAGAACGCTCACAGAAAGTCAAAAGTCGAACTGGAAAGACTCATTGAATAAGCTACTGTATGCTTATAATTGTACCCGCTCAGAAGTAACTGGATTTTCTCCTTTCTGCCTGTTATATGGAAGGTCTCCAAGACTGCCGGTCGACATGTTGTTTGGCTTGAATTCAGAAATGTCTACCTGTAATCAGAAAGAATATGTGGAGAAATGGAAACGCGGAATGGAAGAGGCATATGAAATTGCCAGAGAGTGTGCTAAAAAATCTGCTGACAGGAGCAAAAAGAATTTTGATGGTAAGGTAAGAAGTACCACACTGCAGCCAGGTGATCGTGTTCTGGTAAAAAACTTAACACCACGAGGGGGCCCTGGAAAACTTCGAAATTTCTGGGAAGATAACATTCATGTAGTTGTGAGACAGATGGGTGGTGAGCTCCCAGTTTATGAAGTAAAGCCAGAAAAGGGAAAGGGACGATCCAGAGTCCTCCATCGTAACTTACTAATGCCTTGTGATCACCTACCGCTTGAAAATGCTTCACCTGCAAAAGTCAGACCCAAATGTGCATTGGAAAAGCCTCAAAGCAGCCATGTGGAATCTGATGAGGAGAGTGACGATGAATTCAATTTCCATTATATACAACCACAAGTATCTCAACCAAACTGTGTCGTTGAACCTGAAAGTCTCAAATCACTACCTACCATAGAGCCTGATGAGCAGCAACATTGGGTCCTGGAACAAGTTCCTGATTCGATGTCGTCTGAGGAGAGCGACCAAGAGGATCAAGAACCACCTGCGGGGACAGACCAAGAGACAGAACAAGAGTTAAACTTACCTGTTGATGAACAAGTCTCTGCTCCCATGTCATCCCCTGAAAGTGACCAAGAGAGTCAAAGAGAGGAAACTAACCAGCTACCTAGAAGGCAAAGATACCCACCAAGATTACTTACCTATGATGAACTGGGTACACCGACTTATAATGTTAGGCAACTAAGTGGGATCTTACAAATACCACAACCAAACTTACCGTATGTGTCTAGTTATGGACTGTCGACATGGTTGCCACCTGTTCAGCAATACTGTTTCCAGATGCCTTTTGTGTATTGAGTTCACTAAATGGGAACCACGAACTGTAAAATTTGCTAGTTGCATTATAGACTGTTACAGTCTGGCATTTTGAACTGATGGACTGTTCTGTTTTGGAAATATTGCCTTGAAAATTCTTTGAACTTTTAAAGTTTGAAAAGTATGGACTGTTTTGTCTAAGGACAATTGCCTTTAACAGTTTTGTGACTTTGAAATTTTGAGAAAACAATGGACTGTGTGCCTTATGAACCAGTCTTGAGAGACTGTTGAACATTGAAACTCAAAGAAACTATGGACTGTTGTTCTTTACCTCTTTCAAGTTTTGCACTTAAAATACTTAGGTACTATTTACTTGCTTCAGAAAGTGAACAAGTTTGGGACAATCTATGGACTGTTAAAACGGAAAACCGTTAAAAGAACTCTTGAAAACATTTTTCGTGAGTGAAAGACTTTTGTTGAAAAAGAGAAATATAATGTCAAGACGACATTTATTCTGTCGGGGAGTGTGTGGTAGATTGAAATATGTATTTACAAAGAAATGGTTATAAATCATATGTATTTACAGAGAAATATAAAATAATGGAAATGTGTATTTACATAGAAATGTAAAAGAATTTAGAAATATAAAAGAATTGAAATGTGTATTTACATAGAAATATAAAAGAATTTAGAAATGTAAAAGAATTGAGATCTGTATTTACATAGAAATATTAATTCATCTAAGGTTTAATTAATCTGTGAAACAGTGAAAATACATTACATATGGTGTGAATATGTTTATAATTCATATATACCGTTATCTTTTGAAATATGTGTTACATTGAAATTATTAAGTCTTTATTCTGTGAAGTATCTGTTTACAAGTCATCATTCTGTGAAGCGTAACTGTTTAAGTTTATAACTGTTTATAAAATTTAATGATGTAATTTGTTTTATTTTAGTTCATCTATGTCCTATTAGATTTATGTATTGGGTACAATAAGGTGTTCGATCGATTACTTTTGCCTGCTCGATCGCAGGGGGCGATCGATTGCTTTTGCCTGATTCACTTCACTGGGAGAGAACTCGCGGGGTTTCTTCATTACACATAAAGTTTGCAGTGGGGAAACTTCAGCATCTTTATGAGTTTTCTTCTCCCTCTTTTCAGGTATTAACCCAAGTAATAAAATGTTACAATCGAATAATATGATGTTAGAACAAGGTTTAAAAGTATATAAATGCTAAAATGATACTGATTGTGTTTTGGGGAAATGTTTAAATGTGTACTAGTTTAGAGATACATGAGCCCAGGCGTGAAATGGCGTAAGGTGGGCCATAACAACACGAGGCCATATATCGAGAGTTTAGTGTATTTTTACGTATTACATTTAATGTTTATTTCTGTTAATTTAGTATTGACTGATTAATTTACTTAGAAAAAAGTAAATATATTGAAGAATGTGAAAAGTGAATTACAGTTTAAGATATTAATGTATGTTTAAATGAGAGTTATTTGAAGAGTACATGTTATTTTAAATTGTCTGTATCAGATATTTCTAAAAAGCTGTATTAATTCATGCATCATTGATTATAAATAACTAAAACTGTATTTGATTGACAGTTTGTGTAAAAAATGTGTAAAAGAAAAAGACAATTGATGCTGTTTTGTAAAGTTTATTGTCAATTGCTATGAAAATTATTACACATAAAGTTTGCAGTGGGGAAACTTCAGCATCTTTATGAGTTTTCTTCTCCCTCTTTTCAGAGGCATTACACTTAATGCATGCTAATGCATTAAATACAGTAAAAGATCAAAATCAATAGACCCCTTCACGGTTCACGTCACAGGCTGTTCCCACTGCGCATGTCGGGGTCAGAAAAGTCATTACAGCAGATTCAGTTGCGTATTATTCGGTATCGTCAAAAATGCGTACTTACGTCGTGGACTGTGAAAATCGCACCAGGTCTTCCGTTAAGTTTTCGCGAGTCATGCAGAATCTCAAAAACAAAAAAATACAACATCTGCGTCTGCAAGCAATTAACGTGCAGACTGGGACAATGCAAAGATCAAAGAGGCTTGTGTTTGTAGTGCTCACTTCATTTGAGGTAAGTCATCATTTTTCAGCACGGTTAGATTAAATTATAAAGCCTAAATGGTATGAACAGTTCGACCCCGTGCTGCGCGCGCACCCGATAGTCATTCAATGTTTACAAACCTTGAAGGGGTCTATAAGTCATATACATATTCCGTTTTAATTATTCCTGCCCAGAATAAAAAAAACATATTGGGACATTAACGTGACGCAGTAATTAATTAAACTAAATAATTCAGTGGCTTAAATATAACTAAAATAAATCTCTATCTCCTTTGGGTGATTTTTTAGTTGGACAAACCAAAATAAATGACAAAATTAATTACTGCGTCACGTTAATGTCCCAATATGTTTTTTTTAATTCTGTGCAGGAATAAATAAAACGGAATATGTATATGACTTATTAATAAAGTGATTTTGATCTTAATAGTCATGTTAATGTCCCTAAGGTTGTGTTAAGTTTTTTTTTATTCTGCA